>NW_025813469.1:10352864-10793046 GCF_021976095.1 Xenia sp. Carnegie-2017
TAGGCTTTTTTATTTGTGTCAGACATTTATTTAAGATCTTTTGATATTAATATATGGAAGGTGATGGAATGTGTTAAACTATGTTATCCTTAGCAAATTGTTCTTGTTTCTATGTTACAGTTGGAATGAGAATTAAACTAGTATTCAATGTCTTGTGATCATAATTAGCCGATGAAATAACTCAAACCTGTTTTTTAATATTTTAATCTTACACAACAGGATCCCTCATTAAGTCGTGACTATGTAGACAACGATCTCGAACCAAACAAAACAGATGAGTATGTATCTCAGGAATTCTTTCTTGCATTTTTTATGAGTTCTGTTTATGAATTTAAAAGGCAAGCCTAATTTTCACAATGCAGCATAGTATAGCAAATCTCCCATACTATATCACTCAGAGAGAATTTTCCAATATTTGAATGAGAGAATCAAGCAAAATATCCTTAAAGTGCACACCCCAAGCATCAACCTTTGTAGGACCTAAGCAATGCCTAAACAAGCAGTGAGAAAGTGTAGTCTTAGATGCCTGATAGGTAGTAAGTTGTGTATCGACATGCATGCTTTCGTTTTGCAACATTTCCATTTCATTTTAGATCTAACTATATGTTATGTGGTCACTATTCTCCATGGTAAATATTTTCTCAAAAACCATGACCAGCTGACAATTTAAAGAAATATAGTATAAAGCAAATTCTGAAAAAGCAAGACAACTTGAAATTGCAAAACATGCATCAAAACAGAATCTGTCTGAGGATGACTTTGAAATAAAGTCGAAAATTTACAGTTCACGTCTCGTCTTGTTTTGATGCATATTTTGCAATCTAAAGATGTCTTACTTTTTCAGAATTTGCTTTATACTAAATATTCTCTCAGTTTAAGACAGTATTTTAAGCTTTTCATCTCAGCAAAGTCTATGTTCAAAATGCAGTGCTTCATCGTACAATATGGGGTTCGTCATCTTTGCTTTTGTCAAATAGTCTGACTGGGTGCTAGCCATTCACGTGCCACTGTAGACTTTATACTAACTGTGTTGGTATTATTATAAATATGGCAGTGCTGATACTATAGACTTATTATAGATATGGCAGTATTGATACTATAGAATTATTATAGATGTGGCAGTGTTGACACTATAGAATTATTATAGATATGGCAGTCTTAATACTATAGAATTATTATAGATATGGCAGTCTTGATACTATAGAATTATTATAGATGTGGCAGTGTTGATACTATAGAACTATTATAAATATGGCAGTGTTGATACTATAAAATTATTATTATAAATATGGCAGTGTTGATACTATAGAATTAGTATAGATATGGCAGTGTTGATACTATAGAATTAGTATAAATATGGTACTAAATGTGCTGTTGCTGTTGTAGAATGGTTATAATCTGTGACGTAGCAAGCTTTCCAGTTTGGTCCTGCTATGCAAATTTTATTCTTTTCAATCATTGTAAAAACAATAGATTTCAATAGAAATAAATAACGATAACTTTCTGAAATTTACATTGCAAAACTAAGACTTGACGTCTGGGTACGTCACTGGTTATAACTCTACTGGTGTTATTATAGACATGATACTAGTTTTTCTGGTGTTCTTATAGACTGGCATGGTTATAACTGTGGTAGTGTTGTAGACATGGTACTAACTGTGTTTTAGTTACTAAACATTGTTATAACCGTTGTGATGTTATTATAGACATGGTACAAACTGTGCTGGTGTTATTGCTGGAGCTGCCATCAATGGTATCTGTGGTGTTGGTATCGCTTACAACGCCAAGATTGCCGGTAAAATGCCTCTACAAATAAAACGTATCACACCTGTATGAATTTTTGTGCAAGTCACGTGATAAATTTTTTTATTTTCTGGCTGGCTAACGTACGTAACAGGTCGTTTGTTTCCAAAATGTTTCATTTTTGTTTGAATCAAGGAATTCAGTTAACATCGTCTGGTATTCCTGAAGACTCGGTTCTTGCTCGGGCAATGTTTCCGTTTGATGGTCACGGAATTGATGTTTTTTCCTGCAGTTGGGGTCCACCTGACGTAGGCTTTAAAGTGCAGGGCCCAGGGCCTTTAACACGGCGTGCTTTCTTAAATGGCGTAATAAAGGTAACACTTACGTACAGGGTTTGGCTTGTGTGCAGTTTAGCGGACAACGGTAGCCCCTTTGCGTTGACCATGAACACTGTGGCCATGTATGACTGTAAATGGTGGGCCAGGCGGAGTATTAAAAATCAAAAAACACTGACATCTACACGACTGTACAACAAAACATTCCATTTCACTCTTTACTAGCTTAAAATGAAATGATATAATTGAGTGAAAAAGTAAAAACAACGTAATAAAATGTTAGCTTGAGAGCTGGAGATTGGGTTAAGGTTAATTTAGGGTTTTTAACTTTTGAGATAATTCTCAGTCATAAACTTATCTAGCTTTGACTTTACCACTTTTTTCATTTTGTGAGCCAACGTTATTTTTGCTGAGTAACGACACAAGGTGCCCGCTAAACTGCACTTGTGCCAAGGTTTTGTCGTCCTGTAACTATTTGATGAATAAACGAGTGCCACTTTATCTCAACCATCTTTTACCTCGATGACCATTTGACTAAGTATAAGATTAAACACAATCCGAAGAAATACGTTTTGTTATAAACAAGATAAATTGAGAATAGCAATATTTCGGTTTTATTTCCACAAAATCGTCACCCTGGTAGAAATCTTAACTAAGATCTTAAAAGGATCTTAGTAAGATCTTATACGTATAATTCTATGCAGGATCCTATTAGGATCTTTCATAAGATCTTACCTTAGGATCTGATAAGATCTTACATGATCTTCCTTAAGATTTCTACCAGAGCAGACAGAATGACATGTAGCTGCAAGCTGGCTGTCAGTTATTCCCATTATTAGCTACAAGGTGGCAAATTACATTAAGATGAAAGGTTATGGATGGTTGTATTTGGTAATTATACCAGAAGATGAATGATGTTTTGATTTATTACCTTCATCTGAAAATTGGGGTTGGAACAAATGAATAAGACTCCTCACATTTGATTTCTGTTGTTGATGGCAAAGAATGTCAATAAACCGAATTAAGTGCTGGCTAAATGTGTGTATCTCGAACTGATTTACGTAAACCACGGCGAACTTCTAATACGCTCTTGAGAACGCAGGACCCATTTAAAGCAAAGATCTCATTAAGTTACTCTTCAGACAAGTAATTAGGATGTGTACCACTTTGCCAAAGACCTCCAATCAATCATTCCTGTATACTTGTTATCTGACATTTGTCAATATCAGAGGCGAAACTAGAACACTAATTGGGGTAAATATTCATCGTGAAACTAAAATCGCAAACAAAAGAAATCAGCAGGGCAGAGCTGCATTTATGAATATATACTCCCCTAATTAACGTTCTAAAAAGTTGATTTGATTGGTGAGCACGGAGAATTTTTAAAACTGTGTAATGTAAATGTATAATATGGGATCTATAAAATTTAACATACGTAAAAAAATGTAAACATACTAACTTTTCCTACATATAGGGACGAAATGGTCGCGGATCGCTGTATGTTTTCTCAGCTGGAAATGGAGTTTTATTTGGCGACAACTGTGCTTTTAATGGTTTTGTAAACAATATTCACACAATTGGTGTTGCTGCTCTGGACAAAAACGGAAAACCAATGCTAAGTTCTGAGCCATGTAGTGCTGTTATGACGGCTGCTTTCGCCGATAATCTGGTAGGTTTTTTATCTTGTCACAAATGATGTGCCGCATATTACTCAAGCTCTCGTTTTTCAATTTCCAAATTTTACGGCTTCTGATTGGTTATGCATGGTTATGTGTTATAAATGTGTGCTCTATAAGCTTCTTATTCTAAGGAAACTGCATCTGCTTCCAATGACCAAGCATGCTCTTCATCTTTTGGTCAAACATCTGGTGCAGCGGCTGTCGTCTCTGGAATAATAGCTCTTGGTCTGCAAGCTAGGTATACTTTGACCCAGATTTTTGTAGATATATTCATGTTTTGAAACGGGCTTTTTTATAGTTATGTTTCGAAGAAACTTGGGCCTGTTTCAAACGTCGAACTTTAAATGCACCAACGCATTAAAGACAAAAGAAAATGAGATGAATTTCCTTATTATCTTTTGTTTTAAATGTGTTTGATTTATAGAAAGTTCGTCGTTTAAACTAGGCTTTAGTTATTTAGCTGCCCTTTCCAAAGATCCTATCATTGGGGTGGCTGCTTGGATTAGCCTTAACTTTACTGCAACATGCACCAATAAAATATGTTGCATTTATAATATAGCGTATGACCATCCCAATTTGAACAAAACTTTCCATTTCACTTCTTTAGGAAGTCACTTACATGGCGTGCTGTGCATCATCTCATAAGGAAATCAAGCAGAATGGACGTCATTGATAAATCTGTTGTACCAATTTTAAATAAAGCTGGTTTTCAAGGTACCATTACTTTTCACTAAGATTTTCCAAAAGATTTTGCCTTTTTGTACATGTCAATAGTCTCCAAGCGCAGGGGTGTTTTTTATTGGCAAGCTTTCCTTCCATACAAAAGTAATGATCGTATTTAAGCGTTTAAAGTGCAATTTGCCTTGGTAAATATATCTTAATGATTGCTGTAAACTTTTAACCTGATTGTCTGATAAGCAATAAAAGCCAAAATAGTGATTTTCATTAATGCACACGGCTATCGTAAATAGCTCATAAATGGTGTTGTAGAGCGTATTCCAATGAATACGACGGAAAAGTGTCATGTCAACTTTTCTATACTACAAATAGTTGTTGTGATCAGTTCAAATCCCAAGGCAAAATGTTTTCGAAATACTAAGTGTTCGATTACTTTTGAGCGCACTTGTATAATCTGACTGCAACGTAGTCTATAATGTCTGAATGTATGACTAATTGACATATCTAATAATATACCTTGAGATATTTCTGCACTGTGATTGCTTTATTGCAATGCAGTTTAACTGTAATTGTACTGTGAAAATGTGTAATTGCACTGTAAAAAATCAGTAATTGCACTGTAGAAAAGCTGTAATTGCACTTTAGAAAAACTGTAATTGTTCTGTGGAAAAGCTGTAATTGCACTGTAGAAAAGCTGTAATTGTTCTGTAGAAAAGCTGTAATTGTTCTGTAGAAAAGCTGTAATTGCACTGTAGAAATGCTGTAATTGTTCTGTAGAAAAGCTGTAATTGTTCTGTTGAAAAGCTGTAATTGTTCTGTGGAAAATCAGTAATTGCACTGTAGAAAAGCTGTAATTGCACTGTAGAAAAGCTGTAATTGTTCTGTGGAAAAGCTTTAATTGCACTGTAGAAAAGCTGTAATTGTTCTGTAGAAAAGCTGTAATTGTTCTGTAGGAAAGCTGTAATTGTTCTGTGGAAAAGCTTTAATTGCACTGTAGAAAAGCTGTAATTGTTCTGTAAAAAGCTGTAATTGTTCTGTGGAAAAGCTGTAATTGTTCTGTGGAAAAGCAGGAATTGCACTGTAGAAAAGCTGTAATTGCACTGTAAAAAGCTGTAATTGCACAGTGGAAAAGCTGTAATTGAACTGTGGAAAAGCTGTAATTGCACTTTAGAAAAGCTGTAATTGTTCTGTAGAATAGCTGTAATTGCACTGTAGAAAAGCTGTAATTGTTCTGTGGAAAAGCTGTAATTGAATTGAAGAAAAGCTGTAATTGCACTTTAGAAAACCTTAATTTTTCTGTGGAAAGTGTAATTGCGCTGTAAACTTTTAACCTGATTGTCTGATAAGCAATAAAAGCCAAAAAAACTTCTTTTCAAAAGAAAACATGCATGGCGGCAGTTGCAAGAAAACAAAGTTTCCACAATTGCAATCGTTTGAAATTCAAGAACTACAAAATAATACAAAGACTAAAAACAAAACAGCATGTACTGTTATTAGGGTGAATGTTTTTATTGTTAGGCCGCATAACGAGGCTTTTCTGAAGCTATAGAGAGTAACGAAGCGACACAGAGTTGGGCGGCACAGTCAAGAAATATCTCAAAGTATATATTTTTTAAGTAATAGTATAGTTTCTCGTGCAATTAAGGCTAAAGATTTAATCGTGAGTTTTTTAAAGACTGCAAATAGCTCCTTCGGTCTCGCGCTATATTTCTGTAGTTTTTACTCGTGCATGTTTCTTAGTAATGGCACTCGTAACTGTACAATTACCTTTGCTAAAAGATTTTTATGAGGAATACTTTATCTTCACAGTGAGTAATCGAGTCGGCTTCGGATTGCTTGATGCTTTGATGTTTGCAAACAACGCTGAGAAATTCAACCATTCTCTGCCACCTCAATTAATGTGTGAGGTTGATGTTGAGAGGCAACCATTGAGGTAATTGTTTTGAATTAGGGCTCTTTAAACCAGATATTTGAAGCTATGGGCGTGAAATATTATTGAATTTTTATTCTACATTTCCACGGAGAGACGCAGAAAAAGGAGTTTCTTAAGTATTTTCCAATCATTTTTAGAGCTGATTCAACCTCATTCACCATCCTTATTGATGGCACTAAATGTAATAATGGAATTATATATCATCTGGAGCATGTTGTTGCTACCTTTAATTTGGAATATTTTAAACGTGGTGTCCTTGGTGCTTACATTACGTCACCTAAAGGTACTAGGTCAAAGGTTATTGGTCACCGTGTTTTCGACGCTTTAGCTGGATACAAACGATACGAGAATTTGACGACCCTCAGTGTCCATTTTTGGGGCGAATCTTCATTAGGGGAATGGCGAGTTGTTTTCAAAAATGATCTTCCTTCCCAAGGTACCGGGCCTGGTAAGTTGCATGTGATTTTTTCTTTGGTAAAACAATACTACAGTAAACTGTTATTAAAGAAATAAAAGATGTTTACTGTGTTTGTACAGGCTTATACAAACCTAGGTTACCTTTGGTAGAACTCGAGAGCAGATCAGTGCAAGCCCGAGATCGAAGGTTGAAGGTTGCACACCTGCTTTATTTCTATTATGAAATAAGTATAAAGCTAAACAGACAAATTTCAAATGACAAGTTTTAATTTTGCTTTAAAGGATCGTTGTCAACCACAATGCAACGCGCGCTCAAATGATCTTAGCGGCATTTTCTTGGTTGAATCACTTTGTATCAGTCTGTAGTCTTTTGATATTCTATGCATCTTTTGTGTATGTATAAAAATTTGTGGCGTTTTTTTTTTCACGAGCTGGCCAGTGATATTTTTTATAAAGAGATTTGTTTGGGTGATTAAATAATCATTCAAAACTATGGCAAGCGCAATGGTTGAAAACATGCCTTAAATAGGATGAGCAAAACTTGGTATGTTGATAAACTTCGTACAGCTTGTCGAAGTTGAACGAGGAGTCTATGAGAAAGATTATCGTGTGATGGAATGAATTATCATATTTAGCACGAATGTAAACAAACTACTGCGCGTTGCATTGTGGTTGATAATGATTTTGCAAAATGTATTCATGATTGATTTGCAAATTCTTTTTGATTGATTGATTGATTGATTGATTGATTGATTGATTGACTTGTTTGGTTGAGGTCAGGTCGCTTTGTACAGGCTAATGCAAACACGGCTCTAGGGCAATCACCGCAAAAGTATTAACATGTTTTTTTCATAAATATATTTTGGACATATTGTTTAGCACTTGCAGTTAACTGTTACAAAACATTTTGCTGTTTTAAAAATTTGCTGTAATAGTATTGCGATGAAGTGTTTGTTATGGCTATTCACGAAGGCGTCAGATGGCAATACATTTTTGTATTCAAATTGCTGTAACACGTTACTGATAAATCACTGTAGTGAAACGACTCATGGTAGTAGACACTGAATGTTTTACCAAAAATGATCAAAATGTGTTACTTTCAGGTACTCTCTTTGGATTTCGCTTAACTTTGTATGGCACAGCAACACCTCCTTTCGACTCAACATCAACAACAATAAAGGAAACTTCTCGTAAGTCGTATCTTATGTTTTTAGATGTTGTCCATAAACATTGCACCTTTTCTTTTTAGGGAATTGAAGTGGCTTTTTTGATCGAGTCAACTAACTCTTCTTTTGCTCAACTTAAAAACATAAAATATGTTTTACCCCTAAAGTTGTCCTGTAAAGGCTATTGAGTCAAAGGAAGTCTAGATGACTTAAAATAACTCGTAAATATGAGTTAAATCAACTCCGTGCCATATTTTAAGGGTTTTTTTGGAATTATTTATCTGTAATTGTTTGGATTGTACTTTCGTGAATTATTTGGATTGCCTTCCATCCCTACCCTCACAAACTCGTAAATTGTTTCCATTGGATACCATATATTCCTTATATGAGTTTAATCAAGTTTATGTTGAGGATTTTAAACATTCTGATTTTACACTTTATCTCGCATCGTAGTTCAGACATATGGTCTGTTATTGCTTACATTGCTTATCTATTTCGTCATTGTTGACATAGTGACAAAGTCGCTCGACGTAGCTCGCGCCTTCTTGTACCATTGCACGCCGGCTTAGCTCAACATCGGTTGCTTAAAAATTGGCAATGCAAAAATTTCCCCTGTGAAATGAAAATAAAAAAGAATGCACTTCCCATCAGAGGCACTTTAGTGGGGAAAAAATCTTCCGAACGGCAAAATAGTCTTGTCTGACGGAAAAATTTGAGTGATTTTAGATTCAAGCTAGCGGCGTTGTGGACGGCAATCAGGATGAATTGTCCGAAAGCCTGCCTGATGGTGCGTCACACGTGATACCTTAAGTGATGAATCTCTTATCTTTTAAAAAATGACGCAGTCTGATGTGTGGAGGTTGAACTCACGGGTTACAAAAATTGAAACTAATACCGCAAAAATAATACCGTTTGCGGCAACATATGACTATTGTAAACGAGAGGCGCTCTTAAGCGAATGAGCTCGAAGCCTCAGAGTATAAAGGTATTTTTCCATCTAAAGCTGATACTGCTTACCAAGCATACAGTAGAGCTGTGAATCGTCACATAGTATATAGAATTTCAAATGATGTAGCTACCTTGTAGTCAAATCTGGTTGCTGAGCTTACTGTGCACTGCAGTTGATAACGATTTAGTTACGAAGTTATGCAAACGTAGAGCTTAAAACTTGTTGATAAGAAATTGCTACGCAAGATCGGTTCAATTCAACGTCCTGATACTTTTTCAGGTCGTATTGTACCTTTTGTACACTTTTGTCTAACCTTGTCAAATTTGTCCAACGAAGTAACTTTCACACAGCGAATATTCAGAAAAAGCAGGATGCTCTATAATTTGTACCACAAACATGCTTTTAGTGGCAGAAATAATGCCACTCAAATGGACCATCCCCCTTTATTTCATCCAGTTCAACATGAATGTTATTGACATGCCTCTTCATGCTTTTGCCAAGTTGTCTCATCATCGTAGAGAAGTTATGTAGCCAATTTTTAAAAAGGCTTTTGTGGCCTATTATTCAGAAAAATTACCGATCACTATCAACTTGTTTAATGGTGACTTTCAAGCTTAATTCAATAATTTAAAGACTTTGAAGAAAATTAGTCAATGGGTATTCTTGGCAAAATGACAATGTGCCTCCACTGCGACATTTTTATGCAGAAGGAGACCATAGCGATGCAACGAACCATAGTTTCCAAGGCTATCACCTCATGGTCAATAGCACCACCAGGGGAACCAGGACTTAAGTAATTTCCATGGTGAGCTTTCATGGGCATTATATTTTAATCTGATAATTGACTTAAACAATCGAGTTGGTTATTTCCAAGCATAGAAATTCTCTCAATTTTTGCATGAATGAATCAAACTTACTTCTGATCCTGAAATTTTGAGTATTGTCAAAGTTTTGAACTTGAGTTGTTTGAGGGACACCCTCCCTACATTTTTTGGTCAAATTGGTCAATGCCAATTCAATGCATCAGTGAAGGAAGTGACTGAAGTTTAAATATCTCAAGTTCTTGCTAAGATTGTTGCTATATTGTTCCCTCATACCATGTATTGTTTAAGTTTATCACACCAATCTTTGTGAGCTCTAAAAGATGGCCTTTTTCGTATGATTCTTAACCTGAAACATCTGTTTTTACTTTTGTTGCAGATCACCATTTCAAAATGGTGATCACGCTGTGATCTATTATTAAACTAATGACACCTAATTGTTGTGTGGCCTCGATGAATTTAAGAGACGCCTGTTACTCCTTGCCAGTGATACCTGTTGGTAAAAAATTGCAAATTTCTGCTATAAGTGCGTAGTTTTATTAATATAATGGTCATTGTAGTGTTCTTAGGAAAATCACAAAACTATTTGAACCAATCCACACAACATCCTGAAAAAAAGGACATGATCATCTGGTTATACTGATGATTTCTATTTGCAGGGCAATGCCTATACTAATTGTGCTTGTAATGTTACGACTACTGTTCACTAATTGTCAAAATTGGGTTGTTTCTACACCCAAAGAAATCCAACCGCAATTTAGCGAAATGCCCCGGAGACCTCCAGTAGATTTAGTATCTCTTTTAATAGTTTGCTCTGTTTCCTGATCGCAAGCTATTGATGCAAGGAGGTGCTTTGCTTGTCGTTGCATAGTCCACTGTCCTTTTACACACATGTTTTCGTGGGATAAAAAGGTCGGAGTTCTTAAGCTCTTTTATTTCTAGCCAGTAAATAGAGAGGTATTCGAAGCAAAACTATTTTATTGTCTCTAACGTTTTATTATAAATCTTTTCGCATCTACCCTATGTACATATATCATCCTGAACGTAAAAACGTTTCCCCATTGTATGATTAGTATGATAAATCAAAAAGGCATTCAATGATAATTTAGAAAAACTCGCCCGGATTCTCTATATATTGTTGTATAAACATGACATATGGAATGATTCTTATGTTGCCTACAGCTATTAGATGATTTTTACATCTGATAAATATTTGAGCCAAATAATAACTTTAAGAGCCCGACCTATTTATCAAGGAGCAGTACTGTTTTCTTTTAATAATGCCTCTATATTCTTTAAACTTGCGCACATTGTCTTATGGAAATTCTTATTCTCTTTTTTATGTATGTAATTCGGTATTTTTCTTGTTGCTACTCTCTAGTGACATTCCATTACTATTGTGTTATTTCTGTGAAGCTATTAAAAGCATGTGATCCAAGCCCATCAAATATGGTCGAGCTCAATGCGATTTTCCTGTAATTTTTTCTTTAAGCGATTTTTTCATGAATCGTGAGACTAACAAAAAAACACCGAAATAAGTCGCATTGTTACAGAGTTATCATTTATATTTCAAATCTAGATTTACACTACAGAGAATGTTTCCAATAAAATATCTGTAAAAGGCTGTATTTCCAGCCATCTGCAAGTTTCTAAAATACTGATATTAGCATATTATAAAAACTAGTTGAGCAGGAGTCATTTTCGAGCAAAAAACGAGTAGGAATGTGTCGTCGGCCTCATAAATCAATAGTTCGTAAACAAAACGTGTTTCACTAATGACGTCATAACTTATTAACATGGCCACTTGAAAAGTTCGCACATTAGGTCCGGACATTCAGCAATAAAATTAACTAACTTCTAGTAAGCTGAAAATATTTGTTTATACATCAAATTAAATCTAGCGCTGTGGATTATTGTCTAATGGAAAAAAAGAGGGGTCAAAATTCGTTGCATAAACACTTTAATGGTAGACGTACCAACGGATATCTCAAGGGACTTTAGCGACGTTTAAGATCGTAATGATGAACATGAATGGGCTTTATTTCAAACATTCTCTGCAAACTATTTATGTTAGGAGTAGCTGATTGATGTTGGAATTCTGACTTAAGGGTTACACTAATATGACGCTATGTGATGAGTTGTACCTCTTCTATAGACACAGTTTCTTTTTCCTTTTCAATATTGTGCCTAACTGCAACAGTAAATATCCCTGGTCAAAAATCTTGGGAACAGGTTTCTTTGTTTCCATTCTTTGTATTGCTAAGCCAGTTTCATTTCGAACTACAGTATCATAGGATGCACAGTGTCCAAATTTGTGCAATAGATTACATATTGTTGTTGAGTCAGTGTAGGGTTTTAAAGTGAGAACCAGAGCAACAGACTTTGGTGATTGTATCCTTTCATGTGAAAGCAAGTAAATCATAAATTCTGCCTATTCAAATTGACATAAGTTGAGCTCTTTCCTTTTCAGCTACTTCCACGAAGATGCAAATGGTGGAACATTTTGCTCGCTTAATAAAAAAGTTTGTCTGTATATCTTTTGTTGCACGAATATTAAGATATAAATACTACTCACTGTCAGCTTGCTGAACTGTCAATTCTCGATATCTAGAGTTACCGAGGAAACCGTTTTTTCAGGATATGTACACAAAGTACACTAGAAACCAAAAACCATTTTCAGCCGACAATTTAAAAAAGCAAAGCAACAAATAAAGTCCGAAAAACAAGTCATCTTTCTAAACCACATCGAAAATTAACAGTTTTTTTTGCGTGTTGTTTTTATACATATTTTGTTATCTCAAGTAGACTTGTTTTTTTATGGCAGTCATATTCTAAGTAAAAGGTTGCTAAGCGACATTTTTTGAATTGTAATCGGCTGTTTCATTTGTTCCCAAGAGTTTTTTAAAAAGACAAGTAGAATTGGCAGCCATAATAAAATGCGAAGTTGGCATAGTTGAGTGTCTATTAAAGAGCATATACCTAGTTATTGTTGAACTGCGACGATGGGGAATTTTCAGAAGTCAAACAGATAGACGTGAGCGCAGAAACATCACACCACAGATGCCGCAAAGAAAGCATTTTTAACGTTTTGTTGATCCTGCTGATGGTCTGTTGTAGCCATGCAGTGACATGAAGACCCGTTTTATATCTTGATAAAAACGTGTCTCTCATAAAACGGAACAAATTGTTTGTTGAATCTAAAAGTAGCTCTATAGCTTTGCATTGAGAGGCCTTATTCAGTTATTCCATTCTTTTGGGAGACGATGGCCTACGTGTCAATGCAGTAAACTTCCTTGCATGCGTTTCGTAAAAATACTATTTATTTTATGCAGCAATCTATAGTTTTTCGTTTATAAATCTTTGCGTTTTGTTTTTTAAGACAAAGTGTATTTTTATGAATGTAAAAAGCCAACAGTCGTGTGAAAAACTTTGCTGTACGAATACGTCTTACAAAGTTGTATATAATTCCCCCAAAATCGCAGAAGCCTTAATGTATCTACATGATTTATGTTTTTAGTTTCAACTGGAGCTGTCGTTGGTGTTGTCTTGGCAGGTGTCTTCGTGTTTTGTGTGCTCGTTGCTTTGAGTCTTTACCGCATAAAGCGTATTTATTCAAGAGAGAGCAATCCTGTTGACATCGGCGTGGAAAGTACGCATGTACAGGCTGTCAATGAAAGTACGTATACAAAATATAGTCAAAAATGCTTCTCACGATGTTTTCACGATGTTTTCACGATGTTGTCACGATGTTTTCACATTCGTTTTGAGTATGGTGAATATTTGTGTTATAAATGAACGACGTTTGTGTAATATAAGTGTAGTTTGAAAAGCATTTGAAGCAAAAGTGATTATTTCATGGACCTTATACCGTTCTCAGTTTGTTTAGTGGTTGATTGATCAATGATTGATTGATGGTTTACTGAACGTGAGTTTCAGCCAAAAAAAAGTCTTCGCAAAATTGCTCACGGCCTAAAATAAGAAACCAATTACAATAATCATGTACAAGTGAGCTTCAGGTTTTACACTCCTAACATTTGCAAAATCTTTCTAGTATTTTATCGCAAATGCTTTATTTAGTTCGTCTTCACGACCACGTTGTAATTGTTTTCGTAAAGAAATTTTGAAATGCTGGACTTTGACACTGTAGTTGATTTCGAAGTTTGTCTACTTGTTGATTTTGAAAGGACCATGAAACTTCCTTTGCTGTTTTATATTGATCATGTTGAATATTAGTATGATTATTTGTTGAGTTACAAAAATGCCGGATGTTTTTAATGTATTGTTTTTAAAGTGTTTAGAATAGTGCATTGCCATTGAGTGAATGTAGTGGATGGTTGAGTGACGTTAAGACCAATTTCGGAATAGCTCAGATAGACGTTACCTAGGGTTTCTGATATTGGTATTTCTAACTATTTGCGTGTGTATTGGTGGACAATGGGATCGGATATCCAGGTTTTTAAAAGGGTTGCGATGGTGAAATGCCATAGTTTACGAAAAACGCATCGAGTATTGAGAGCAATTTTGTTTTTAGGTTATATTCTCGGGTGTTACATTCGACCACCAGCTTAGTAAGAGTGGACCTCAATTCGTTTTGGTGCTGATTGTTTGACATTTCAAAGTCAATGTATCAACTCGAATTACCATACTAGACCAGTTGCAGCAAAGTTGAAAGCGAGTGAAAAGATTTTTGGTTTCTGACTTCTTGCTGGTTATTACTGCTGCATTGTCGATAAATTGAAACCAATAGATTGAATTGAGAAGATTATACGAGAAACCGAATTGACCATATTTATCGGATTTTTTGTTATGAATATATGTGTTAGTAATTACAATATGATTTTTAATTGAATCATTCATACATTTACAACTGCAAATATCGCTAAGAAAAGGCCAGCAATGACATAAATAGGGTTTCAGTTTAAGATAGAAGGTACTATCTAGTGAAGACAAGTAAGCCCATTTTGTGAAGTTTTTCCTTGTTGGTAAAGAATTGTTTATGTAGCGAACAGTAAAGTTGAAAATATTTTTTGGCAATCTTAACTGGCACGATGACCATACTTTATTTGTTTGACGCAAACAAAAACTTTGCGATACTTGAAAAGAAATCAAAAACAAATCTTAGTTGAATCACAACCAAAAAGTAATTACTAATGACGTAATGAAGATAATGAATAATGACTTTAACTACTAAAATCTGAACATGCTAAAATTATAGAGATAATTCTTTTGCAGTATTTTTGATGTTTCTTCTCCATGCCAATTTTATCGAACATAATTAAGAAACTAGAGCACTCATTGGCAAAGACACCCATAATGTATTTTTAAAGCGATTGATTAGTTTAACATGTCTGAAACGATGACTCTGCTCTTTTATTAAATGTTTGTATTTTTCTTTTTTCCGCTTAACATTGCTGCAAAGATTAGTTTCGAAACCAACAGGAAGTTCAATGACATAAAGACAACTGTCCAGATTTGTGAAAGTAAAGAAATTGCCCATGAAAAAAATGCCTCCATTATCTCATCCATTGACTAGAATGGCAACCGTTCGATAAAGAGATCAAGTTGTTATTTTTGGAGTTCGAAAGAGGATAGAGAAGCATAAAAGTGTTTTCATGTATGACAGTAGGACAGCTAAGATCACAGTCTCACCATCATGTTGGAAAAGAGGTCCTTATGTTGTGCTGTTTTAACATGGGATTCAATTGTTGTCATGGGAGATCTGATCTTTAAATATGAATAACCAGTATATTACTAAAGATTATTATTAATTCACCGCGTTTGTGTTGATGTTTTAAGAACGCTATATTTTCATCCATCTTTTCTTTTCATTGAACAGAAGTTCAGTTTTAAGGATTTTATGTCAAATTTGAGTGATATTTCTTACGATAGTATGATACACAACTTATAGTAAGGAAAACATAAAATTTCCAAGGTGCCTCCCTCTCTCTCTTTCTTTAGGGGGAGAGAACTTCGGTAAATCTCAGCGGAAATAGAGCATTTCCTCCATTTTTTGGCGTCAGCCGACAAAGCCGTGATTGAGATAATAGCCGCTCCAGTTAATTATAGAACTCTATGAATTTGACCCATGATTTGACAATTAATTTTACATGATTATGATATTTCCTATAATAATTGCTTTGCACTTTTATAGTAAAAAATATAATATGGAATGTAGTAAATATTTCTAAAAAATTATTCAGATTTTTGTCAGATTTTTGGAAAATTTTTCAGGTTTAGTTGATTTCATTTTTTCTTAGAAATCCAATTTTTTTATCAAAGCTTTCCTTAACAAATTTCCTTTAAAGTGGAATTTCTGTTAACAGGAAATATGCAAAGTACTCGTGGTTGTGACTTGTGATTTTGACAAGTGACATGTAAAAGGAGGAAGCGACGCTGCGACAGACGAGGAGTTAGTGTTGCTAAGACGCGTGCGATGCTTAGCAGTTTTTGGTGTTTTTTCTGGGCCATCGTAGGGTTTTGGTTTTTATTTATTAGTAATTGACAAAATGTACAGACAAAGTGGAATTATCGTCAGTTTTACGGTGCTAGCTATTGGCTACTATAGCTTTGCTGAGAACAAGAAGAAGCAATTATCTTAAAGCGAAAGTCGTTGAATATTCTACGAATTTATGACGATAACAACAGTGAAATATTGAATCAAAAAACAAAGGTAACGATGAAAGTTGTAGAAAAAGAAATTTGGCTTTAATCATCTATTCCTTTTGATGTATTCTGGAATAATAATGCTGATTTTTTAATAGAATCTTATTTATATTTCATAAAAAAATTGCTGCTCTATATGCCCGGCTACGTATGATTTCAACTTTTGAAGTCTGACCCTAGTCTTATCCCTAACTTTACATTATTACTATATTCTATTACTTTAGTTTTCGAAACATGAAATTTTGAATCAATTTTGAGTGAGAAAATACCAATTGTACCCTGAAATAAAATAGAAATGAATGGAGATTCATTGGAAATGATCAGTTTTACAAGTATTTGCAAATTTGATTTTCCTTTTCACTTTTTTCCCATGTCTAATGCTTCTCTTTAAATTGATGCTTATCCTAAAAGCAAAAAAAGAAATAAGAGAACTGTACTATTTAATGATGCAAGATGGCCACAGCAAAAATATCTTGTATGATATCATTGTTATTGGCAACAGTGGTGATAAACTAGGATATTGCAGTAATATTGTAAAATTGTTTGATTATTATATAGAGTGGAGGTATTGTTGCTGATCATAGGGTGAAGGAAGTCTGGGAGAAAGGCTATACTGGTGATGGTGTTACTGTTGCTGTGGTTGATGGAGGACTAAGGTATACGCACATGGAGTTTGCAGGACGATATGTAAGTTATAAACTGCTATCACAGCCTCTCATAGGCTTTTTCATTTGTGTCAGACATTTATTGAAGATCTTTTGATATTAATAAATGGAAGGTGTTAGAATGTGTTAAACTATGTTATCCTTAGTAAATTGTTCTTGTTTCTATGTTGCAGTTGGAATGAGAATGAAACTAGTATTCAATGTCTTGTGATCATAATTAGCTGATGAAATAACTCAAACCTGTTTTTTAATATTTTAATCTTACACAACAGGATCCCTCATTAAGTCGTGACTATGTAGACAACGATCTCGAACCAAACAAAACAGATGAGTATGTATCACAAGTGATTTTTTATCAGAGAGCTGTTTTGCATAGCTCATACATATTAAATGTATAATACATAAATATAATTTTTATGCATCTGAGTAAGACTTTGTTCACAAAGCATGATTGTGGGAAGCCTTTATGTTTTACCCTTAATTGTTTAAATTGACAAACATTAAACGAAGGGTATAAATTGGACATTTGTCTTTCAAGATTGATACCTATGAATTCTTTCCTGCATTTTTTATGAGCTCTGTTTATGAATTTAAAAGGCAAGCCTAATTTTCACAATGCAGCATACTATAGCAAATCTCCCATACTATATCACCAATATTTAAATGAGAGAATCAAGGAAAACATCCTTAAAGTGCACACCTCAAGCATCAACCTTTGTAGGACCTAAGCAATGCCTAAACAAGCAGTGAGAAAGTGTAGTCTTAGATGCCTGATAAGTAGTAAGTTGTGTACCGACATGCATGCTTTTGTTTTGCAACATTTCCATTTCATGTTAGATCTAACTATATGTTATGTGGTCACTATTCTCCATGGTAAATATTTTCTCAAAAACCATGACCAGCTGACAATTTAAAGAAATATAGTATAAAGCAAATTCCAAAAAAGCAAGACATAGTGAAATATGCATCAAAACAGAAACTTTCTGAAGATGACTTTGAAATGAAGTCGAAAATTTCCAGTTCACTTCTTGTCTTGTTTTGATGCATATTTTGCAATCTCAAGATGTCGTACTTTTTCGGAATTTGCTTTATACAAATGTTCTCTCAGTTTAAGACAGTATTTTAAGCTTTTCATCTCAACAAAGTCTCTGTTCAAAATGCAGTATGAAAATTAGTGCTTCATTGTACAATATGGGGTTTGTCATGTTTGCCTTTGTCAAATAGTCTGACTGGGTGCTAGCCATTCACATGCCACTGTAGACATTATACTAACTGTGTTGGTATTATTATAAATATGGCAGTGCTGATACTATAGACTTATTATAGATATGGCAGTGTCGATACTATAGAATTATTATAGATGTGGCAGTGTTAATACTATAGATATATTATAGATATGGCAGTCTTGATACTATAGAATTAATATAGATATGGCAGTGTTGATACTATAGAATTATTATAGATATGGCAGTGTTGATACTATAGAATTATTATAGATATGGCAGTCTTGATACTATAGAATTATTATAGATATGGCAGTCTTGATACTATAGAATTATTATAGATATGGCAGTCTTGATATTGTAGAATTAGTATAGATATGATACTAAATGTGCTGTTGCTGTTGTAAACTGGTTATAACCAGTGACGTAGCAAGCTTGCCAGTTTGGTCCGGCTATGCAAATTTTGTTCTTTTCACTCATTGCAAAAACAATAGATTTCAATAGAAATAAATAACGATAACTTTTTGAAATTTACATTGCAAAACTAAGACTTGCCGTCTGGGTACGTCAACTGTGGTAGTGTTGTAGACATGGTACTAACTGTGCTTTGTTACTAAACATTGTTATAACCGTCGTGATATTTTTATAGACATGGTACAAACTGTGCTGGTGTTATCGCTGGAGCTGCCAACAATGGTATCTGTGGTGTTGGTATCGCTTACAACGCCAAGATTGCCGGTAAAATGCCACTACAAATTAAACGTATCACACCTGTATGAATTTTTGTGCGAGTCACGTGGTGAAATTTTTTTACTTTCTGGCTGGCTAACGTACGTAACAGGTCGTTTGTTTACAAAATTTTTCATTTTTGTTTTCAAGGAATTCAGTTAACATCGTCTGGTATTCCTGAAGACTCAGTTCTTGCTCGAGCAATATTTCCGTTTGATGGTCACGGAATTGATGTTTTTTCCTGCAGTTGGGGTCCACCTGACGTAGGCTTTAAAGTGCAGGGCCCAGGGCCTTTAACACGGCGTGCTTTCTTAAATGGCGTAATAAAGGTAACACTTACGTACAGGGTTTGGCTTGAGTGCAGTTTAGCGGACACCGGTAGACCATTTCCGTTGACCATAAACACTGTGGGCATGTATGACAGTGAATGGGGGGCCGGGCGGAGTATTAAAAATCAAAAAACACTGACAGCTACACAACTGTACAACAAAACATTCCATTTCACTCTTTACTAGCTTAAAATGAAATGATGTGATTGAGTGAAAAAGTAAAAACAACGTAATAAAATGTTAGCTTGAGAGCTGGAGATTGGGTTAGGGTTAATTTAGGGTTTCTAACTTTTGAGATAATTCTCAGTCATAAACTTATCTAACTTTGAATTTACCACTTTTTCACTTTGTGAGCCAGCGTTATTTTTGCCTTAAACTGCGCTTGTGTCAAGGGTTTTGTTGTTCTATAACTATTTGATGAATAGACGAGTGCCACTTTATCTCAACCATCTTTTACCTCCGAGACAATTTGACTAAGTGTAAGATTAAACACAATCCGAAGAACTACGTTGTGTTATAAACAAGATAAATTGAGAATTGCAATATTTCGGTTTTATTTCCACAAAATCGTCACCCTGGTAGAAATCTTAACTAAGATCTTAAAACTTAGGGTCTTAGTAAGATCTTATACGTCAGATTCTATGCAGGATCCTATTAGGATCTTTCATAAGATCTTACCTTAGGGTCTTATAAGATCTTACATGATCTTCCTTAAGATTACTACCAGGGCAGACAGAATGACATGTAGCTACCAGCTGGCTGTCAGTTATTCCCATTAAAAGCTACAAAGTGCCAAATTACATTAAGATGAAAGGTTATGGATAGTCGTATTTGGTAATTATACCAGAAGATAAACGATGTTTTGATTTATTTCCTTTATCCGAAAATTGTGGTTGGAACAAATAAATAAGACTCCTCACATTTAATTTCTGTTGTTGATGGCAAAGAATGTCACTAAACCGAATTAAGTGCTGGCTAAATGTGTGTATCTCGAACTGATTTACGTAAACCACGGCAAAATTCTAATACGCTCTTGAGAACACCGGACCCATTTTAAGGAAAGATCTTATTAAGTTACTCTTTAGACGAGTAATTAGAATGTGTACCACTTTGCCAAAGACCTGCAATCAATCATTCCTGCATGATTTTTATTGCACTTATGTTATTTTCAGAGGCGAAACTAGAACGTTAATTTGGGGGTAAATATTAATCGTGAAATTAACAACGGAAACAAAAGAAATCAGCATCAAGATCTTTGGGAATCCCTTATGCTAATTTTGTGTGAAAAGAATGTTTCAAACGCGTTGGATCTCCTCAAGCAGTCTTTCAAAATTGGGCAAATTTGAAAAAGACGTGTGCATTTTGACGCGAAGAAGATGTAGCGTCTTTTCCATGACTATATGTTAAAAATATTTCTTTAGTACATTAACTTGCTACATATAATTTTAACATATTATTGCGTTATTAATTAATAAATTAACACATTCAACCGACGTCATCGAGTAGACCTTGGAAAAAGACGAGGCTTCCCCTATAGTGTATTCTGTCGAAGTTCGTTGGCCAGTTGCTTGAAAAGATTACACACACCCCTAATAAACTTTTTAAGGACAACCTTCGTATTTTCTTTCAAGTTTTTATGATTACTTATAATATCAGTGTGGATGTAACAGAACGTCAAAAATAAGCAAGAATTAATTTAAACCCATATAGGACAAGGCTAGCCATAGACAAAGAATACAACACTATTATCTCGTCAAAATTTTCCTGTTTTTACACATCAAAATCTGCATTCTATTTATTGGACGAGTGAGTATCATACTCTTGAAAAAGCTTGATGACCAATTGCTGAAGACGAAAGTATTGTTTTAAAAAATTGTTTTCATTCAAAATGGCAATGAATTTATGTTTAAAATTTTTGAAATGAAATAGAATGTAAAGCACCGGAAAAGCATTGGAGATATTTATGATAGACAGCAAGCCTCGAAGCAAGCTGTAAACAAAGCCAACGGCAAAACCTTTTGATGTATTCTAAAATTTGGACAAATGCTGATTTATTAACTTCGAAATAAACCTTGCCAACGGGCAACGCAATGTTAATAGTTGTAGGACACGCACATGAAAATTTCTTTATCTATCATTAATAAGGTATCAAATTCACCAGACAAGCTAATTTGCATTTTATGCTTGAATACGATGCCACCTCGTGACTGTAAATGTGTCCAACTCTACCGAAACAAATTTTTACTTGCAAATGACATGGGCAGCGGCAGAACTTCCTCTTGCGATGGTAATTGTTAGTGTATCGTATACTTAACCTTTCTCTTGATACAATTTTTTGCTGTTTTGTAATCGCATTGTTTCCCTAGTACAAAGTTACGTGCTTTGGTATTGGCCCAAGGAAATATTTCGTATTAATTTAGAGGTGCGCAAGCAGAGAGTCAATTAGCAAATAAAACAAAAAACTTTGATTGCAAAATGACTTGACACATGGAATGATCTGAAACTGACAGAGATAGTGAATGGCTGTTTGATATATGAACATTTTGTTTGACGGCTTTTTATAGTGTTATGTAAAGATTCTCAACCTTGCATGGGAGCATGATGGCCATATTACCACAATAGTGTAAAAATTCATATGAAATTTCACAGATTGCTATATGTACCTCCCATTATTTTATCATGTAACGACCAATGAAATACACGGTGCGAAGCGACTTCCAACTCTAGCGTTTTATCTTTAGTAAGTTCTAGCGCAATCGGCTTTTAATGTTCTAAAAAGTTGATTTGATTGGTGAGCACAGAGAATTTTTAAAACTGTGAATGTAAATGTATAATATGCGATTTATAAAATTTAACATACGTAAAAAAATGTAAACATACTAACTTTTCCTACATATAGGGACGAAATGGTCGCCGATCGCTGTATGTTTTCTCAGCTGGAAATGGAGTTTTCTTTGGCGACAACTGTGCTTTTAATGGTTTTGTAAACAATATTCACACAATTGGTGTTGCTGCTCTGGACAAAAACGGAAAACCAATACTCAGTTCTGAGCCATGTAGTGCTGTTATGACGGCTGCTTTCGCCGATAATCTGGTAGGTTTTTTATCTTGTCACAAATGATGTGCCGCATATTACTCAAGCTCTGTCCTTTTTTCATTTTCCAATTTTTACGGCTTCTGATTGGTTATGCATGGATATGTGTTATAAATGTGTGCACTATAAGCTTCTTATTCTAAGGAAACTGCATCCGCTTCAAATGACCAAGCATGCTCTTCATCTTTTGGTCAAACATCTGGTGCAGCGGCTGTGGTCTCTGAAATAATAGCTCTTGGTCTGCAAGCTAGGTATACTTTGACCCAGATTTTTGTAGATATATTCATGTTTTGAAACGGGCTTTTTTATAGTTATGTTTTGGAAGAAACTTGGCCCTGTTTCAAACGTCGAACTTTAAATTACGGTGGCTCACAAGGGCCACCACACAAAATAAAAATATTAATACACACACAAAATAAAAATACACACACAAAATACATTATACACACACAAAATAAAAATACACACAAAATACATTATACACACACAAAATAAAAATACACACACAAAATACATTATACACACACAAAATAAAATACACACACAATACATTATACACACAAAATAAAAAAATACACACAAAATACATTATACACACAAAATAAAAATACACACAAAATACATTATACACACACAAATAAAAATACACACACAAAATACATTATACACACACAAAATAAAAATACACACACAAAATACATTATACACACACAAAATAAAAATACACAAGCAAAATAAAAATACACACACAAAATATGATTGCGGGCGCTTGCAGTGTCGGCTTACTCGGAATTGCTCGTAATTGATCGCTTTTGTTTTCAAAGTTCTAATGGTTCCAACTTCCAGAGTACATAACAAAATGCACTAATTTCACTGTGATCAATTATTTCAAAGTTGCTTACGATATTGCTCCCCGTATTCTGGTTAAAATTAAGGTTAATGTGTTGTCCTTTGAAAGGACATTATTGCTCTAGCCTGTCCTGTACCAGTTATAAACAGCTTTGGGGTACTTGAAGTTGAAGTTAACGGACTTGCAGAGCTCGAAGGGCAACTGCTTGAAGAGACGCTACTCGTCATTGACACTTCAGAACATTTTGGCAAAGAAGTTAATCTTCCCAAACGCACACCGCATTTGTGACAAAAAGAAGCTTCGTCAAGTGATTGTGCACCACAGTTGGCACAAAACATAATTATGCCAGGATTATGCAAGAGCTTGCTTTCGAATGTTTCGCAGTTGAAACAGTTAAATACGACGACAAGTCGACCACATGTTAAAATCACTATTAGTGAATTACACATATCTGATTACAAACTGATAATATGATAGTCAGACCATCCGACACTGCAAGCGCCCGCAATCATATTTTGTGTGTGTATTTTTATTTTGTGTGTGTATAATGTATTTTGTGTGTGTATTTTTAGTTTGTGTGTGTAATTTTATTTTGTGTGTGTATAATGTATTTTGTGTGTGTATTTTTATTTTGTGTGTGTGTATTTTTATTTTTTGTGTGTATTAATATTTTTATTTTGTGTGGTGGCCCTTGTGAGCCACCGTATTAAATACACCGAACGCATTAAAGACAAAAGAAAATGGGATGAACTTCCTTATTATCTTTTGTTTTAAATGTGTTTGATTCATATAAAGTTCGACGTTTGAACTAGGCTTTAGTTATTTAGCTGCCCTTTCGAAAGATCCTATCATTGGGGTGGCTGCTTGGATTAGCCTTAACTTTACTGCAACATGCACCAAAAAAATATGTTGCATTTATAATATAGCGTATGACCATCCCAATTTGAACAAAACTTTTCATTTCACTTCTTTAGAAAATCACTTACATGGCGTGCTGTGCATCATCTCATAAGGAAATCAAGCAGAATGGACGTCATTGATAAATCTGTTGTACCAATTTTAAATAAAGCTGGTTTTCAAGGTACCGTTACTTTTCACTAAGATTTTACAAAAGATTCTGCCTTTTTGTACGTGCTAATAGTCTGCAAGCGTAGGGGTGTTTTCTATTGGCAAGCTTACCTTCCATACAAAAGTAATGATCGTATTTAAGTGTTGAAAGTGCATTTTGCCTTGGTAAATATATCTTAATGATTGCTGATGACTATGATAAAATTGCTCGACAAGTCATGTCGAATGATCTGATTACTTCAGTATGTTCTTGCTGAAAATAATCTTAATTTGTTGTAAACAAACGCAATTTATGATTTTATACTATTCGTGTTGGAAACTACGTCACTTAATTGTGTTGTTTAACGTCATGTAAAGATTCGGGCTATGTCAAAAATATAAATCAAATCTTTCAAAATGTCGAGCATTGTGTGATTTGGAAATTGAACTTCTGTTGATAATAGACCATTAAGTAACATAGAAATTGAACATCTATGGATAGTAGAACATTATATAATTTTGAAATGAAACATCCATGTACCATTTTGTAACTTAAGAAAGAAACATTTACACATAGTGTGTAACTAACGGATGGGTTACGTTAACCTGTAGTAATCTATATAGCGTTATAAAAAGATGAGTGATACTTCATATATAGTTGAGCATTTTGTTACACAACAGATTTTTTTGTTACATAGAAAAGTATTATTGCTTTAAATAGAGCAAATACCATGTTGAATTGTCAAATACTAACGTAATAGTTCTTAAAAGAACTGTGTAAAACCAGAACACTAATCCAAAAATTCTAAAAAGAAATGTTTTTAAAGATAAAAGACACTATGCATTTTGGCAGACTACTCATGAGATGTCAACGTCTGCTAAACGAGAGCTTTGAAATTATGCGATATTTATAATATGACCAAAATTCAACGTCGTCTCCGAATTGAGAGATGACTCTTAAAACAGAGATAAATTGAAAACATAATACTTTTGTCTGCTAGTCAACTTAATTAATACAGTCTCCACGACGCGTAATTGAAATAACGAGCGACATTTTTAGCAACTCTAAAATCATGATCAGAATATGAATTTGCACTGTGAGTGCTGCTCAAAAGATGTTTTCCGATTGCTGAATCGCATAACGCTAAATTGTCACTCTTACAATCACGTTTTGGTTGTAGTCTTAAAAGAACTGTTTCATTTCTGATAGAAGCTGGTACATGCATGTTGCTTTGCTCTATCATTCAGCCTTTGAGAAGTTCTTTCTACACAGCGAGCTTCACATTCACATTTGCACTCGTAAGCTACATTGCTTCACATAAGCACAGGCAGAAACTCTTTTTGGGTGGGTTTGAACAGTTTTTTTCGAAAATATAAAGACAACGTTGCCGGCAATAAACAAACTCTCAGTATTATTTTCAATTCTAAAAAACAGTTCTTTTAGAATTATAGCTTAGTGTTCTTGTTTTAGTGTTCGAATGCTATGTCGTAAACAGTTTTTTAAGAATTATTACGTAAGTATTTGACCATTCACCATGGTATTTGCTGTTCTTAAAGCAATTCTTAAATTTGTAACCCCGACAAAGTCTCTATTTTATTATTTAAGAAAAATAGTATCTGTGACTGTCAGTATAGTATTGCATAACATGGAAATAGGACGTCTATATATAATGAAGTATTGAATGACAATGAAATTGAAAATATATATCTATAAGTAGTACAGTTTTTTGTAACCTGGATAGACTTACAGGAGCGCTCAGTAAGTTATTGGACACCAGCTCTTTACGAATTCATACTGCCTGCTGAAAGTTGTAGAATGGCAACAGCAACGTATTTTAGTACAGAATTTTAAGTGATAAGTTTGTGCGCTGATAAATCTCGGCTACCTGGTTTTGTTTGAAAGAAATATTATTGGGGTTTATGGTCTGCAAAATCGATAGTCCCTTTGCCGAATAGGGATGCAATCCCATACACCCAATTTCGATAATTTATAAAATGTTTGGTGGACAGTTGAACAAGCAATTTAAACATATCTTTACGCTTTACGCTTATGATTTGTTAAAGAAAACTGAACGCATTTGCTACAACTATCCCACTGTTACTGATTATTAAATACTTTAAAGTCGATTCCCGATCGTATTGAAGTCGTTCATGCTACAGGACGGCATACCAAGAAGCAGCTACTCATTACATCTGAAAAGAGTTGTTGTATGTCATGCTATTTACAACTTAGTAATTTGCACAAATGCACACGGCTATCGTAAATAGCTCATAAATGGTGTTGTAGAGCGTATTCCAATGAATACGACGGAAAAGTGTCATGTCAACTTTTCTATACTACAAATAGTTGTTGTGATCAGTTCAAATCCCAAGGCAAAATGTTTTCGAAATACTAAGTGTTCGATTACTTTTGAGCTCACATGTACAATCTGACTGCAACGTAGTCTATAATGTCTGAATGTATGACTAATTGACATATCTAATAATATACCTTGAGATATTTCTGCACTGTGATTGCTTTATTGCAATGCAGTTTAACTGTAATTGTACTGTAAAATGTGTAATTGCACTGTAAAAAATCAGTAATTGCACTGTAGAAAAGCTGTAATTGTTCTGTGGAAAAGCTGTAATTGCACTGTAGAAAAGCTGTAATTGTTCTGTAGAAAAGCTGTAATTGCACTGTACAAAGCTGTAATTTTTCTGTAGAAAAGCTGTAATTGTTCTATGGAAAAGCTGTAATTGTTCTGTTGAAAAGCTGTAATGGTTCTGTGGAAAATCAGTAATTGCACTGTAGAAAAGCTGTAATTTTTCTGTAGAAAAGCTGTAATTGTTCTGTGGAAAAGCTGTAATTGTTCTGTTGAAAAGCTGTAATTGTTCTGTGGAAAATCAGTGATTGCACTGTAGAAAAGCTGTAATTTTTCTGTATAAAAGCTGTAATTGTTCTGTTGAAAAGCTGTAATTGTTCTGTGGAAAATCAGTAATTGCACTGTAGAAAAGCTGTAATTGTTCTGTGGAAAAGCTGTAATTGCACTGTAGAAAAGCTGTAATTGTTCTGTAAAAAGCTGTAATTGCACAGTGGAAAAGCTGTAATTGAACTGATGAAAAGCTGTAATTGCACTTTAGAAAAGCTGTAATTGTTCTGTAGAAAAGTTGTAATTGTTCTGTAGAAAAGCTGTAATTGCACTGTAAAAAAGCTGTAATTGCACAGTGGAAAAGCTGTAATTGAACTGTGGAAATGCTGTAATTGAACTGATGAAAAGCTGTAATTGCACTTTAGAAAAGCTGTAATTGTTCTGTAGAAAACCTGTAATTGCACTGTAGAAAAGCTGTAATTGTTCTGTGGAAAAGCTGTAATTGAACTGAAGAAAAGCTGTAATTGCGCTTTAGAAAACCTCAATTTTTCTGTGGAAAGTGTAATTGCGCTGTAAACTTTTAACCTGATTGTCTGATAAGCAATAAAAGTCAAAAAAACTTTTAAAAAAAAACATGCATGGCGGCAGTTTCAAGAAAACAAAGTTTCCACAATTGCAATCGTTTGAAATTCAAGAACTACAAAATAATACAAAGACTAAAAACAAAACAGCATGTACTGTTATTAGGGTGAATGTTTTTATTGTTAGGCCGCAGAACGAGGCTTTTCTGAAGCTATAGAGAGTAACGAAGCGACACAGAGTTGGGCGGCACAGTCAAGAAATATCTCTAAGTATATTTTTTTTAAGTAATAGTATAGTTTCTCGTGCAATTAAGGCTAAAG
Organism: Xenia sp. Carnegie-2017; assembly: GCF_021976095.1. NCBI lineage: Eukaryota > Metazoa > Cnidaria > Anthozoa > Malacalcyonacea > Xeniidae > Xenia > Xenia sp. Carnegie-2017. The sequence goes on from NW_025813469.1 coordinate 10,380,940, forward strand.
ATTTAATCGTGAGTTTTTTAAAGACTGCAAATAGCTCCTTCGGTCTCCGCGCTATTTTTCTTTAGTTTTTACTCGTGCATGTTTTTCCATAATGACACTCGTAACTATACAATTACCTTTACTAAAAGATTTTTATGAGGAGCAATTTATCTTCACAGTGAATAATCAAGTCGGCTTCGGATTGTTGATGCTTCGATGTTTGCAAACAACGCTGAGAAATTCAACCATTCTCTGCCACCTCAATTAATGTGTGAGGTTGATGTTGAGAGGCAACCATTGAGGTAATTGTTTTGAATTAGTGCTCTTTAAACCAGATATTTGAAGCTATGGGCGTGAAATATTATTGAATTTTTATTCTACATTTCCACGCAGAGACGCAGAAAAAAGAGTTTCTTAAGTATTTTTCTAATCATTTTTAGAGCTGATTCAACCACATTCAACATCCTTTTTGATGGAACTAAATGTAATAATGGAATTATATATCATCTGGAGCATGTTGTTGCTACCTTTAATTTGGAATATTTTAAACTTGGTGTCCTTGGTGCTTACATTACGTCACCTAAAGGTACTAGGTCAAAGGTTATTGGTCACCGTGTTTTAGACGCTTTAGCTGGATACAAACGATACGAGAATTTGACGACCCTCACTGTCCATTTTTGGGGCGAGTCTTCATTAGGGGAGTGGCGAGTTGTTTTCAAAAATTATCTTCCTTCCCAGGGTACCGGGCCCGGTAAGTTGCATGTGATTTTTTCATTGGTTAAACAATACTACAGTAAACTGTTGTTAAAGAAATAAAAGATGTTTACTGTGTTTGTACAGGCTTATGCAAACCTAGGTTACCTTTGGTAGAACTCGAGAGCAGATCAGTGCAAGCCCGAGGTGGAAGGTTGAAGGTTGCACCTGCTTTATTTCTATTATGAAATAAGAATAAAGCTAAACAGACAAATTTCAAAGGACAAGTCTTAATTTTGCTTTAAAAGATCATTGTCTGCCACAATGCAACGCGCACTCAAATGATCTTAGCTGCAATTTTCTTGCTTGAGTAAGTAGACAAACTTTGTATCAGTCTGTATTCTTTAGATATTCTATGCATTTTTTGTGTATGTATAAAAATTTGTGGCGTTTTTTTTACGAGCTGGCCAGTGATTTTTTTCATAAAGAGATCTGTTTGGGTAATTAAATAATCATTCAAAACTATGGCAAGCTTAGTGGTTGAAAACATGCCTTAAATAGTATGAACAAAACTTGGTATGTTGATAAACTTCGTACAGCTTGTCGAAGTTGAACGAGGAGTCTATGAGAAAGATTATCGTGTGATGGAATGAATTATCATATTTAGCACGAATGTAAACAAACTACTGCGCGTTGCATTGTGGTTGATAATGGTTTTGCAAAATGTATTCATGATTAATTTGCAAATTCTTTTTGATTGATTGATTGCTTGATTGACTTGATTGGTTGAGGTCAGGTCGTTTTGCACAGGCTAATGCAAACACGGCTCTAGGGCAATCACCGCAAAAGTATTAACATGTTTTTTTTTATAAATATATTTTGGACATATTGTTTAGCACTTGCAGTTAACTGTTACAAAACAATTTGCTGTTTTAATAATTTGCTGTAATTAGTATTGCGATGAAGTGTTTGTTATGGCTATTCACGTAGGCGTCAGATGGCAATACATTTTTGTATTCAAATTGTTGTAACACGTTACTGTTAAATCACTGTAGTGAAACGACTCATGGTAGTAGACACTGAATGTTTTACCAAAAATAATCAAAATGTGTTACTTTCAGGTACTCTCTTTGGATTTCGCTTAACTTTGTATGGCACAGCAACACCTCCTTTCAACTCAACATCAACAACAGTAAAGGAAACTTCTCGTAAGTCGTATCTTATGTTTTTAGATGTTGTCCATAAACATTGCACCTTTTCTTTTCAGGGAATTGAAGTGGCTTTTTTGATCGAGTCAACTAACTCTTCTTTTGCTCAACTTAAAAATATAAAATATGCTGTAAAGGCTGTTGAGTCAAAGGAAGTCTAGATGTCTTAAACTAACTCGTAAATATGAGTTAAATCAACTCCGTGCCATATTTTAAGTTTTTTGGAGTTATTTTATCTGTAATTGTTTGGATTGTACTTTCGTGAAATATTTGGATTGCCTTCCATCCTTACACTCACAAACTCGTAAATTGTTTTCAATGGATACCATATATTCCTTATATGAGTTTAACCAAGTTTAATTTAATGATTTTAAACATTCCGATTTTGCACTTTATCTCGCATCGTAGTTCAGACATATGTTCTGTTATTGCTTACATTGCTTGTCTATTCCGTCATTGTTGACATTGTGACAAAGTCGCTTCACGTAGCTCGCGCCTTCTTGTACCATTGCACGCCGGCTTAACTCTACATCGGTTGCTTAAAAATTGGCAATGCAAAAATTTCCCCTGTGAAATGAAAATAAAAAAGAATGCACTTCCCACCAGAGACACTTTAGTGGGGAAAAAATCTTCTGAACGGCAAAAATAGTCTTGTCTGACGGAAAATTTTGAGTGATTTTAGATTCAAGCCAGCGGCATTGTGGACGGCGTTCAGGATGAATTGTCCAATAGTCTGCCTGATGGTGCGTCACACGTAATACCTTAAGTGATGAATCTCTTATTTTCTAAAAAATGATGCAGTCTGATGTGTGGAGGTTGAACTCACGGGTTACAAAAATTGAAACTAATACCGCAAAAATAATACGTTTGCGGCAACACATGACTATTGTAAACGAGAGGCGCTCTCTAGCGAATGAGCTCGAAGCCTTAGAGGATAAAGGTATTTTTCCATCTAAAGCTGATACTGCTTACCAAGCATATTGTAGAACTGTGAATCGTCTAATAGTATATAGATTTCAGATGATGTAGCTACCTTGTAGTCAAATCTGGTTGCTGAGCTTACTGTTCACTGCAGTTAAAAACGATTTAGTTACGATGTTATGCAAACGTAGAGCTTAAAACATGTTGATAAGAAATTGCTAGGCAAGATTGCTTCAATTCAACGTCCTGATACTTTTTCAGGTCGTATTGTACCTCTTGTACACTTTTGTCTAACCTTGCCAAATTTGTCCAATGAAGTAACTTTCACACAGCGAATATTCAGAAAAAGCAGGATGTGATAAATATTCGAGCCAAATGATAAATATTTGATGCCAAACTATGATAAATATTCGAGCCAAATAATAACTTTAAAAGCCGGACCTATTTATCAGGGAGTTTTACGGTACATAGTTTGTGAGAGCAGTACTCTTATCTTTTAAAAATGGCTCTATATTCTTTACACCTGCTCACATTGTATTATAGAAATTCTTATACTTTTTTTATGTATGTTAATTCGGATAAAAAGCATGTGATCCAAGCCCATCAAATATGGTCGAGTTCAATGCGATTTTCCTGTAATTTTTTCTTTAAGCGATTTACTCAAGAATCGTGAGACTAACAAAAAAAAAACACCAAAATAAGTCGCATTGTTACAGAGTTATCATTTATATTTCAAATCTAGATTTACACAACAGAGAAAATTTCCAATAAAATATCTACAAAAGGTTATATTTCCAGCCATCTGCATGTTTCTAAAATGTTTATATTAGCATATTATAATAACTAGATAAGCAGGAGTCTTTTTCAAGCAAGAAAACGAAGAGGAATGTGTCGTCGACCATATAAATCTATAGTTCGTAAACAAAACGTGTTTCACTTATGACGTCATAACTTATTAACATGGCCACTTGAAAAGTTCACACATTAGGTCCGTATTCAGCGGTAAACTTAACTAACTTCTACTCAACAGAAAATGCTTATTCATATATCAAATTGCTTCTAAAACTGTGGATTTTCATCAAATCGGAAAAAAGAGGGGGGCAAAATTCGTTTCATAAACACTTTAATGGTAGACGTACCAACAAATATCTCATGTGGTAAATCCGGGAACCTTAGCGACGTTTAAGTTCCTAATGATAAATATGAATGGGCTCTTTTTGAAACATTCTCTGCAAACTATTTATGTTAAGAGTAGCTGATTGATGTTGGAATTCTGACGTAAAGGTAGCACTAATATGACGTTAGTGTGATGAGTTGTACCTCTTCTATAGACACAGTTTCTTTTTCCTTTTCAATATTTTGCCAAACTGCAACAGTAAGTGTCCCTCGTCAAAAACCTTGTGACAGGTTTCTTTGTTTCCATTCTTTGTATTGCTGAGTCAGTTTCATTTCGAACTACTGTATCATAGGATGCACAGTGTCCAAATTTGTGCAATAGATTACATATTAAATGAAGATATGATCTTCGGGAGTCACCTGATTTTTTCAGGTCCTGAGACGATTGCTTAAATTGTCCAGCAAAGTGCGAAGATCATATCTTCATTAAATTTCAAACACCGCACTGCATAAAATATTCAGATTACATATTGTTGTTGAGTCAGTTTAGTGTTTTAAAGTGAGACCCGGAGCAACAGACTTTGGTGATTGTATCCGTCCATGTGAAAGCAAGTAAATTATAAATTCTGCCCAATCAAATTGACATAAGTTGAGCTCTTTCCTTTTCAGCTACTTCCACGAAGATGCCAGATGGTGGAACTTTTTCCTCGCTTAATAAACAAGGTTGTCTGTGTATCTTTTGTTGCACGAATATTATGATATAAATACTATTCACTGTCAGCTTGCTGAAATGTCAATTCTTGATATCTAGAGTTACCAAGGACGCCGTTTTTTCAGGATATGTACACAAAGTACACCAGTAACCAAAAACCATTTCCAACCGACATTTTAAAAAAGCAAAGCAACAAATAAAGTCCGGAAAACAAGTCATCTTTCAAAACCACATCCTAAAGTCGAAAATTAACAGTTTTTTTGCGTCTTGTATTTATACATATTTTGTTATCTCAAGTAGACTTGTTTTTTCATGGCAGTCATATTCTAAGTAAAAGGTTGCTAAGCGACATTTTTTGAATTGTAATCGGCTGTTTCATTTGTTCCCAAGAGTTTTTTAAAAAGACAAGTAGAATTGGCAGCCATAATAAAATGCGGAGTTGGCATAGTTGAGTGTCTATTAAAGAGCATATACCTAATTATTGCTCAACTGTGACGATCGTGAATTTTCCGAAGTCAAACAGATAGACGTGAACGCAGAAACATCACACCACAGATGCCGCAAAGAAAGCATTTTTTAACGTTTTGTTGATCCTGCTGATGATCTGTTGTAGCCATGCAGTGACATGAAGACCCGTTTTACACCTTGATAAAAACGTGTCTCATAAAACAAAACAAGTTGTTTGTTGAATCTAAAACTTACTCTATACCTTTGCATTGAGAGGCCTTATTCAGTTATTCCATTCTTTTGGGAGACAATGGCCTACGTGTCAATGCAGTAAACTTCCTTGCATGCGTTTCGTAAAAATACTGTTTATTTTTGCAGCAAACTATAGTTCTAACCCTAAATGCATAAATCTGTGTGTTTCGTTGTTTAAGACAATGTGTATTTTTATGAATGTAAAAAGCCAACAGTCGTGTGAAAAACTTTGCTGTACGAATAAGTCTTACAAAGTTGTATATAATTCCCCCAAATTCGCGGAAGCCTTTTTGTATTGTATCTACATGATTTATGTTTTTAGTTTCAACTGGAGCTGTCGTGGTGTTGTCTTGGCAGGTGTCTTCGTGTTTTGTTTGCTCGTTGCTTTGAGTCTTTACTGCATAAAGCGTATTTATTCAAGAGAGAGCAATCCTGTTGACATCGGCATGGAAAGTACGCATGTACATGTGGAAAGGCTGTCAATGAAAGTACGTATACAAAATACAGTTAAAGATGCTTCCCACGACTATAATAATGAAAAATGTTTTCACATTCATTTTGAGTATGGTGAATATTTATTTTATAAATGAACGACGTTTGTGTAATATAGGTGTAGTTTAAAAAGCATTTGAAGAAAAAGTGATTATTTTATGGACCTTATACCGTTCTCAGTTTGTTTAGTGGTTGATTGATGGTTTATTGAACGTGAATTGCAGTCTAAAAAAAGTCTTTACAAAATTGCTCACGGCCTAAAATAAGAAACCAATTAAAATTATCATGTACAAGTGAGCTTCAGATTTTACACTCCTAACATTTGCAGAATCTTTCCAGTATTTTATCGCAAATGCTTTATTTAGTTCGTCTTCACGACCACGTTGTAATTGTTTCACGTAAAGAAATTTTGAAATGCTGGACCTTGACACTGTAGTTGATTTCGATGTTTGTCTACTTGTTGATTTTGAAAGGACCATAAAACTTCCTTTGCTGTTTTATTTTGATCATGTTGAATATTAGTATGATTATTTGTTGAGTTACAAAAATGCCGGATGTTTTTAATGTATTGTTTTTAAGTGTTTAGAATAGTGTATTGCCATTGAGTGAATGTAGTGGATGGTTGAGTGACGTTAAGACCAATTTCGGAATACCTCAGGTAGACGTTACCTAGGGTTCCTGATATTGGTATTTCTAACTATTTGCGTGTGTATTGGTGGACAATGGGATCGGATATCCAGGTTTTTGAAAGGGTTGCGATCGTGAAATGCCATAGTTTAGGAAAAACGTATCGAGTATTGAGAGCAATTTTGTTTTTAGGTTATATTCTCGGATGTCACTATCAACCACCAGCTTAGTAAGAATGGACCTCAATTCGTTTTGGTGCTTATTGTTTGACATTTCAAAGTCAATGTATCAACTCGAATTACCATACTAGACCAGTTGCAGCAAAGTTGAAAGCGATTGAAAAGATTTTTGGTTTTCTGACTTCTTGCTGGTTATTACTGCTGCATTGTCGATGAATTGAAACCAATGGATTGAATTGAGAAGATTATACGAAAAACCGAATTGACCATATTCATCGGATTTTTCGTGATGAATAAATGTGTTAGTAATTACATTAGGATTTTTGATTTAATTATTCGCACATTTACAACTGCAAATATCGCTAAGAAAAGGCCAGCAACGACATCAATAGGGTTTCAGTTTAAGATAGAAGGTACAATCTGGTGAAGACAAGTAAGCCCATTTTGTGAAGTTTTTCCTTGTTGGCAAAGAATTGTTAATGTAGCGAACAGAAAAGTTGAAAATATTTTTTGACAATCTTGACTGGCACGACGACCATACTTTATTTGTTTGACGCAAAGAAAATTTTGCGATACTTGAAAAGAAATCAAAAACAAATCTTAGTTGAATCACAACCAAAAAGTAATTACTAATGACGTAATGAAGATAAGGAATAATGACTTTAACTACCAAAATCTGAACATGCTAAGATTATAGAGATAATTCTTTTGCAGTATTTTTGATGTTTCTTCTCCATGCCAGTTTTATCGAACATATCTAAGAAACTAGAGCACTCATTGGCAAAGACACCTATAATGTATTTTTAAAGCGATTGATTAGTTTAACATGTCTGAAACGATGACTCTGCTCTTTTATTAAATGTTTGTATTTTTCTTCTTTCCGCTTAACTTTGCTGTAAAGATTAGTTTCGAAACCAATAGGAAGTTCAATGACATAAAGAAAACTGTCCAGATTTGTGAAAGTAAAGAAATTGCCCATGAAAAGATGCCTCCATTACCTCATCCATTGATTAGAATGGCAACCGTTTGATGAAGAGATCAAGTTGTTATTTTTGGAGGTCGAAAGAGGACAGAGAAGCATAAAAGTGTTTTCATGTATGACAGTAGGACAGCTAAGATCACAGTCTTACCATCATGTTGGAAAAGTGATCCTTATGTTGTGCATGGGATTCAATTGTTGTCATGGGAGATCTTATCTATAAATATGAAGAACTCAAATCAATGGAGTGCATTATAATGGGTAACAATTGGCCATGGGCATATCTTCCTTCAATGAGTGAACCACGATATGGAGCCAATGCACACGTTTTGCCCATCAGGCTGAATTAAGTCTAAATTAGAAAGAAACGCCAACATACATATTATGTGTAGCTATTGTTGATTTGGAAAAATGTCAAGTAAAATTTTATGTTTTATTTCATTTTTTGCTTTAATACTCAGCTATTCAAACTGCCATTAGATTTTGCATATAAAATATTTTTGTCTGTCAAATATAAAGTGTTCCTGTCAGCAAAACGTTTTATTCGCGATATCAAATGTAAGTGTGACATCTAACATATTAGTGAAAAAAACTTGTTAGTTTGCTCAAATCGTTCCGTTATTATGGTGGTTTGAAGTTGGCAAAAATGCCCTCTGATACACCTTGTCCGTCGTCCGAAAGGTCTGGAACAACATACTTCGTGACGTCATGCAAGGTACTTATCAATACAAAATATGTACGCCAACTACATTGGATGACCTCAAAATTTTGCTGGATGCAGACTCCACAAAATGGAAGCTTGGCTCAAATAAAATAATTTTCTTTAAAGTAATATATTGTGATAACAACAAGTGTTTCAGGCTCAACATGACTTCGGTCTGACCAATTCTTGATATCATGCTCAACCTCGTGCAATGATTGCTTAGTAGTTGTTACCGTCGTCACTATATATAAGGGCTTATTTATATGACCTCGCGGTCAAGATGCATGATGTCAATGATTATCTCTTTAAACATGGTGTCGACAGAGAAAAGGTGCTGACAGGAACAAATGTAGTGTTAAACTTAACCTTATTATGTTGTTTAAGTTTGATTTCGGTCAATACCTTTTCCGAATAAATATGAAACGAGTTTCGCGGCTAGGAGAGTACAAACAATCTGTTCCACGTAACAGTGATCATATAGCTAAGTAACCCTATAGACTAAAGACAGCAACAGTCTGCAGATGAGGTTAGAACAACATCAAGACAACAAGTCGAAACATCACTACTGACTATACTGTATTGTCAAGTCCTCCATTTCCGAAGTTAATTTACCTTGTCAGAAAAACATTAAATGGTATAGTTCTCTACGTATTTAAGCCTCAGTTTGAGTCGTAAAAAGTTTGTTTTCGTACTAGAAATGACGACAATATAAGACAACAGAAGTAAAAAGCCCGTGTCTTGTGTTTTGAAATCAATTATATCCAACAAACTAGCTAATAGCTAAGTTTCTTCATGGTAGAGTTTTTTTTTATAATAATACGGAGAAGACTGGCTAGGACACGTAAAACCAGTTGCACATTGAACATAAAAGATATAGGCTTATAATTTGCGCTTTGATAATTCTGTCTCATGTCACCAAAAAACCATTCGATGCTTTCTTATGATAAATCAAAATCATTATGTATTCCACGAGTTAATCACAAGCTTGTAACGAGGAAAATTTACAGGGTGTATGTATAAAAATAGAAGAAATAAATTTATTTTCATATTTTAATAAATTCGACGTAAATCACTATGGTAAGCCTAAGGATGTGTAAAAATTGTCAGAGTACGTGCGTTGACAATTTGAATTTTATTCTTGATATTGATAGTGCTAGTTATTTCTCGAAATTTTTATTTTCTCTATTGTCGCAGAATTTTAATAAACCTGTTGCAATCTTTGGTTATAATTGTTAAAACATAAGACTACAAATTACTCTTTTCCAAAATTCTTCTTATTTTTAAAGTTACTTCTTAAAATTCTTCGTTTTGCCTCACTTTTAGCTAAAATATGTAGCTAAAATATGTAGCTAAATGTTAACAGAGATTTATCTCGATAAAAATGCCGCAATTCGGCGCCGTGCCTGGTATACATTAATGACAAATAAGACAATTTGCGCAAAAGCTGCTGTTTCAAAATGATGAGCATACATCCAAATAAAATGGATGTTTTGATATTTCTTCTATAAACAGTATATACATGCATCTTTATTCATACATAATATGTGATACATAATGTGTTGGATGAGCAATATTAAATAATTCCCAAGAAAGCGTAAACGCAATTTAAATTAAATAAATTATTTGCTTGAAATTTGCAATGAACAGCAGTCGCAATTTGTAAGTATTGCTACTGTATTTCTTTTCAACTATTTTTAAAAAAAATGCTTATTAAGAACTCTTTGAAAAAAGTGATAAAAAATGTTTCTGCATACTAATTTAAAGGAAATATTGTCTGTTGTTATGAAGTGAAATATCAAAGCAATAGCACAATGCTTTTATGTATTTTCAGTTCGGCTACAGCTACAAAATTTCAGCTTTGATAGAAAGTTGAAATGTCTAAAATTTTGAAATTTCAAAACATAAAGAATTTGTCTGCAGAGTGGAAGCAGAAACTCTTTTTAGATTTTATTTTGTATAAAAATTCACAAAATGCATGATAAGAGGTTTGTTTTGAACATCTTACACAACATGATGTCATCAAACTAAAAATCGGTTATAGCACGTCTAAATACTTTCACAATTAGATGATTTTGAGAACAGATAAATTGTCCAAAAAATATACAGTTTTATTTTAGTTTTAAAACTTCTTTTGTGACTACCTATAGGTGTATCTGTTATTCAATATATTACGCTATCTGAGGCCACACTTCAAATTACTTTTAACTTTGGTATCTTAAATCTCAAAAATCTAACGTAAATAATTTTTTAATTCGAACTTGCGGTAATTATGAGTCACGCAATGTATCTTACTGATCTTAAAAATATCTTCGCTTTACTTCAATGGTTATAAAGAGATACCTACGTTATACAATTAAGCGATGAGTTTAAACATATATATGATTAAAACTCTCATCGTTTCATAGTTTTTCCAATTTTTAAAGCTGCATCTGTGCATATAAATTTAAAGTGAGACAATTTTCATCTAATGATGGTTTTCAAATTGATACTTCAAATGAAAGCAATAGTTTTATTTTCTTTCTATTGCTACTTTCAAACGATTATATTAGAAAATCGTTGACAAATGTCACACTATCTCGACAATATTAGTTTTAAAAACCCATAAAAATTTACGCCTTTATTGGGAAACAAACTTTTTTTTGATTGATCCATTGTTTTAAGGCGCACGCGCAAAAAAACAGCTCCGGGCAGCTAGTAGCTATTTTATTGGTTCAAATACTTAGCTTTACCATCCACGTAAGCATCAGAAAAAAAAGGAAAGGAAAAGCCTGTTTATTCACATTTAATACTGAATGTTGAAAAGTGAGGAGTACAAGAAGCTTGTGCGCATGGTTCACAATTTCAGTGATCATCAAATAGAAAAAGAAAAGATAGAGGTGGGTCAGATTGTTTTTTAATTTTTACATTTTAGGTCACGATGAACATTCAACAAAAAAAATCAAATATGCTTTGCTTTCCCAAAAGGCAAGTAACTAAATATGTGCAGGCATGCAAAATGTCTTAAGCCGAGCAACTTGCCAAAGGAAATTTAGCTCCGACTGACATTTGTAGCTACAAAGCCTATAAAGGATTCCAGTGGTTAATCGTCACAAATTTCGTTTTCTCACCTTCACAAAACGTAATAAATTTTTACGAAATTGAAGCACAAGCAGTTGACATGAACGTACACCAATTTGATAATTTTTATTTGAAGAAAAATGCATTAAAGTAAACTATTTTAAACTATTGTTCATTGTATAAACTCTATTATATGTTTTTATAAATTGCTAATACAGCAATTATCAAAGACGTCAATTTGCATGTATAAATTATAATTAAAAATATTTTGTGTTTAAGCCATTTTTCCAGTATTTAAGCCATTAAGCCTTTAAATAATTAAGCCAGTGACTAACTGCTCAATTTATATTACCTCTACAGCAACTTTAGAAGTTCATAAAAAAACATTTGAAAAAAGTGCAACAAAACCTCCAGAATATTAGAACTGAAATATTCAAGGCGAAATTGCCATAGGGGGAGGGTGTTAAATATTGACTTGCAAGGTGGCCAGTTCATAATAAGCATTGTGTTAATTTACCATTCATTAGGCTTTATTTAAATTAAATGCTACAAACAATAATAAGGCGGATAAACACAAGAGTGAGTACAGCTGGTCATAAAGTACCGTAGATAGTGGCACAGGGAGACCAATGCCAACATAACAATATTACAACAAGCATTTTGTTTTTAATTTATTTCTTGCAACCAAAAAATGAACATTACTTTAATGATTTAACGCTGGAAGTGATTGACCCAAAAAGAGCATGCAAAACTTGAGCCAAGTAGAAATGCACCCCTGAGGCATGACGATAATGAGTCAGTTTATCGACTTTTCGTCTTTTTTGTTACAAAGTAAAGACTGAAAGAAGTTTGTGTTTTGTAAAAAAACAAACGCCAGTAATCTTATAGCAGACGACAAGATATTTGCAAAGATGTGCAAAAGTGCTTCATAATCATTACATAATATAAGTGTCGTAATAATCTTTAACAGATGAAAATGTTCAGCATTCATAATTGTGACTCATAGTCGTTGCAACATATAACAAATTCACAGTAATCAAAAAAACTAGAAAACGCAATTATTAGCAAAAATCATGCAAATAGTAAAAAGCGCAATGCTTCTATTGATTTCGTCACTGAATGTTTTTGTTTCTCATTTTGACGCCTTCTTGATGAGATAACTATATTTCTATTCACATTTAGTTTTTAGACAACGTTTAAAATATGGCAAAAACTTCATTGACTTAAATTCTTTTTATATGCATGCATTTTACACATTCAAATCCATTCCTAACTAAAACGTGTTTAAAGATACAAAGTTTCTCAAACTATAATTGTACACGCATGCAGCTATATATTGGGAAAAGCGAAATAAATTTTTTGTTCATTTCTCGTTCAATTTCCTACCAAATTTTAATCTTTTCGTTCTTTAACGATGGGAATGTAATGCACTGCAATATATTTCGCATAATATTTTACGTACTTTTTGAGTTATCGTACACACAGAAGGGCCGTAAGTAGCGGGGGAAGGGGAAGCTTGACAGTTGCCCTCCAGACAAAATCGGTAACACTAATTTTGCGAGAATATAGGACTTGTAGACTGAAAAATCTTCACTATTTTAAATTTTATGTACGATATATTTATACTATCGTTTTTTGTTTACCTTTCACTTTGCGTACGAAATACATGAAAGTTTTGCAGGTCATATTTTCCTTTTTAATGTTCATCTACGCTCAAAAAGGGTTCTAAATTAAAGCCTGGATGCTCGAAAATAGTATCGTAAACTAATTTCTTACGGAATAAAGAAATATACCTACTTTCTTTGCTTAAAAAGATATCGTAGTTGCGACTACGAATTTTTTAAAACACATCGTACTTAGATTGATGTCAGATTCGTGTTTTTGTTGTTGCAACAATGTTTTCGCGCCAAAATGACGTAAATCGTACTCGTAGTCGTACCAGTGAACTCCATATATATATATCTGGAATGATAACGACAATACCATTGAGTTCTATAATAACTGGAGGGGCTAACTTTACTGGGGCGAGGATGCCAAATAAATGACGGCCAACGGACGTATTTCCGCTGAAATGATCGCTTTGCAGAAAAATAATATTCTCGACCTCCCTTATGTCTATAGGTAAATTATAAAGAATTTTTCAAAACAAACACATAACACAGGAATATGGATATCGTTTGTTCCATATTCTGTGACGATTTATTTTTTGGCATTTTATAATGCCACCACCGTTCAATTGTTGGATATCGTAGTTTCCACAAAAAGGAACATATCGCTTCTCACAGGTGAGAGTTGTTTGTTTTGTTAGTCTGTCAACGATTGGATAGCAATTATACATGCACTGAAAAGCCATAAATACATATTAAGATTCTGTATTTTGTAAGACTGACTTGAACGCCAAATATACTCGATGTTTTCCTGTTTTTGTTTATAAAATTCTGCATACTTTTCTGTCATTTGTTAATGCATGAAATCGTAAATTTACCCATTTATTTGCAAAATAGTTTCCCCTAAAGCAAAAAGACCCTGCAACATTTTGCTCTGTGAGAAGCGATCAAAAGAAATGATCGTTCCAACGGTACCCATGATTTGGAGCAGAGATTGTATGTTCTGGCTGCTTTAACAACATGCAGGAAAGATCAAGGAGTAAAGATGACTCAAGATGTTATTGACCAGGCAGAGTCTTAAAAATGATAATTGCTGTAAAGATATATGATTATTGTCTGCCCAATCAGAGTATAGTTTAATTTGATCAAAATTCTATGGATGGCACAATGGATTCACTCAGGATGCCTTGAATGCTTTGGTTAAAGTTCACATCCAAAGAAAGATGGCAAAGCGGTTGTGTGTGTTGATGCTTTAATGAAATGTCAATTCTCCAACATAAAATGGAAGGGCCATAAAGTTTGTGTCTATGTAAACATTTGTAACTGAGATTGATGATGACTCAATGCAGACTTTAAAGCTTCAAACTGTATGTTTCATTGGGTTTTATGTAACCTAATGTTTGAATCATGTCATACATTTATCAAAAAAATATTTTAGTTGAGTTGTTTGAATGTTACTAATATCTAATGCACTACACTGAAGCATTAAAGATTCAGTGATGAAACTTAAAGTTACTGTATTGTATATTTCTTATACATATTTCTTATATTTCTTTTAAGAAAAATTTGAGCTTATTTACCATTAGAGTACAGGATTTAGATTTATCATATGGATTATTGCTGCTTACTAAAAGAAAAAGCCACTTTTCAAAGCTTTTCTCCAAATTCTTTTGCTTCTTATTTCATCATTAGATTGATGATATAGAGGTAATACAATACAATAATATTCTAATTTCAAAAAGCTTTTAAGCTTCTAGCATAAAAGGCCAATATAGGTATGTAATTCATTTTGGTTTTTATTGCCTTGCTATGACATATCTACTTTGCATTTCATCATTCTTGTATGGACAAAACACCAGATGTGGATACTCAGTGAACAAAATGCACTACCAACTGCTTATGAAATTTATTATTATGTGACAACTGTTAATCATTCAAATTATATGCAATTTTTATTGCAAATATAGGAAACAAAACAAAGTGAAAAAGAAAGGTAGAAGTATTAAACTACAAATTAATTATAAACACCATTGGAAGCGGCAAGGTTTCATTTATCATTTGCATTTTGCCCAACATATATCAATACAACAAAATCAAAAATATACTACAACTTACAAGTATTTGATGGAGTTTCACCAGAACATCAGAAAAGGTTAATTTTAAGTAATTTCTATAAATATTGTTTGTTTTCATTTTTACTCAAACCCTACAGGGGCGGATCTAGGATCTTTTCAAACATCAGAACATAAACGTCAGAGGCACTCCAGCGCCAGAGGTCTGAGGCATTCTCCCGAGAAATTTTGAATTTCAGAACCTCTAAAATGCCGCCTTCGTGAGATACGCAATGTATTTTGTGGGCATCGTTTTCGGTAAAAACAACACATTTTGCTTACGTTTTTTTTCTTACGTTTTTCAAAAATGAAGTGAACAATACTTGAATGTTTTGCCAAATATTTAGGCTCATTATCATGCCAAATATATGGCTCATTAGCATGTCTACGGAACGTAAAATTTATTTTACAATAATGCTATTCAAAAACAGATATAGTCTTTAAAAATTTCTACCAAGTTGTCAGGCATAGACCCCCCTAGAGACCCCATTCAAACCTCTATGTAATAAGTTAAGTTAGAAATTTGGTACTAGAAGTGACAGTTCATAAATATAGAAAAGCTCAGACTTCAAACCATGCAAGTTTATTGTAACCCTTTACCCATCTCCACATCAGAGCCAGCAAATTCACTTTTTGAGAAAAAACTCAAAATTTTTTTCTGTCAAAGATTAAGAAAATTATCAAAGTGAAAAATTGCAGTTAAGGACAGCTTAATGCCATGAATGTTTCTTAGGCGTTTCACTAGACTATTATCTTCTGTAAGTATATGCAAGGTATGCTATATAGCAATCACTAGTAGCATTGTATTTGCAAATACAAACAGAATGTAACCAACATGTCTTTAATTATATAATTACATGAATGTTAAAATTGGTTCATGTATCATGCTTACTGGTTATGATAAATATCTTTTCATATGATCAAAGCTCGTTTAAATGTAAATCTGAAATAATTTAGTTTGGAAATTATACTGATCATCAGAAAAATTACCTAGTGATCATGAAAAATACTTTGCTGTTTTGCCAAATTTCAAGGTTTATCTGCATACATTGGAAGACATTTTTACTTTATAGAAAATGCTATTCATACATCAATAGCTCTTTGGAATTTATGGCAAACACTCTGATATGAGCTGTAGATTAACACACCTTTACATCTCTACATGAGGTGTTCAGTTAGAAAAGGGGACAATATGTGACATGGGACAACATTTCATGTATGTGAAATACTCAGGTTTAATACCATTCCAGTCAAATTGTCAAAATAAAAAGCTTCATGGATCATAAGACTCAAAATCACAGGTAATAGTAACAGCTTCTCATGTAATCAATGTCAGTTTTCTCAAATCTTAAACAATATGTAGTATAACTGTCCAATGATTGAATGATCAATGATCATAAACTGAAAAGCCCCAAACATTTGTTTATGATGAAGTAAATAATAGTATGGCACCTTATGGCTACAGATTTTTTGTCCATTGAAATATATTTGCAGAAATGTAGGATTTCGCTGCCATATAACGGCCACGATTCCCCAAGCATTAAAGAAATCATAGCTAAAAGTCCTTCGTCAACAACAATTTTAGAAGCATCAATCTGCTTACCATACGCCATATTAACATAAATCGCATCAGACACTCGCATAAATTGACTTTGATATATTGCATTCATGCATACACTTCACTTGTCCTTTACTTACGATTTTCGATGTAAATTTCTGCTGATTAAACTCAAAACAATGTTGGCTTGCTTTTGAACATCAATGACTGAAATGTCGCTCGCGAGATCGTCTTTGCCAAGCATTTACAATTCATCCATAAATTTTTCACCCTCTTGAAAAAATTCCCAGTTTGGAAAGCAGCATTTATGTCAACATATGAATTTGTAAAAGATTTCCATAAATTCCATCTGATTGTAGTTTAGTTTCTATCATGCTTATAAAAATTACTATGAAACCATCAAACATTCAATTCAGACAGTGAGCTTGACTATGTTAGTTCAGTTGGCTATCAGTCGAAATCGGTCAAACCAATCACAGTAAGACAAAAATTCAAATGAACCAATTGTAAGATAGCAATTGGACCCCTTATAGGTCCGGCCACCCCTATTATCGGTCGAGATTATTCCAAACTGTCCACTGATCTGGCCATTGACCAATAAAATAGCGTTTCTGGCTTTCATAGACTCCTTTATAAGTCGAACCAGTCAAGCCACCCCGCTTATCAGTCGGTTATTCCAGGTCAATTAAAATTCAACTGATCTGGTTACCAAGGAGATATTCGTTGCATTAGTCATTAGTTTTCAATAATAAATAAAGCTGGATTTTTATCACGAAGTAAATGCGATAATAAAGTAAGAATAATTAATGAATTTTTAATTAATATGAATAGGTAATTTTTGAATTTCAAACATCAGTCGCGCGACGGATTTGACATACTCTAGATCCGCCCCTGCAAACCTATGCAGACTTGAGTCTTTTTGAAATTTAATGTGAAACTCAATTACAGAAAATCCGTAAATATCGAGAGATTTAACATGTACTTTTTTAAAGAAAGAAGTAAAAATCCTACAATTGTGGCGAAAAAAGCCATTGCCCATTGCATGAAAAGGTGCAAAATGGCAATGATAACAAATAAGCCAACTTCTCTCTCGTGAGCCGTGGAGATGAACTATGATATACTTTTTTGTGTAGACTAAAGAGTTTAATCGATCAAACAAGTTTGACGCTGGTAAGAAAACGACGCACATCTGCATTCATACATGTGTAGCCGACATATAGGTCTTTCGTCGATAGTTATAAATGCATCCTCGTAGGAGCAGATAACTGAAAACCACAGTTGACTCGCTGTTATGAATTTAAGGTTTTTACCTTGATTTTCATCAAAAAATTGCTTGCCGAATCCCAAATACACACATACATTTTCCTCACTCTTTCCTCAGGAGGGAGTGGGAAATTGGGAAATTTTCGGAAAAGCGGTCAATTTCGGTAAATCTCAGCGGCAAAGGACGAAATCCGCCATTATTTGGCATCATCATATATCTAAGGCCGCGCTTGAGATAGCCGCTCCAGTTATTATAGAACTCAATGGACAATACATTTTATAGATATAAAATTGAAGCCAAAGTCCTAGTCTCTTGCGCGGTTTGTACGTTAGTTCCGGTCCTTCAAAGTCGAATATTCACGCGGTTTGTACGTCAGTTTCATTCCCCTGAGTGCCAAACATACACGGCCAATATAAATTTGAATACAAATCGCAAAAGCATAAACATATAAAAAACATCACGACAAACAGCACACGAGGTAACTCCTCGCAAAAGGTTATTTTTTACAGCTGAAACTTTACTACAGTGAGTTCGTTGTAACTAACAACTTGTAACGAGGAAAAGCCAATTGAAATTTACACTGTTTGCTAAAAAGACAATACAATAGAAAATATGACGAGAAAATATTCAAGCATAAATTTTTCTTTCGTTGGAAGGTAAACTTTCAAACGGTGTCAGACAGTGTTTGTCTTTTTTGTCATTTAAGTGGATTTAAAGATCTGTTTTTCCGAATAAAAAAGAAACTTGAATATCCAGTTTCATAAAAAATATTGAGTCTATAACTCGCATTTTTACTTTTTACAGATCGATTGTATTTTTCATCGATTTTGATAGCGCTTGAAACTTGAAATACTAAATGGTTGTCATCTCGATATCAATAATTGAATATCCTTAAAGACTTTGATATGTTTTAAAGGAAAACCGCAGCGTAAGAGCAGATCGACTAAGTTCACCTCATCTTGCTTCTCGATTTCTCACTTTGATTCACTTTCCGTGAACCTTTTCATTCCAAAAATTTCGTTATTTTTACGCTCTGATCAAGATCCAAACTCTACCATTACCAAGGGACAAATGATTTAAAAAAAATAAAATGAACACGCGAGGACTAGAGCCTGACGTGTGATGACGAATGATGACAACAAATATTTTTTTGGCTTCAATTTTTGGCTTCGGTTATCATTCCAGTTATTCAAATGTCGAGTTCACTGAGTCGTACTCGTAGTCTTTGCTAAAGCTCCCTACTGTTTGACGTACGACAGCATCAATACGATCATCAACATTATCTTCAATTTAATATATTATATTTCATGTTAGGGCGAGGTGTATTTATTAAAGGCTAAGATTTGACGAGCAAAGGATGCTCCGTGCCTGAGAAATGCATTATTATATGTTAAGTAAAATACCGTTTTATTCAAACTGCCGTCATGCAGGAACGTTTCGCGAGTAAAAATATTTTGCGTTTATAAAAATATTTCGGAACATTAAATTTTTTTCAAAACACATTGCTACTTTACTAGTTATTTAGTTTTACCTGGCCAAAAAATTGCTTATTTGAATTTTTTGGAGGATGGCAGTCGAAAGATTGCCAATTCAAAACCTTCTTGCGTTAAACAGTAGACAAGAAAGGTTGGAAGCAATAGAAATTTTGTGCTGGGCACTGCCACCAAATCAAATTATGCCTATGTGGATCTTGTAAACAAATATACCGACATTTTGCTGTAAAACTAGTAAAAGGATAACATAAGATTTTAAGATTGTATACTTTTATTGATTGGCGTATGATTTAAGATATTATATTTATGATTTAAATTCCCCCTCCCATTATTAGGTTTTATTTACTTTATGATTGCACGCATCTTCTATATTTTATGTACCACCTGCTCCCAAAACGTCAATATTGAGAATATTTACGGTCCAAATATTCTGTTCAAATCCGATAAACAATATGGTAAAATAATGCGAGACTGTGATTCATACACGTTACTGTTTTTTAGAATATGGAAAATGCTCAAAAACGTCGAAAGTTAAGTACACATAATTACAAATCAGGATGGCGAGAAGGTATTCATTACCAAAATATGTTATTCATTAAGATTCATCAAGATTAATTTGTTCATCACTTTGTAATTTTGAAACAATGGAAACTTTTTTATAAATTCTACAAGTTTCAGCTACATTAAACAATGATCTTTTGACCAAAATTAAGTTTTACAGTACCATTTTCCTCAATCATCGTGGACACACTTTATATTTCTATTCAGACTAAACCACCATGTTTAAAATTTCCCATCTAAATATCCATCTGCATGGTAAAAATATACCATGAAAGATAAACAGTTTTAAAGTATGTTATCAGGCAGACATTTACTCTTATTTGACATGATGAAATAAAAATTTATACTTACATTTTGACTTGGGGCGTACATATATAGTTCAAAGAAAGAAAGCAAAAAATAGGTGAAAAGATATACCAATAAAATATATTGTTTTAGATTTTAGTCGTTTTTCGTTTGACTATTTCAGTCAAACGAAAAATGTGTTCTTCGCAGCCAGTTAAAGTTTATGCAGCTATAATTATGATTTTGTTAAATTTGTATAGATCCTACCTTTGAAGTTCAGAAAAGTTTCTTTTCAGAACAAACCAAGAGCAAAAAAAGTAAGATTCTTTTAATTATTGATGTTTTTGAAATCCACCAAGCAGAATTTAAAATTACAATAATCATAAAACAAAATTTTGATGTCTTCTTTAATTCGAGTGTTCACCAAGCCATCATTAACGAATAAGATTACGAATTCTTGTAACTTATAGTTATATTTTGTAAATCAATAATTAAGGCGCAAGTTCTTACTTTTAAGTAATTTTTGCAAGAATCTTAGTAGCTATACATACGCTGAGCTTATATAAATACCTGTAAATTATCATTTCGAGCAACTTGTTCAAGTTTGCATGCATTCAAGTGTTACTTTATCGAAAATGACTTCCTCAGAGTAAAGACCACTGTTAAATTGTAAAATTTGATGTTTTTTATCGGGGTATTAGAAATAAAAATACAGTACACAAGGCCATTATCAAAAAATAAAATTATGAACTCTTGTAAATTAGTTGTACTTTTGTCAGTCTTAGTATAGCTACTAGCTACGCTCAGCTTACATTTGCTTAAGTTTTTAGATAATATACGAATCATAGTAGCTACGCTCAGCTTACATTTGCCTATTTGTAAATAATATGTATATATCTATAACTTTAAATTATATTTGAACAATACTTTGAAATGATTCTCTACATTGTTTCACGTACAACGACGATCTTCAGATGAAATAACACAATAAAACTACACTTCCGTTATTCATTGAAATTATGTACACGTAATATTGATAAATACTAAAAGCGCAATAAGCACTTACCGGTAAGTGTGACGACACTTGACAAACTTTTCAGATTATTTGTTCAGAAGTTTCTTATGGTTTAATTTCATAATGTTAATTATCTCCTCTAAGCACAGACATGACTTACTTCCTGCTTTACTTCCCGGTGCGCACTTTACTATGGACCCTGTGATAATAAATGGTTTACCTTCCTCTTTACTCACTTCCATGATATTTTTAAAGTTTAAGATCATTTCTTTGGATGTAATGATGTAAAAAAGTCATACAAATATAATTTAGAGTAAAGAAACCTATTACATTGTAAATTTATGTTTTCCATGCTATTGTTATAATTCGTATAGACGGCCTCAGCAACGCAGTGAAAAAGCCACAGCAAAGTGATAAGAAAGAAATCATGCCGATTCAAAGTACGAAATGCTAATGTCTTTATCGTGTTTGCCAAACTTGATTTATTAAAATGCGAGATCTTTGTGTTAAGTAATTCGATGCACAAATCTAGAAATTTGAATTTATTACTTTTCGCTTTTATAAGCAAGTGGTTTTTGAATGACAATCGTTTATGATTCTTGTAGACGTCGTCAGCAAAGATCTAGAAAAGCCACAGCAAAACGAGAACGAACAAGTTACGTCCAAACAATGTACGATACGTGATTTATTGCTCTCTTTCATTAACGCAGTTTAAATTGCAAGTGTCACGGTAATGTTTTGCGTGCTTCTGTTCACATCTGCCAATGAAATTACGCTATTCTCGTGTATTTTAAATGTTCCATAATTAATTAACTACAATATTGCACAAAAATGCCGGAAGTTAAATAAGATCCAGACATGACTGTATTGAGTTAGGAATATGAAGACGATTTAAACAATTACGGATCATCAGTTGAACAACCTAATCATGAAGAACAGGCTGTGAGGAAAACTGCTACAAACTAAACTATTGTAGCGCCATTTTAGGGTGCCTTAAAAATGGCTGCCTTTGTATGACTAAGCGCAAAACATTACCGTGACACTCAACATAAAATGTCTTATAACAGTTATTCAATTTTCTCTAGTTAACGTGCTTGGTCTGAACAATGAAATTGTCACTCGCTTTAACAATCTTACTGCATTTATGAAAAGTCATCATGGAAAAATGAGCTGCTTATTACGCATTCTTAAAGATGTCGAAAAAAAAATTAGAAATGATGAAGCTCTGACCCGAAAAGATAAATTGCAAAAGATGGGATTTGCTGAAGATAAAGCTGTTGAAATCGATCAATGGATCGCAAACATACCTGTTCCAGGACACAGAAGTTTGCAAGATTGGGTTGGAATTTATGTCGAGAATGTTTTTAAGTACGACCCAGAGTTCAACATGAAACTACCATTGCTCAGTTACCCGTTATCGCCTATGAATCAATGGTTCGCTTTCAGCCCATCAAGATCTGAAGGAAGAGGAAGAAGATCATACACGGTGAAAGTTTTCAATACACAAAGTAAAGAAGATGCCGAAAAAGCTCTTCAGGATAAAAAAGATGAAATAAAGCAAGGTGATGCAAACGCACTCATCTATTACCATGGCACACATCATGAAGCTGCTAAAAGTATCATTGATGGTGGGATCAATCTTGGCGCGAGTAGAGTGGGTTCTGATTTCTCAAATGGAGTAGGATTTTATCTCGCCGAAGATTACGACTTTGCCATAAATGAGTTTGCTATGAGAAGTACTCACCCAGCGGTAATCATGTTCATCCTCACAGACCCAGCAAGATGGGAGTGCTTTGATCTTTCGACTCAAAGAAGACGCAATGATTGGAAATTGATAACAGAATACTATAGAAATTTTGAAAAGAATCCTGTTGTGCCTCCAGAAAACTTGCTGAATGAAGCAAATGCATGTGATTATATCAAAGGTCCAATGTCGCAAGGTGATGGCCTCGACCCAATTGAAGAAGAACAGGTTTGCATCAGAACGGAAGAAATGGCTAATGCAATTAGTTCCTCCATCTATGCAGGAATTTTTTGGATAAATAACAATCAGTAATGAAACAGTTTCACTTGACTACACTTTGACACTCCTGAATTGGAAAATCTTTTAAGCTATCAAACTAAGTAAAATAATTAGGAAAGCCATGCATAATAAACGCATAAACACTAACACTTGCACTTTTTACTTCGATATCGATGCATCATTCTGCACTTATCGTACATTTTAAAACCACTGTAACTATGTCATCAAATGTCAGTAAAACTGGTTTATTTGTACATTGATATTATTGAATTTTTGATTTAGCATAACAAAGTAAATGCATTTAATAGATTTTTAATAACTTCATCACAAAAATATAGCGTGTAAATTGAATTCATGCACACTGCACATTAGAATAATAAATACTAATCAGAGTGTAAAAAAAACAAGCAAAAAGGAAAAAAGAACAAACATTATAATAAACTTTGCCATTCATAGGTTATGCACTGATTTTTATCAAATTCAATAAAATGATTGAAAAAATAATGTATGATAAAATATCCGCTTTCTTTGTTACTGAATTTCTATAAAATCCATTATGTTAGAAATTATGGAGATTTTTGGCAGGATAGGGAATACAGACAGACTGCTACTGTATGACGCAGTGTATGTTAATAAATAAAAACACATTTTTAATTTTGAACGGAACTGAATTGCAAAGCCTAAAAAATGTGCAAATCCCACCATATAGTAAATCTATGGCAAAATATTTGTGAATTTTTGCTCAATAGTACCAAATTTGGCTAACTAGTATAGTAAATTCTGTTAATTACACCTATAAAAAACAGCAAGGACGAGAAAGTAAGGGAGCTTCGTTTCAGGTCAAATAATGGCATATAATAAACCTTTTAATTACCCCGCTTTTTTGGTCTTTACTGAGAAATAACGGAGCTCTGTCTTTTTGTACCTCGCTCTACGGACCACGCCCTACGGGCTCGTTGTGTACAAAAACACCTCGGTCCGTTATTTCTTCATAAAGACCTCGCACTCGGTTATTAAGGGCTTAGTAATATCTAATTCCTGCTTTCCATGGAAAACTACAATTTAATTATTCTCTCCACATCATTTCTGTGTACCTTTCTATGCTTTCACTTTTCTAGTTTTCGCCCATAAAAAAAAAATTGTATTAAATTGTACTATCTGGATAGTTAAACTGTTTTCCAAGTGTTTTTCTTTTGAATCACATTTGTAAATGGTTTCTTGTTTCGTTTATTTTTCGTTATGCTGTTTGCTTTACGAATTTTGTTTACATTTAACTTTAAATTTACGCGTTTTGGACCGCGGTAGATTACAGGAAAATAATGGCCAACAAAAATGTTTCTGATCCAATCAAAGAGCCCATTTATCCGTAAGTGATACTTGCTATATAATAAATAGATCATAATAAAACGAATTGAGGCACATAAAAATTGATGCCACAAGAATGAACAGCCATTCATCCCATTGATTGATGTTGATTTGACAATAACAATCCCAGAACATACATTAATGGTTGATGTAGTCCCCATTTACTTGAGTGACCAAAATATTTCATCAGATGTATCCGTAGAAAAACTGTCATTAAATTATACCACGTGGTGCAAAAACACAAAACTACAAGAATTACATGTTTGTAAATGAAGATCGTCCAGGTTGGTATAGTCCTGAGAAGGACTGTTTTTATTGTTGTTGACTGACGTTTCGACAACCTTAGCGGCAGTCATCTTCAGAGTCAAATGAGGAGTAAACGTCAGGTTAGCCGTATTTGTTATCTGGTTCTTACGTCATTGTATTGTGTGTACAGGAAATGTGTATTGTCATTGTGAATTAGCGTGAAGTGAACTATTTTTAGTTGTGAAGTGTGATTTAGATGTGATGTTTTTAGTTGTAATCTATGGGTGTCAAATCTTAAGCTTTATGCATGTTCACCAATAACATTAAGACATATCATAGCAGATTTTCACACCATTTGGCCTTTTTTGTAGTAAAGTGAAGAGCACAATAACCTTGAGCGTGGTGAAGATATTTAAGCCTTAGCAATTTTCAATAAACACAATAAAATTTTAGTCAAAAGTGTGTAGAAATACTTTATTCGCTTTACATTGCTGATGTATTAGAATTTTTGTCCGATGGGCCATTGAACTGCGCCAAGAAAGCGAAATTGTTAACTTATCCTTTAAAAAAGGGTACATTTAACTTTTACCAGTCAACAGAATGACTTGATATTCCATCTCGTCCTTTTTTAACCTAAACCTACCTATTAGCTACATTGACTTATGCATGTTTAATATGTCACACTTTTTCATATTTTAAAGGAAATATTTCTATTTCTTCCAAACTTTGAAGAATTTATTTAACGTTAGGATATGAGTTATAACCAGTAAAATAAAGATTTTGTCGTGGTGTCAAATTTAAAAATTTTAAAAAGAGCAAATACCATGATGAGTGGTCAAAATCATAACATAATAGTTCTATAATGAACTCTTAAAAATCAGAATACTAACCCAACGAACTCTAAGAGGACTGTTTTAAATCTGAAAGACACCATGCATTTTGGCAAGCTACTCATCAGGTGTCGGCGTCTGCTAAATGAGAGCTCTTAGAATCATGCGATATTTATAATGTAAGGAAAAGTTAACGTCATCTCGTCAAATTGAGAAATGGCGCTTAAAACAGAGAATTGAACATGCAATCTTTTTGTCGACAGAGGATGTGATTAGTCAACTTAATTACAACAGCGTAACTGAAACAACAAGCGAAAAAGAAATGTTTAATGTATCTCTCTTTTAAGCGTGATCTCTTAACTTGGAGATGACGTTAACTTTTTCTTACCATTTTTATACATATCGAATACTTTCTAAGTTCTCATTTAGCAGACGTTGACACCTGATGAGTGGTCTGCCGAAATGCATAATGTCTTTTATCTTTAAGCACAGTTCTTTAATAACTGTTGGATTAGCATTCTGTTTTTTAAACAGTTCATTTAAGAAATATTATATTAATATAATGACCATTCACCATTGTATTTGCTCTTTTTAAAACGATTATTAGATTTTTGTGCCAAACTATAATGAAATGTTTTGAATTGTAAAAATATAATTAACTGTGCTTATATGAAAAAGTGAAATACATATGTAAATGTTTTGAAATCTGAAAATATCATGTCGCCTGAGAAAACAGTGTGAAAGGAAGTTTTTATCACAGAATACTGTATTTTGGGTAACTTTAAGCCATCAGAAAATGCCATCGACTAAATGGAAAAGATGCAAAACATCAGTTTTAAAAAAAATAAACTCGCGCATTAGTTGGATTTAAGCAATATAATATTTTGAAAGTTATAAGCATATTGTACAAGACAAGGCGCGCTTTTTTAAAGGTCCGCCTTGAATTTGTCGTCCATGTCATCATCTATAAACTCCTCTTCCTCAACATCATTGTCGTCATCAATATCTACATTTGTGCATGCAGTGCACGACCATACATCTGTGTACTTCCCGCAAAATCTCAAGACATGTCTTGTATGACACAATGCCTTCAAGTGCGACAGCGATTTGCTCAACTGATGTTGATTTAGTAAATAGCTTATTAGCTAAACTGTTCTCTGCTCCATCGTCGGTCGAACAGAATGTTATCGTTCATGAACGGCCCACTCCTGATGTAACAATCCAAAATAAATGACGAGCATTTCAGAGAGATTGGTATGAGGAGAAGGGCTGGTTGTGTGGCAGTACAACCTTGCAGAAAGTGTTTAGTTCGCCATGTCTAATGTTTTCCCCGCAAACATCGCCATCATGGACTAAGAATGGCTATCTAATCACACGTAGTTGGTCATTTGTGTTTGTCTCTGAATATGTTTATCCCTAATATGGAAAAATGTTAAATCATGGATGGATTCGAAGAAAGATTAGCGGAAGAAGTTAGGAAATATCCTCATATATATGTCTCGTCTAGACGGGATTATAAAGACCTACAAAAAAACTACGAATTCATGGAAGGAAATCGTCGAAAAGCTCGAAACAATTGATGCTGTTTGCTGACAAAAATGGAAGAAAATACGGGACCGATTTACGAAAGCCAAAAAGCGTTTGAAATCGAAGAGTGGTGACCCTGGCGGGAAAATTATACCTGCTATTGTCATTAGCCTGTCGTGGTTGTCTAGCTTTATCAAATATCGTGAGACTGACTTGAATTTTCTATTATCAGAGGTAACTCAGATAAGCATTACAGGGGATTAGTTGTTCATGTCCATTGTGTGGTTTTGTGAACGCTGCCACATATATATAGAATCTAACTGACAATGGCCGTACAGAAAATTATTCATTCGAGGCCCAACTTTCGTGTACTGAAGAGGACCCTACCAGTTTATGAACTATTTCTCTAGAAGACTTGCAATCTACTACTTAATAAGCCAACACCTCTAATTCAAGGGCCAGTACCCCACATTCCAGGACCTCTCTATGTGATGGCACTACTCCTCCTTCTCAAGTAATTGTCCTGGCTATCCGAGAGACCTCACCTGGCCAGTCCTTAAGTTCAGACAGATGTGAGATGCTACCATCCTCATCTAAAAGGTCCAAAAAGAGAGCTGCCTCACCCACAACATCAGCACTTTTAGAGAGACTGGACTCTATGAAATCATTAGGAGAAGAAAGAAGAGCTTATAGGTCAAATGAGGAAATAAGATTTGCAGAATCAATGGTAGATACACTAAAGAAGCTTCCACCACAACTGTAATCAAAGCAAAATTTGCTATTAATAAAATTTTATTTGAAATAGAACAGAAACTTTACAGTAGTGACTTTAATTAATAAAACTTTGTATTTATGCAGTGAATGTGTCGTGGAAATATATTAAGACACATTAAACTTAGTTTTGTTCTAAAGGGAAATAGCTTTTTTTATTGTGAAGGTTTTCGGCTGATAAAGCTAAAGGCAAAATAAACATGGATGGTAAAAAACTATATTTCAATGTAGTAATCATTGAGTTTTGTATTTTATGACAATGCTGGAGGGCATTCACATTAATGCTGCATGCAATGTTACAGTTGCAGCCAGCCCACAATTTTATGCTAAGTAAATATTTTCGTCTTTGCTCACAATAAAATTAATAGATTTCTAAAAAAATGAATACTGCTAATAATAAAAAAATTATCTGGCTGGGTATACCACTGCAATTTTATGAATACATATTCATGTACCTATAATTTACAAAAAATATTAACACAATTTTTTAACATTTAGGGTTATTTAAATAATTTCGTAAATGTGTAATCAAACTATGCTTAGGGTCTTGACTTCAGACATCCTGTATTTACAACATTTGCTTGCCATGTCAGCATCCCATGAACTGACATAAAATAACTCTTTAAGTCATTTCGAACTGCATTTCGAACAGCACGTGATGACGTTGCATTGGATAGCCGCCTCATATCTAGTAAGTTAGTATCATGTGCAACAATTTTTCTCCATTCTCCTTCTTGTGTGTCATGCAAAGCATTGATTGTATCTGGGAAGTTTGATAAAAAAATTTTAGCGGAAGCATTTGTGGCATCTGTTTAGTTGAGGAAGTTTTGAAGAGCAACACATGCTTTCACAATATCAACTACGTTTTGTGGATGAAATTCCATTGGTCGTCCAAGAATCCTCCACCTAGCAGACAACATTCCAAATAAGTTCTTGATAACTCTTTTTGTTATGGAGTGCCTGCAGTTGTAAACTCTTTCTGATTCAGTGAGGATAGAGCCTAACAAGTATAATCATAAATGCTAGGTGGAAGCATTTGCAGTATCTGTTTGTGGCATCTTTTTTCATACAATAAAGCAATGGTAGACTAAGTAATTAAATGTGACTGATACATCTGTTGTGCAAGCCTACCTGAATATAGTCGCATCATGTTAACATGGAGTGGAAAAGCGGCATCTGCAACAAAGACATGGGGAACAGGTATATTGGTGTTTGGTAACACTTGGGGGGATGGCAATTGTAATCTCCTATGAAGTAGGTTGTCTCCAATGTAACCATTAAAAAGTTGTACAGTGCATCACAAACAGCCATCAAAACAACTGAATGGGTTGACTTGTAATTAAAATAATCACTGCCAGAAGATGGGGGTGCTCTGATAACGACATGTTTTCCGTCAATGCTACCTAAGCAGTTAGTAAAGTTCCATAACCTCCAGAAATCACGGGCAATCTCATTCCACGAGGTCCCGGAAGGACAACCTATAAACTCTCTATTCAATGCATTCCAAATTGCTTTGCATACATAACAGTCGTTGATCCAAGGCGGTAGCTGGCGGCAATACTTTGATGTGATCCAGCATACGCCAAAATTGTGAGAGTCACTGCAAATCTCACCTTCAGTTCAACAGGACTAGAGTGAGTTCCTGCATGATTAGTAAATGGTCTAATTTTGTGAGCAAGCTCATCAAAGTGGTTGGCTGACATGCAAAAATATTTGAAGTGCATTTCTTCATCAATAGCACGCATTTGTTAAACAAGCACAAACTCTCCCTCAGTTTTTCTTGACTGATGAAGTGGACGGACACACCATCTTCTTTTACGATGTCGCTTCCTTTTTCGTTGCAATAACAGCAATATCATTTCTTCCTCGAGTTCCAGCTCTTCCTCGTCTGAGATTTTTGCAGAAATTAATTCATTTGATTCACAAAGAATATTAACAATGCTGCCAATGCACTATTTGATGTAAATGTCAACATAATTTTAAAACTTGTATGCAGATTTTGCGTGGTTGTCGCATGGGTAGTGACTTTGCGACAAATGCTTTATTTGATTGTCGGATGGCGCGTGCCCATAGATTGCACAAGCCAGAGTGTCGCGCGGCACATGTCGTAAGAAGCATAAATTGGCCTTAAGTATGGCAGCAGATTTACTTATTTAATTTTCCACATACGGTAATTTTCTTTTTAAGGTAGGCTACCTTTCATTGCACGTTTAATATTTGATTAAGATTTATGTATTGTTATGTATAACAATTTCTTGTGTTTAATTTATACTTCCCTTACAGCTACCTTTGCAAACTTCGTAATGAAAAACTTTCGGCATATGCAACAGAATGTCGGCACTATTGCTTTTGAAAAAATCCAAATAATAAAGCGATTATAGGAAAGTATAGTTTCATTTTGATAGATTTCATTGTTTTTTAGCGCATGCGTGAAAAATCTCCCCAGTAAGTATTTTATTGGTTCACAGATTAGCGTTGCCTATTCACGTGATCTCTACTAGACAAAAATAAAGAAAGGGCAAGCCCGTTTGTTATTATTCAATCGTTTTGGTTGGAGAGAGAAAACTACACGGAGTTTGTGTATGGTGAAGAAATATAAACGTCAGTGATCTTTATATAAAATCGATAAGACATAGCTAAGTAAAAGCTGGGAGAAATTATTTCTTATTCTTTATATAATGAAAGTGTCGTGATGAGCATTTAGCATTTACCAGATGAAAATGATTTATTGCCGCAAAGAAACAAAATAAAAGCAAAATGCAATAAACGATAAAACTGGCATAAGATATTTCAATGAAAATTTCTGACTGGAGCTTGTCTTGTTTTGAACACAGCCTAAATATTGCATTTGATTTTGTCTGCGCCAACTCTCGCTTCTCGTCGCGACGCCCTTTTGTTGAGAGTACTTTATCATGCATTTGTTTCGTTAACATTTTTACATGAGAATTATTAAAGAAACCTTCGTCTTGAGAATTCTATTTTGAATAGATGCATTGCAATCAGAAACCTTCATTCCCATCGTTCATTCAAAATAAATTTTAAGTTTTTGAAAAACAACAAAAATGTTTTGGAAAAGGAACAGCTGCTACAAAAAATATTTCGTGATCATTTTCGTATTTTATGATCACAGACAAAAAGATATTTGCATAAAATATAGGAACAAAAAAATTTTAGTTGATATGAACGAAAACCGACAATTTGTTAAAGATACTCATTTTTGTTGGAAGAAAATGCATACGGACGAAATGATTTTGTTCAAGTAGGAAATCATAATATAGTTGAACTCATAATATTTGTTCTCTTTTATGTTGGGAAGCAGCAGATGTCGTCGATTCTATACGAGACTACTACCTGTATATGTAAATACATTACAAACAAGACACCCGTATCATATAAATTTTTTCTAAAAAAGATTAACTTGATAACACCGCCTCGCAACGCAAAAAACCTGTTTACCAGCTACAAAAGAGCGTTCGTTGACGTTACATCTAATAAACTTCTAGAAAAGTATTTGAAATCAGAACAGCTGCTAGGAGAAAAACTTCCGCGATAAATTTGTTCTTTCATGCTCACACACAAAAGAAATTTACATAAAAATGTGAGCACAAGGAGTTGCCATGGATATAAATCCAAAATTTTATCAGATGTACTAACTTTTATTGGAAGAAAATGCCGACGACAAAATAATTTTCTTCAAGTTAGCAACTATTACTGAACTCATTAACTCTGCGTTATTTTATGTTTTTAAAAAGTCGGTTGAATGCAAAATTTCCGGCTTCCGTAATACCCCGCACTAAAAGATTTTTAAATTTGCAAGTTTTTTATGAGCTTTAGCTATTGCAAAGTTCTGCAAAAAGACTAAATTTTGTAAAACATTATTTTGACTGAAGAGATGTTTCATGAATTCGTTGCTATGTGGCATTTCCCGATGAATGAATGAAGATGCGTGAACTATTTTTACCAACATTGGAAATTTAGCGGTCAGAAAAATAAACAAATGTGTATTGATTGGTTAGATTTTACTAAACGAAAATTTATCACCAATGACATTGTAAATGAGGTACTTTTAATTTAAATTAACAGCTATAATTTATTTTGCCATAACATAGACACAATAAAAAAATAGTGCTCATCGACACTTCGTTCGATCTATATAGGTTAAAAGCTGACAATTAATTAATTCAACGAATTTCTTTTCGAAGGTTTAAGTTACCTTATCAGTGACGTATTCAAAATAACTTTTTAGAAACCTTTCATTTTACAATTATAAAGTATCGTTATACCGCAAATATATTTGCGATATTTAAAGATTAAGAAAAGCATCGAATTGCGCACAATGCTTGTATAAATATACTAATTGAACTATGAAATTTCCATCAAGTTTTATCAAAAATTTAGAAAGTGCACAAGACAAAACAAAGAATCTTTTAAAGTTAAGTTTGTGAAAACATACTTGTTTAATAATATGAAGTACTTATTTGTCTCCATCCATAGAATTTGACAACGATCAAATTAAATAACTCTCGATAGGGAAGAAAATAAATCAATTACCTTTACAGCATTATCATTTTTTTAAGACTCTGCCTTGTCAATAACATCTTCCAGTCATCTTTATTCCTTGATCTTCCCTGCATGTTGTCAGCAAATAGAACATAACAAGCTCTGCTCCAAGTCATGGGTACTGTTTGGGCTGATCGTTTCTTTTTGATACTTACTCACAGAGCAAAATGTGTGCAGGGTATTTTTGCTTTAGGGAAACTATTTTGCAAATAGATGGGTAAATTTACGATTTCATGCTTTAACAAATGACAGAAAAGTATGCTGAGTTTTATAAACAAAAACAGGAAAACATCAGTATATTTGGCGTTCAAGTCAGTCTTACAAAATACGATCTTTAATATGTATTTTATGGCTTTTCAAGTGCATGTATAATTGCTTTTCAATCGTCGACGGACTAACCAAACAAGCAACTATCTCACCTGTGAGAAGCGATTAGTTCCTTTTTGTGGAAACTACGACATCCAACAATTGAACGATTGAAGTATTGGCATTATAAAAGAAATGCCGAAAAAGATATCGTCACAGAATATGGAACTAACGATAACCATATTCTGTGATATCGTGTTTGCTTTTGAAAGACTCTTTATAATTTACTATAGATACCAGGGGGAGGTCGAAAATTTATTTTTCTGCAAAGCGATCATTTCAGCGGAAATACGTCCGTTGGCCGCCATTTTTTGGCGTCCTTGCCCCAGTACAGTTAGCCGCTCCAGTTATTATAGAACTCAATGCTGGCTAAGTATAAATTGTATACACGTCAGCAATCTATGTTTAATATATCTATGGTGGAATTGAACACATCCAATCAACATGGCGTATTTTACTGGTAATCTATACAAAAAATGTGATGGAAAAAGATGTGTTACTGATCAACCTAATCAATTCAGTTGCGCAAATTACTCAAAAAAGGAAGAAATATCAATTCCTTTGTTTCCTAACAAAGAAAATGAATGGTAAAGACGAGGGAAATGGATAAATTTAGCGGGTAAACATTGATAAACATTGGCGAACTTTGAGGCTTTCTCTATCTCTATTGCTTATTCTGTACGTTTTGAGGATTTTTGTTTCAATATTAATTTGAAAGTGGCGAAGAATATTGACGAAAAATGCATCCGATCATTGTTTTTGCTGGACATTACGACATAACTACTTGATTTTTGCACAACTCGAGGAAACGGATTCAGACTATGAGTTATCGTGTCAAGCTGATAATTGTTGGAGGCCATACTTCAGCAATAGTTTTTCTTACTATATTCTTTTTAATTTTTAAGAAAAATGTGTGTATTTATTTGAAAAACAAGAAAAAGGACAATCAAAAGATTCAAATCACCTAATGTTTCTATATATTATTTTATCACCGGAAGCAGACGTGTTCAACTCTACGTGACAAGTGTCTTTATGGCGTCGTAAAATATTCGCAAAAAATACCCAACTTTAGAGGCAAAATTAACGAACTTATATTTGCTTGTTTAGTACCATCAACATATCATAGTCCTTCAAATAGTCCAAATTTTCATATAATTGAATAAAAAAGGGGGGCTAAAATTCGTAATATAAACACGTTAATGGATCAAGTAGAGTTTCTATAGAAAGGAATGTAATGTTTTTGGGCCTACAGGCTCACAGATACACAAGACACGGCTGAATAACAAATGCAGAAACTCTGTGCATAGATCTAAGATTATCATAGATCTATGTTGATATATGACAGCATATTTATCGATTTAATTTTCTATATAAGGTAGGCTACCTGTTATTGCACGTTTAATATTTAATTAAGATATATGTAATATTTAAAATTAAGATTTAGATTTGAACTTGTTGTGTTTAATTATTACAGCTATCATAACAAACTTCGTAATGAAAAACTTTAGGCGTATGCAAAAGAATCTCGGCAATAGGCCATATTGGTTGTTAAACAATCCAAAATGTTCAAGTGATTTTATGAAAGCACAATTCCATCTTCGAACATTTCATTCCTTTTATGGCGCATGCGTAAATATCATCCTAGCAAGTATCTTATTTCGTCAGCGATTAGCGTTGGCTATGCATGTGATATCTGCCAGGCAAAAAATGAAAAGAGCGAGTCTGTTTGTTATCTTTCAATTCTTTTGGCTGCAGAGGGAATATGGTTTTGAACAAAGCCTAAATATTTCATTTGAATTCGTCGGCGCTAATTTTCGTTTTTCATCCCGACGCGTTTTTCTAGTGAATAATGTTTTATTCCTTTGTTTTTTTTTCACATTTTTACTGCAGACATAACGAAATTTGTAGAAACCTTCGTTTTTTTTAATTCTATCTTATATAGTTACATTAGGCACAGAAGCATTCATTCCAAATTTCATTCAAAATAAACTTTAAATTTAATGAATTACGACAAAAATGTTCTGCAACTGGAACAGTTGCTGCAAAAAGAATTTCGTGATCCTTTTCCTAGTTTATGATCACAGACAAAAAGATATTTACATAAAATATGGAGAATAAAAAAATTGTAGTTGATTTAAACGAACACCGATAAATTCGTTAAACGTACTTATTTTTATGGGAAGAAAATGCAAACGGAAGAAAATGATTTTCCTCAAGTATTGTTGAACTCACAAAATTTGTTCTCCTTCATGTTGCGAAGACAACAGGTATCGTCGATTCAATACGAGACTGCCACCTGTACATGCAAATATATTACAAATAAGACACTTGTATCAAGTAAGTATTTTCTCTAAAAAAGTAACCTGATGACACCGCCTCGCAACGCAAAAACCTTGTTCACCAGCTACAAAACAAGATTCGTTGATTAAATTGCTAGAAAAGTATTTGAAATCAGGACAGCTGTGAAAAGAAAAACTTCCGCGATAAATTTGTTCTTTCATAATCACACACAAAAGAAATTCACATAAAAATGTGAGCATAATTAGTTTGTTTAATGTAATAAATCACTAGAGAATGAGTACAAGTATTAAATGTTATTATCAGTATAAAAAAGCAGGTTTTATATCTTTTAAAAGTGAATTATAGCCAAGAAACTAAGTTTCGTTCTTTTACAAGTTAAACAAGTTACTCCAAGCATACGCTGGGCTTTACCTATATTGATAGTTCATTTCACAAAAAAAACTCATTCAATACTTCTATACGATTAATCAAAAACATTATATCCATATGAATTAAAATATTTTTTCGATTTTAATGTATTTTTGAAAAATGATTGCAATAAATATCTGGCAAACGAATCATTTTACATGTGAAAAAGTTAACTCGATGTATTAGAAAGAGGATGTGGCAAAAAGCTCCAAATTATTTACGAAGTAGCATGTCATAATGAGAGGGCTACGTGGCATTTGCTAACAAAAATTATTTTGCATGCGTAAATTGTAATTAAGAATTTTTAATTTCGATATGTACGGCATTGGTTTGATTTGCCCAACCATAGATCGACTACTGATAGCAAATAATTTAAAAGGAAATATTTTGAAGACTTAAGAGAATAAAGCTTGGTACATCATAGCATGTTATGCAAGAAACTAATTTCTTCAAGGATTTCGTTTTTCTAGGTAGATAACGTATCTAAAATCAATCTTTAGAAAACCTTCAATTTTACATACATAAAGTACAACCGTATCAAAAATATACATGCTACACTTTAAAGATTATGAAAAACATCTGATTGCGTAAATATTTGTACGATATGTATATATAATATGTGAACGATAAAATTGCCATTAATTTTATCGGCATTTTACAAAGTGCACGAAACAGCACAAAGACTCTTTTAAAGTTACTTTGTGAATAATATGTTTTTTAATATTATGAAGTACTTATATGAAATATTTCAATGGTTTTGAAAGGAATGGACTGTGTACTAATTTTATATCACAATTTATATTTGCATAAAGAAAGTAATTATATTACACAATTTATATTTGTATATTCGAAATTTTATTTTAATAATATGTAACAAAAGTTCAAAAATTGGTAAATTATATTAACAACTAAGCTTTTGAGACAAAAACTGTCAAATATTACAATCTTATAGGGCAACAATACAACAACAGGCAGAAAAGCGAAACTAGAGTACAGATAAAATAACACATAACTTTGCCGGACTTTCAAAAGGATGCTTTCCTCATCTCTCTAAACTTTACTGAGAAGATGGTCATAAATTTGGCGACCATAATACAGCTGTTATTTGTTTCTTTGAAACGTATTCCGAATGCCGCCTTAATTATTATATCCTTTATACTGATTTTGAAGGAACCTAAATGGATCAAGTAGAGTTTCTATAGAAAGGAATGCAATGTTTTGGTCTTACAGGCTCACAGATACACAAGACACGGTTGAATAACAAATGCAGAAATTCACTGCATTGATGTAAGATTTACTTAGATCTATATTGATGTATGGCAGCAGGTTTAACTATTTAATTTTCCACATACGTTAATTTTCCTTTTAAGGTAGGCTACCTGTCATTACACGTTTAATATTTAATTAAGATTTATGTACTGTTGTGTATAACAACTTGTTGTGTTTAATTTATATTTCTTACAGCTACGTTTACAAACTTCTTAATGAAAAACTTTAGACATATGCAAGAAAATGTCGGCACTATTGCTTTTGAAACAATCAAAATGTTAAAGCCATTATAGGAAAGCATAGTTCCATTTTCGTACATTTCATCGTTTTTATAGCGCATGCGTGAAAAATCACCCCAGCAAGTATTCTATTGGTTCAAAGATTGGCGTTGCTTATGCACGTGATCTCTAACTGGCAAAAAAAGAAAGGGCGAGTCTGTTTGTTATCTTTCAATCGTTTTTGTTGCAGAGAGAAGATTACACGAAGCTTGTGTTTGGTGAAGAAATATAAACGTCAGTGATCTTTATCTAAAAACGATAAGACATAGTTAAATCAAAGGTGGGTGAAATCATTTATTATTCTTTATATAAGAAAAGTGTCTTGATGAGCATTTACAGTTTTCCAAATGAAAAGAATTAAGCATTGCCACGAAAAGGCCAAATAAAAACAAAGTGCAATAAACCACAAAACTAGGAAAAGATATTTTCAGTCAAAGATTCTGACAGCAACTAGTCTTGTTTTGAAAAAAGTCTAAATATTTCATTTGATTTTGTCGGCGCTAATTTTTGCTTTTAACCCCGACGTGTTTTTGTTAAGAATATTTTATGATACCTTTGTTTTATTCACATTTTAACTTCAGACGAGACAAAATATATAGAAAACATCGTCTTTTGAGTTTTATCTTAAAAAAGGACATTGGACACAGATTAATTCATTCCCATCTTTCATTCAAAATAAACTTTAAGTTTAATGAACTATGACAAAAAATGTTTTGCAATTGGAACAAGTGCTACAAAAAATTTCGTGATCCTTTTCGTAGTTTAGGATCACAGACAAAAAGATATTTGCATAAAATATGGAGAACAAAAAAATTGTTGTTGATATGAACGAACACCGATAAATTCGTTAAATGTACTTATTTCTATTTGAAGAAAATGTATACGGAAGAAAATGATTTTCTTTAAGTATTGTTGAACTCATAAAATTTATTCTCCTTTATGTTGCGAAGACAACAGGTATCGTCCATTTAATATTATATGCCACCTGTACATGTAAATACATTAAAAATAAGACACTCGAAAAGATTACTTTGATAACACCGCCACGCAACGCAAAAACCTTGTTCATCACCTACAAAAGAAGGTTCGTTGACACTACGTTAAATAAACTACTAAAATAGTATTTGAAATCGCAACAGATGTTAAGAGAAAAACTTCCGCGATAAATTTGTTCTTTCATGCTCACGCACAAAAGAAATTTACATAAAAATATGAGCACAATGAGTTGTGTTTAATTTAACAAATCACTAGGGTATGAATACAAGTATTACGTGTCATTATCAGTATAAAAAATCAGGTTTTATATCTTTTAAAAATGAATTATAGCCAAAGAAACTAAGTTTCTTTTTTTTTACAAGTTAAACAAGTTACTCCAAGTATACGATAGGCCTTTACCTATATTGATAGTTCATTTCACAAAAACTTCCTTGATTAACAATTGCCCAACATAAAATATATTAAGTATGAGTGAAGATACTGATATGGTGATACTGTTTTCCTGTCAGAAGAAAAATCTCCAGGTGCTCTGAGATTCTGGTGTTGTTTATCTCTTTAAGTGTCGACGTTGCTACGCGTCGTATGTAGGTCGTGATGTCACTTCTTTTAGCCAAAATTTTGATATGAACTTGTCTTGTTGAGAAAGCTAAATACTTCGTCATCAATTTGCTGTTCGA
This sequence comes from Xenia sp. Carnegie-2017, assembly GCF_021976095.1. NCBI lineage: Eukaryota > Metazoa > Cnidaria > Anthozoa > Malacalcyonacea > Xeniidae > Xenia > Xenia sp. Carnegie-2017. The sequence goes on from NW_025813469.1 coordinate 10,419,816, forward strand.
TGCATGTTCAAAGAGAAAAGAAATTAACATGACAACGGACGACAAGCACGTAGATAGATAAGTTTTATCAGATGTAATGAGTCTGAAAACTTTCTTCAGTTATTACTCAAACAATAAACTCTGTGCTACTTATCTTGTAATGACAACACGTATTGCCGGTCGGTTCTTTACAAGATTCCACCTGCGTACACAAATTGCAAATACGGCATCTTGAGTGAAATGATTGTTTTATCAAAATGATCATTGGCTTAGTTGATATTGCTTCTACAGCTACCATAGAAAAATAGGGAGAAAAAATCTTCAAAAAATAAAACAGACTTTTGGTAGTGGAGATTTTATAACAATCATAAATATTGATGCCATTATTGGAAAGCGCTCTTTTATTATCGGGGGTCTCATTTTATTATTCCAGCATTCCCGAGAAACGGTATGGATCCTATCGTCTTTGATGTTTGTTCGTCTCATTAAAACAAATCATCCCCGCACACGCACACATGAGCTCCTCAACGTAACCATGTTTTTGTGGCCCGTTCACAAGATCCGATTTCTCGGTCCGCTAATTTTGTTGATATTTATATTCGTCTGGATACTTCTAATAGTGGTAGCAGCCATTTATTTCATCTAGAACATTTATTGATACATTTTGCATCTTTATGTCCTTGGTTCCAAGTTTTTTGCAAATCTAAATATGGAAAGTATGGATGGTGAGAACTCTGGGGTTTTTTGGTTTTCTCTGATCTTCGACATCTATATCCGACATTTCAGACTTACTCATCCAAATGTCGTAGGCTCAAATTGTATGTGCTCACACGATCAGTTTTATAAGATACAACAAATCGGATCTTGTGAACGCACCATAATTGTGGCAAATTATACATCAACATATGATAAGCTTTAAAAAACAAATGCAAAAGTTAACTTATCTACCTCACGAATTCCTTGGATATAGATTCGTATGCGGCAGATATTTTTAGCGTTTGATTGTATTCCCCTTAAATATGAGGCAACCTGTCAACATAGACGTAACAAGAACGTAAATTTGGGGGAGGGGGTGGGTGGTGCATATTCATATATTCCGTTGCGTCCAACTGATTTCTTTTGAAAGTGAATTGAATTTCAAAAGAAATCAGTAGGGTGCAACTGAGTATATGAATATGCACACTCCTAATTAACGTTCTAGTTACGCCTTTGCCTGTCAGTGCATACATCTGTCTTGAACATGCATGCATTTAAGAGTAGAATTTGAAAATGCTAAGACATAGAGCTCCACAAAGTATTGATTAGCAGCAAAGCCGAGTAGCTCTGTTTATCTGTAAATTGAATAAAAGCAAACAAAACTGTTTTATTTGAAAATTTTAGTTTAAGTAGATATGGGAGATTCTGCAACTTTAAAAAATGAAGACAGCCAGTCAATTGATAAATCTAAGATATTCAACGATCCAATTCATGGTTTCATCGAATTTCATCCATTGTTGGTCAAGATTATCAACACACGACAGTTTCAGCGTTTGAAAGATATCAAGCAGTTGGGACTCTGTGATTACGTTTACCCTGGAGCAACTCACACAAGGTAAGGTTATTACGTGGAAAACACTATGGGATATGTTTTATAGATTAAGTGGTGAATAGCGCAACTTTTGAAAATTTTTACCCACACAATTTATCTTCAAACAGGTTCGAACACTCTCTTGGAACATCTTATTTGTGTGGAAAATTGATCGATAAACTTTACGAGCTTCATCGTGAAGAGAGAAAAAGAGAAAATATAGAAAAGATTGAAATCACAAAGAGGAACGGTTATGTGTCAAAATAGCAGGTCTTTGTCGTGGTCTTGGCCATGGACCGTTCTCTTATTTCTTCGAAAAGTGTACATGAAAAAGTTTTGTCGTGGAAGTACTGACAATGAGTGGAAACACGCGACGGCGTCACTGAAACTATTTGATGATATGCTCAAGTCAAATCGTGAACTTAAGGACAGTTTTAAAGGAAAACCTTGATGATGATCATGTAAATTTCATTAAAGATCTCATCAAGGTAATGCTAAAAATCATGATAAAGTTCATGCTAGCTCTCATTAGGATTCAAACTCATTATTTATTATACCTTCCAAATTATTACTCCAGTAACACAACTCCACATTTATATTGCAGTAGCCCGAGACTTTATAAATTCTCGTTGTATGCAGGTAAAGACCCCAACAAAGAAGACGAAAAGGTAGAAAGGACATGTCCATTTACAGGCCAACCAAAATGGTTTCTTTATGAAATCGTGTCAAACAAACGAAATGGTATCGACTGCAACAAGTTTGATTACTTTGCCCGTGACTGCGCTAATGTCGGTGTGAAAAGTAATTTTGACTACAGACGCTACTTTGAAAATGTTCGCATCATGTCTATTAACGACCAACTTCAGATCTGCGTACGTGACAAAGAGGTGTTTAACTTGTACGAGATGTTCCACACACGTTGGTCCCTCCATCACAGAGTTTATCAACACAAAACTCAGGCACCAATAGAAGATTTGCTAGCTAGGGCGTTTTACGAAGTCGATAAAATCATGAAAATCTCAGAAGCTGTGAACGATATGAAACGATACACCGTTCTAACAGACAGCATTCTGTATGACATCTTACGAAATGAGAGCGGGAAGCGAGTTGTCAGAAAAGCGCAGGAGTTGATAAGATGCATACAAGAACGGAAGATTTACAAATTCTGTGGTCAGACTGATCTACCGTCGAGTTTCACTTGCCCAAAAGAGGATGAAATCGTCCAAAAGTTGATTGATCTATCAGAAAGAAAATTAACAAAGAACGACATATTTGTTTCTGTAGTGGAGTTCGACTTTGGGATGAAAGATAAAAATCCAGTTGATGCTGTCAGGTTTTTTGATAAATCACGCAGGGAAACGTTTGCGATAAAAAGAGAGAAAGTTAGTAAAATGTTACCACAAAATTTCCAGGAAACTTATGTCAGAGTTTACGCAAAAAACCCGGAACGAAATGAAGACCAGATTCAATTGATTAATAAAATATTTGAAAAATGGTGCGATGATAATGAATTTCCAAAGCCATATGTTCCTAAAGCCTTATGAACTATTTTATGCCACATCTTTCTGTTCTAAAAACGTACTTGACAGTTTCATATAACTTAAACTACATATCTTAAATTCAAAACACCAATGATTATAGACACTTTAAATGCCCAAGTCGGACAATATATATGGAAAAGTAAAAAAATAGTTGGAGTGTAAAAGATGGAAGAACGGAAACAAAGGAATGAATAAATATTGATAAGTATATTATAATCTATGCTAAAATTACTTTATGTTAGAGCAGCACAAAATTGAATCAAAATAAAATGAAAAGTATTATAATAAACTTTCAAATTTCAATATTGAGACGTATTTGTAGTCTAGCAACGTACATGTTATGAGCAAGATCCAGTAAACAAAAAATTGTCGAAAAATTTAACAATGCCTGTAGATATATACCGCCCTGGTGATAATTCGACGTAAACTTGAAAGTAACACTCGCCAAAAATTTTTAAAGTAAGTAAATCGGTCCAGAGCCTCCGACGCCAATCGAATTCAACCTGCTCTAATGCAAAAAAAACATAAATATTACCTTTCATTGTAAATATCGGTTCATTAAACACCTGATAATAAACATTATCAAATCTTGACGTCATAAACACTACTAGCCATAGCCATGTCTACCACGTGAAATACGACGTCACTTGATTTTTGCACATGTTTTATTAAAGCGTTGTTTGACTCCCAGTCGGACTACCAGGTACAACAAATGCGAAATAACAAATAGTTTGAGAGAATAATTAAATTGTAGTTTTCCATGGAAAGGCAGTAATTAGAAATCAATAAGCCTTTAATAACCGAGCTTGAGGTCTTTTTATACTTAGTAGCCAATTAAAGTCATTGAAAGGTTAAGATTTTCCTTTTCCAATTTTATTTTAATAGCATAAAAAAATTCAAAATTATCCGTGACCTGTGACCGATTTTCTTTCATTCCCGTTGGACACCTCCAGAAAGGCCGTGAAAAATTCAAGACAGTACGACTTTACATGCTTAATACTGTTTTACTTCTTGTCATCTCAAGAAAGCTGCAGTTTTATTGTTATATTACATTGAAATTTCAAAATTTGTAGCTCATTACAATTCCGTAATCCGCCATTTCTCCCGTGAAACTTCATGTTATTTATATTTTGTGTGCTAGTGCCAGACCTAATAAAGAGCTATTCCACACGATGAAACTAACAAAATAAGTAAAATGCTTAAAAAAATAAACTTGTGCATTAAGTTGGATTTAAACAATTGTTGCGGAAATAATATTTTAAAAGTTAGAAGCGTATTGTGCAAGACAAGACGCGCTTTTTCTAAAGGTCTGCCTCGAATTCGTCCTCCATATCATCATCTAAAAACTCCTGTTCCTCAACATCATTGTCGTCATCAATATCTACATTCGTGTTTGCAGTACACGACCATACATCTGTGTACTTCACTCCTGCTTTGTTACATGAACATTCTTGTGAGTTACAGCCACGTTACAGCCAGAAATTTCCAAAGAATAATAAATATTCTATTTGGAGATGAGATAAATATTATTTCACAAACAATTTGTAATATAATGTTTTATTCGTTCGTTTTCACGCTTTTATTCTGTGGTTCGTAATCGTAATACCGCTAAATCTCAAGATTTGGCTTGTAACCTAACAACTGTCTTTTCTCCCACATTTCAATGCGTACTCGCGCGAATTCTCGACGTATTCCGCCTATCTTCAGAGGGCGGAACATACAATGCAATTCTATATCAGAAGTTTTGAATTCTGATTGGCTAAGGGACTTTGCGCATGCTTAAATCTGCCGTTTTTATAGTTGAACTTAGGCTATTTTAAATAGGCGGATATTGTAATTATTCGATCTTTTAATACGAGTACAGTGGTTAGTGATTATCAAATTATGAGATCATTGTTGGTATTAACTTTCTATTGTGTTTGCTTTCAAATTATTATTTTGTATTTGTGTATGACACAATAGCTTCAAGTGCGACTGCGAATTGCTCAATTGAAGTTGATTTAGTAAATGGCTTGTTAGCCATAAGGTCTTAACAAGCAAACATGGCGGTAGGTTGTGTTTTATTGTCTCGCGATCAATGTAATCTTAATTGTGATATAGAAAGAATTTATAGTTTTAAAGCTTCGAAATGTATTGCTTATGATGGAAAACGATTAAAATGGCAAAATTTTTTAAAAACACTGCAAGATTTTTTCGAAAATTGCCTTGATCAACGAGGTAAATGGTCATCACCGGGAGGTAGTTCAAGAAAGTTTGTCGGTTCAAGCAATGATCTGGTTTGTACTTAGTACTGTGGTAGACAGAATACTTTTATGTTTCAAGGAGAAAGCGGTAATCAACTAAGATATTGTCTAATTCAAATGTGTGTATCTACAACTTTGGAAGAATTTAAAGCAAATACAAAGGTATGTTGTAGATGTTTACAACGTATTCCTTCCCAAGCCTCAGGTGGAATGACACCTCAATGGTCGAATGTTAACATTAAAGAGTGTGTCGAAGATATTAAACTTGATATCGAAATTCTTCAAAGCCGAGTCGATGCACTTCAAACTTTGGAAAATACCCAATCTTTTCCCCCCGAAGCAAAGGCTCAAATTCTCAGAGATGATATAAGGGCATTGCAAACAGAGTTGCAAGTACAAAAGGATAAAAACATCAAACTTGAATTGGAAATTAAAGAGCTTAGAACGGATGTATTAATGTTAAAAAAGAGATTTGAAAACAAAAAGAATGAACGAGCTATTGAAACTAGAAGCAATAGACATGAATTTAAAATTTGCAATAATTTTGTTCCATCACAATTGCTTAACTCTCTTGATGATCAACTAGAAATATATCGTGCCAAACACAAAAATAATTACACCAAGGCGAAAAACTATTCCGTTACCCTACAAAATTATACTACAATTAATAACAAACAAAATTTCAATGACAAGTTTTCAATGCAAATGACTAAATATCGTGAAAAACAACATGTTAAGTATTCTGCAAATCATGCTGGCATGGAACAACTCCAGATAAACAACTCTGCTGCTACTATCCATCCGGAACAGAAGTTACCAAACCCAGTTGATACAACTCATGATGTCCTTTCTGATCAAAAACAAAATTTAACATCGCTTACAGCAATTAACACCGAACAACTGCCGAGTTCTACTTCTGTTTTCCAAAACTCAAAGCAAAACTACTCAAAGGATGGTAAATATCAAGTCAAATTTAACGACATTAAATATCCACCATCTCAAACACCTTCTAAAAGTACAAAGAAAAACAATTTTTGTCATAAGAGTACCCCTTTTCAGTATTACCATCATCCCCGAACACACTCACATCACCAAGATCTTCGCAAACAAGCTTTTTTGAAGTACGATTATCAGACATCTTGCAAAAGGAAAAACAAAGCAAAATAATGGTTAACATAGCTACACTTTGTTCATCAAACACTGAACGAAAAATAACTACTGTTGAACCGCATGTTGACGTTTGTTCTCAGTATACGACTGGTTTTGGGGCTAAGATGAGGAGGAAAATGGATCGAATGCATCGTGGTTTAATCGCATCAGATTACACAACCAATGATAACATCTTCTCAATTGACGTTCGTATAACCCAGAGAAAACCAATCAAACATATTAAAATAAATAAGGGATACAATACGAATTATGGAAAATGCAACTCTATAGAAATTAAAACTAATAGTAATGATCCAGTTAAAACCTTTCTCCCAACAATCATGCTCAAAAATGCATGTCATATAACTAATAAAATTGATGAACTACAAGGAGTCGTCATGAATGATGGTCCTGAAGTTGTTCTGATTACAGAATCCTGGCTTTCTCCAAATATACCAGATACAGCAATATCGATTAATGATGAATACAAAATATTTCGCAAAGATAGACCCACCCTTGGCAGAGGAGTTCTTACTTATGTACATCAAAGTATAGCTGTTAGTCGTAAGTTATTTGATGAAGACAATCATAAAAAGGTGCTATGGTTAGTGCTTAAACCAACAGCCTCGCCATTTTAGTGCAATTATTGTCGTCATTTTTTATTATCCACCTGGACAAAGTGCCGAAAAAGAACATGATAAGATTGAACTTCAATAAATTAAACTTGACTAATCTATGTAATTGTTTCAATTTAAAAAAATCTATCCTATACCCAACCAGAGGAAAAAACATTTTGGATCAATTCTTGACAAATATGCGAGAGATTTATAAACCAACACAGCATTTACCACCTTTGGGACGTTCTGATCACCAATGCCTTCTATTAGTGCCAAAACAGAAAGAAAAAACACCAACAATTCCCAGAAGGGTAAGACTCTTAACGCCTGGAAAAGTAAATGTCTTATGCTGAAAACTTATTCTTGAAGATTGGTCGGAGGTCTTTAATGTAGAAGTTGTAGATAAAAAAGTAAATGCTTTTACCTCGACGATGCTTAGTATTATGGATGAAACTATTCCTGAGAACACAGTACGAATGCATGCTTCAGATAAACCTTGGATAATAAGCTTTATAAATCAAAGATCAAAGCCAGACAACGTGCTTTCTCTTGTAATAATTAAGCACATTATGAAAAACTATGTTCTGATATCTCAAAACTTATAAAAAACGCCAAAATTTCATATTACAAACGAAAAGCAAAGGACTTTCGTACGACTAACCCTAAAAAATGGTATAAATCAATCTTCTTAATGTTGGGAATGAATAACGGAAATAATGTAAAAGAAATGTTTATGATGAAAATGTACTGGAGCTAGCTGAAAAATTACAACAAGTCTTTACAAAACCTTAGTTAAACCAATTACCTAACTACGAAATTGAAGATAACTTAATCAACCAAACGCTTAAGGATATTAAACCTCCTTTACCATCTATTGGACAGGTCAAGAGTTGTCTACAGCACCTAAGTCCCAGAAAAGCAACAGGAGATGACAAAATTCCGGCATGGATACTTAAACGTTTTTGCAAAAATCTTGCACCAGTCGTACACAATAAAGTAACCACAAGTATAAAACAATGCAAGTACCCCAGCCAATATAAATATGCACTAATAACTCCAGTTGCTAAAGTTAATAATCTAAGCAATATTGAAAATGACTTCAGACCTATATCTGTCCTTCCTCAAATGGCTAAAGTAATAGACAAACTTCAACTCCATTTGAATAAATCAGATTTCAAAATAAAGAGTAACCAACATGCCTTTACTCATGGACGATCTACTGTATCTGCTCTAATATCTATGACACAAAATTGGTATAATGCAACAGATAATTCTCAATTAGGTAGAAAGGGAGTTCACGTATTATTTATTGATTTTCGAAAGGCGTTTGACATGGTGAATCACAATATATTACTACAAAAATTAGCATCAACGGTAATTAATAAGTCTTTCTGGCAATGGATTCGAAGTTTTTTGACCGGACGAACGCAACAAGTCAACCTACAAGGAGCCTTTTCATCCATCCAACCTTGCCCTTTGGGCGTGCCACAAGGCGCTGTCATATCACCAGTGCTCTTTAACGTATATATAAATGATTTAGAGGACAATATTCCTAAAGAAATAGATGCTAATACATGTAAATATGCGAACGATTGCACTCAGAACCAGATTGTCGAAAGAGGTGAATGCAGTTCCATGCAAAAAGTAATCGACGAATTGCGGAAATGGGCTGATAATAACAGAATGGCTCTGAATCCGAAAAAAAACAAAGGATATGTGGATATGCTTTACGGACTCAATACAAGAATCACCCTCCCTATTTATTGGAGAAGAAGAAATAGAAAGTTACTAATTTCAAACTTCCTGATGTAACATGTCAAAATGATCTTAAATGGAATGAACATGTACACCAAATTACATGCAAGGCAAATAAAAGACTATATCATCTTCGACTTTGTAGGAAGTCTCAATTACCTTCAAATGTTGGATTATTAACATATACATCAAAATTAAGACCAGTATTAGAGTATGCATCGGCAGTCTGGGCAGGACTTCCACATTTTTTACAGCAAGAAATTGAACGTGTACAAAGAAGAAGTTTAAAAATTTTACAACTAGATAAAAACTACTTACCCTCCTTGAAAAGCAGACGTGAACTAGCAACTACCCAAGAGATCAAAAGGATTATAGAGGAACCTGATCATCCATGCAAATTTTTAGTACCTTATTCCAAAGAAAATTCGCACGAGTTGCGTAAAAGCAAAACTTATAGTATTTTATCCCGGACCAAACGTCATAAACAATCTTTTATTGCTAGATCTTGTAGATATATATAATAAAGTTAACATGTAATTCTTAGTATATTATGATAAATATATAGAAAATCAAAGTAAATTTATCATACTTTTTAATCTGAAGATGAATAATAGAAACCTTTCAATTTAAAAATTTAAAAAAAAAACATGAAAGACATTTGACTTTGACAAGATTTGAACTCACACCTTCGGGATACTAGTCGGCCGCTCTACCTGTTGAGCTATCAAGCCCACAGGGATTGGAGAAGAGTCAAATCTCTTTTAAGCTGCGAATGGACGAGAGATTCTCGTCAGTCATCCCTATAGCAATTTATTAGATGGCACCGTGTTTCGACTTTATTGCAAAGATATGTAGAGTAAAGATTGATTTCTGTGATGCCAATAAGATTAATGCTAACTCATTATCTTTCAAGCTAATAAACGAAAAAACAACTGCAATTTCTCCTTTTGTGTAGGAAAAGACCCAATCAGAGGCAAGGTGGAAAGGAAATGCAAAATTACAAAACTGCCAAAATGGTTTCTGTATGAAATCGTGTCAAACAAACAAAATGGGATTGACTGTGACAAGTTTGATTATTTTGCCCGTGACTGCGCTAACGTTGGATCGAGAAGTACTTTTGACCATCGACGCTACTTTAAGAATGTTCGCATCATGTCTATTGATGAAGAGCTACATATCTGCGTTCGTGACAAAGAGGTGTTTAACTTGTACGAATTGTTCCACACACGTTGGTCTCTCCATCACAGAGTTTATCAACACAAAACTAAGGCACCAATAGAAGATTTGCTGGCTAGGGCGTTTTATAAAGTCGATAAAATCATGAAAATCTCAGAAGCTGTGAACGATATGGAACGATACACCGTTCTAACAGACAGCATTCTCTATGATATATTACAAAATGAGAGTGAGGAGCATGCTGTCGGAGAAGCGCAGGCTTTGATAAAACGCACACAAGAACGAGAAATTTACAAATTTTGTGGTCAAACTCAGCCACAATCGAATGACTGTCCTTCGGAAGAAGATATCGTCGAAGACCTGTTAATAATATCAAAAGATTCGGATAAAATATCAAAAGAAGAATTGAATAAGGAAGATATATTTGTTCACATACCAAAAATCGATTTTGGAATGAAAGGTATGAATCCAGTTGAAGCTGTTACATTTTTCGAAAAATCTGGCGAAAATGTAGAAATAAAAAGAGAGCAAGTGAGTCGAATGCTGCCACAAAATTTCCAGGAAAGATACATCAGAGTTTATGCAAAATACTCCGAAAAGAAGGAGCAGACTGAATTGATCAAAAAAACGTTTAGGAAATGGTGCTCCAAGCAAAAGTATCCGAAACCTATAGGAGGATAAAGAAAGACTGTTCGAAGTTCTTGTTGCTAAATCACGCTGTCTTATAAATACGCTTGACAATTTCTTAACGAGCGAATCACAACAAAATGTCTTTAGTTCAAAGCACCGATAGTTATATATACATTAAATCCACATTTCACACTTCCAATTAATGAAAAATAGCTAGAATGTAACACTAAAGCACAAGTGAAACAAAACGAGCTATATAATAATCTTCTCCATTCATAGTTTATGTTAGATAAGAACAAAACTGTATCTAATTCAATAAAATGAATAAAAAATACGATGATAAAGTTTTAACCTTCACATGAAGTGCATCTGCAGCCTGGCGATTTGTTTATGAACAATTTGTATAAAATCCAGAACGCAAAAAAATGTCGCCCTTTTGAACAGGTCGATATTTTGCGACATTGCTATTAAATTCAAACATATTGTTACACTCGCACGTATTTTAGAATTTTAGCTAGAATATTCTAAATATTTTGAAAAAATACAACTACATAAAGTGCAAGAGAAAATAAATCAGTAGTTGTAAAAAATGTTACAGACAGATAAGTATTCTGATTAAATTCGAGGCTACGTAGCACTTCATAACAAAAATAATTCAACGTGTTGGTGTAGCAGCATATAGGGATTGATTACAAAGGCCGAGTTCAGCCACATAGATGGAGTGAGACAATTCATTAGTGGTCCAAGAAGATCAAGAGAAATGAAAACTTTTTTGTGAGTATGCGTCCTTGGTTTAACTTTAATAAATGCCACAAAGCCAGTTTAACCCTGATATTTTGTGCGCACGCTGATTGGCTAGCAAAATAGTCAGGTTGCTAGGGTTATAGCTATGCATAAAAAGTCCTTCATGATAAAAAAGAGAAAGATTCTTATTATGGAAATAATATAACTCTATCGGTTGCATAGTTAACGATGATTGGGGGGGGGTGTTAATATTTTTAATGCATGTTTTGCCGTATTGAGCTCCTTTGAAACAAATTATTTCTGGATTTAATACGAAATAAAACATGTCTAGATATGCCCTCAATTACCAAGCTGATAGTGGCATTGTTGATGTTAACGTCATGCAAAAAAGTTAAAAGTGTATAAATGTACAGAAGATCAAGGATTTGAGATCGAAACAATAAAAAATTCGAACGCTGGAGTACTGCTTTAATATCTTGGACAAAATTTACTTTTTCAGCAAGGTACTTAAATGCTATCAAATTTTAGACGTAAACTTCCCACAAGAGCACTATTATTTCGAAGACTGTTTTAGAATGTTTCTTTCAAGTATAATCTATTTTATGATTTTTAAGATTTAGCTATATTAAGCAATGTATACAGTGTATCAAAAATCCTGCACAAATATTGGGAATTTTCATTAGAGAGTATGTATTGCAGAGCGTGCAAAAGACAATAATCAAACAATGTTTTTTACAAATTTGTGATTAACTTTTCACATATTATATTTTTTGTAGATCACTTAAAAAATTTTGCACTTGAAACTGGCTTTCATACAAAATTACAATTTATTTTATAAAAAACGACCGAATTTTGCTTTTTATAAACTATACATTTTGTTATAAAAAAAACCATGTTTATATTAAATTTTATATGACTCAAAGATTATGAAAGTACTTAATGGAAATTTTAGCTGCATTCTACCAAACACACTCTATGCAGTAGGTGAATATACATAAACTCAAATAAAGACCATACGAGATGTGTGCGAGCCACTTTCAATCATACAAATTGAGTGATCATTTCCATCTATTATGTACTGTGTAAAAATAATTACTATTATAGTATTTCATGAAATTTTGTTGATTCAACATCAATTCTTATATTTTTTATACTTTTGTTCATTAAACCTCTGAAGTAAAACCATAGTTACTCCCGCAAAATATAACTTTTCGATTTTATTATTTTGTCATTTCTCTTGCATAACTTACTGCATATGGGCATATAGAAAATGCAGAAAACAATGATGTGCTCAGAGTTTAGATATATAACTCTAAATATGTTATCAATTGTTGTGATTTGTACATTTTTGCATCAATACCCGAGAACAAATTGCATATGTATAATGTTGAGGAAAGCAATGAAAATTTCATCGTTTTTGCTGAGTTTCAAGTTAATTTTATTGTGATGTTTTTATCATGATTTCAAAAGATGGTGAAACAGTAGCTTTGAGTAAAAAAGATCTAATCAATAGTTCACACTTGTAATTAGACAAGGCATTTTATGTACATCACCATGATTGTGAGCATAGTATAGGAATAAGTTTATCGTACCTTTTTGTCTGTTTTTCGTAATAATTTTTTAAACACCGTATGATCCAGAACATATCATTCCCAAGATTTTGTATAATTTTCATGTTTGTTTGAAGGTACTTAGCAAAAATCAATGACGGATAGCGTACCTCTGAAGGAAATTGATGATAATTTGTATTGTGACATTTTTGTTTCACTATCAGTATCTAAAATTCTCATATCTTTTAAAATCTCTCAACCTAAAGTCATTGAATTTATGGAAATTGGTTGAATCATTGGATCATTGATCCAAGACCATGATTGGATATAGTAGTGAACATGACTCGTTTTCAGGTTCCGTAATGATATAAGGTTACAATTGATGGGTGTAGTGGCTGTGATTGGAGCGCTAATGTGCCTTATTAAATTTCGAAAAATGATGTAAATAAAAAAATGCAATTAAAAACAATTTGAAAGGTTTTTCAATGACAGTCGAAGGAGAACGCTATCACATTGTGAAATTTGTCACCTCAAACTTTACAGCAACCACACAAGAAAGTAAACAAAAAGATGGAGAAAAAGTTCAGCAAAAGACAAACAGAAACGTAGACCCAAAGATAAACAAAAATGTAGACATTAACTTAGACACAATATTAGACACAACGGCAGAAAAACTGATTGACAAAGGTGAACATAAATACATAAAAAAAAAGATTCACACAAAGGTAGACAAAAACGTAGACACAAGGTGAATACGGTGCAAGAAATAACGTCAGAATCAAGTATGGAAGATGAATATGTATTTTCAACGTTGACGGCCCAACAAAAGCTGCCGAAATTTAAAGTTAAGATAAATGGTACTCCTGTGTCAGTCATGGCAGATACCGGTTCCAGCGTAAATCTTATAGATGAAGTGAATTTTAACAAATTGAAGAACTGGCCAATATTGCAGGACGCAAATGAGAAAGTTTTTTTTTATGAGTCGAAAAAACAACTATCAATTAAAGGAAAATGCCAGTGTGTGGTCGAAACCGATAAACTATATGGGTTGGAGACATTTTTTGTTGTTAATGGGAATACGGGTTGCTTGATAAGCTAGAAAAGTTCTCAAAAATTGGGCCTGGTACAAATAGTTGCATCCATAGAAGGCACTACAAAGTCTAAACAGGAACCCGTTAAAGAAAAAGCACAAGAAAAAGTGAGAGAAGATACCAAAGTGCTAATTAACAAATATCAAAAGTACAAAAATTTGGTGCCAAGAATACCAAATATAAAGCTTGATGACTACCAATGACACAAATTTACAAATTACTTTTAACAAGAATATCTTCTGCCTACTCATAGCAGTTATACCACCGTTGATTGTATACAATTTCCGTATTATAAAAAATATCAAATGGAAGGATAAAATTTCCATCAATTTTCATCGACATTTTACAAAGTGTGCGAAACAAAACATAGGAATCTTTAGATTTGCTATGAGAATAAAAGTGTTTGTTTGACAATACAAAGTTCTTCTTTGCTGCACTTTGAATTTGTATAAGGTCTGGTTGTGTTCCATGTAAACAAAATATTTGCATACTTTCGTAACAATGTATTTTGGAGATTTCATTAAGATTCATACTACGTATGTCAGCACAACAAGATTTGAATAAACTGCTGTAAATATGTTGCCGTTTGCGTTACAAAAACATTTTGAAGCCATTTTAAAATTTGGCTAGCATAAATAAGTCTAGGGAAACCGATACTTACTATTTCGAAGAAAATTAAACCAATAACATTGTCTAGCCTTTTAGTGCAGTTTTGGGCTTTTCAGCAATTTCCGATGAAGGAATGCGGAAAATACGCGTATCGTTTTCACGAACAGTGGGGATACAGCAGTTGGCAAAATAAATTACAACAGCCAATCAGTTGGTAAAATTCTATTCTTTAGAAATTTCTAACCAATATCATTGTCGTAAAGGTACTTTAAATTTAAAATTATCAGCTATAATATATTTTGTCAAGCCCTCAGACATTGATGTTCACCAAGAATTCGTTTCATTTACATTGTTGAAAAGCAGACCTTACAGTGTTTCGCCAAATTTTTTTAAGGTAGGTTACGTTAGCTTTATGAAATGTTAACTAGTAGTTATCTATTTATACATGTATGTAAGCAACAGTTTTAGTTGTAAAAGTTTATTAGACGACATAAATCACTATATAGAATGTGAGACAACAAAAGAAAAGGCAAGGCAACATAATAGATATTTTGAAAATGAATCATAGCAAATAAACTACTTTTCTTTGGATTAATTAAAGCTTTCTTAACGTAGATATAAAACCTATACGATATATCAAACAAGTTTTTCCTGGGTGACGCCCAGCTTTACCTAAATTCCTTAATAATTCTGCTTCATTTCACAAATGCCTCATTCAATACTTTCAATTTATTTTGAAATTTAATTGGAATGAATATATGGGAAATCGACCATTTCTATGTCATTAAGTTAAATGGATAATTTTAAAAAGGAAAATGTGGCCAAATGCTGCAGATTATTCACTAAAAAGCGCTTCATAAGGTTACGGCATTAGCTGACAAAAATTATCTTTGTATGGCTAAATTGTATTTGAGGTGTTTTGAATTTTAATATATGCAATGACTTATTTTGCCAACCTCACTGGGAACAATGTCCGTATAAGGATATCAAATTGAACGATTAACTTTCCATCATCGTTTATCGACTGTTTAATAAGTGCACGAAAATGAACAAACGGAACAAAACTTTCGCGATAAATTTGTTCTTTTATGCTCAAACACTAAATAAATTTACATAAAAATGTAAACACAAGGGGTTGCTTAGGATATAAACTTCTAAATTTTATCAGAATAAAGTAGCTACTAACATTTAATGGAATAAAAATGCCTGGAACTGGAAGAAAATAATTTCCTTCCAGTTAACAACTAATACTGAACTTATAAACTCTGTGTTATTTCATGTTGTGATGACTTGAAGTATAATCGGCTCGATGCAAAAACTTCCGGCTTTCGTATTACCAGTAATAAAATATGTTTTTAAATTAGCAAATTTTTTATGAATTTTAGCCACTGCTAGATTACATAAATCTAAAAACCAAAATAGTTAACGTGAATAAGAACATAAATGCCCAAATTTGTAATAAAAATGCTGTAAAAAGAGTAAATTTCGTAAAAGATTATCTTGACTGAAGAGATGTTTCAGGAATTCGATTCTATGAAGCATTTCCCGATGAGCGAATGCAGAAGATTCGTGAACCATTTTTACCAAGTTTGGGAATTAAGCGGTCAAGAAAATAAGTAAATGTCCATTGATTAGTTAGATTTTATTAAATAGAAATTTTTAATTGCTAAAACGTAGACATAACAGTGTTCACCAGCACTTTGTTTGATATAACATTGATTAAAAGCAGACAATTAAGTAATTCAAATAATTTCTTCTCGAAGGCATAATAAAGTTACCTTGCCAGTGAAATATTAACGAGTAGCTGTCTACATATGTATGTAGGCAATATACAGCTTAGATCGTCAACATTTATGTTTGATGTAACATAGTCCTAATTCTAAACTGACGGGTTTCGTTTTTATAATGGAAAAAACGTATCTAAAATCTATTTAAATATAAAAATATCACAAATGTATATGCTATACTTTAAAGATTATGAAGAGCATCCAATTGCGTACAATTTTTATATAAATGTACTAATTGAACGATAAAATTTTTATCAATTTTTATCAAAAATTTACAATGTGCACGAAATAGAAAGAGGAATCCTTTAAAGTTACTTCGTGAAAATACAATTGCTTAATGATATAAAGTACTTATATGTAATACTTGAATGTTGTCGAAAGGAATGTGACCGTGTACAATTTACATATAACTATATATATTTGCATATAAGTTTAATTACAACGTACTGCAGAGGTACAGCTTTCAACACTATTCATCTATGTCTAAACTACAAATGTGAATAAAGTTCTAAAATGATCTCATCAAGAACGCGTCAAGATGAAAAACGAAAACTGGCAATAACGAACTTTCAGTCAAACAGTCAACAACTTCCGCAATTAGTTTGGCTAAAAACTTCTTTTAGTATTTGACACAAGTTACCTTATGTCATTATGTGAAAGTTTCGTGTTGAACAGACGATACTTGTTCTCATCACAACATATTTACGAGAATTAAGAAAATGTTTATACAGTTGGTCAATGAAAACTTTTTGCTTTAACCTATCTTTGAATCATTTATCATTATGTACAATCACAATTTTCTCTCGTATATAACCATTCTGTTATACACATCAACTATATTTAAAAAACAAAACATTTTCATCGCAGTAGACTTAACTGTTTTGCAATATAATAGCCCTAGACAATATGGTGTTAGCGAACGAGAAGTTATTAAAATCATACTTCATATCATCAAAACATACATAACAAAAGAGTACATTGTTGGAAATATGAGTCGAGCCAAGCCCTTACCCCAATGCCAGCCCTTAACAGTTCCAATAGGTTTTCGATATCAAAACGCTAATTTATTCAAAAAGAATTAATAAGATTTTACACATGTTATTCAAAAAAACTTTGACACTTCACAGAATGACTTTCCCTGTGGAAGCAGAGCTGCTCCCTTTGTCAAAATCCGTACACGAAGAGGTTCAGCTGCTAGGAGAAAAACTTCCGAGACAATCTTGTTCTTTAATGCTCAAATATATTTTGTATATATACAAACGAAATTTATCTGAAAATGAAAAAAACAAAGAGTTACAAACCGATAAATTCCGACAGATGTTCTAATTTTTAATAAGAAAAAATGCCTAAAAGAGAATGTTTTTCTTTAAGTTGACAACTTTAAGTTGACAACTATTGCTGAACTCATACACTCTAAGTTATTTTCTATGTTTTAATGACAAAAAGTGTCATCAGTTCAACACAAAACTTGGGGCTTTATTGTATTACCCGGTAATAAAACATATTTTTGAATTTGAAATGTTTTTGAACTTTAGCTGAAACATAGAATTCAGAAACCCAATATAGTTAACCTAAATAAGAACATAAATGCATAAAATTGTAAAAAAAATTCTGCAGAAGAAGTACAATCAGTAAAAGATTATGCTGATTGAAAAGATTTTTTATGAAATTGGGGCTATATGTGGAATTTCTCAATGAAGGAATGCGGAAGATCCGTGTACCATTTTTACCAACAATGGGAATCCAGCCGTCAGCAAAATAAATAAATACCCATTGATAGGTTAGATATTATTATTTGTTTTGATAAAACATACCATTTGTTAATAAAAAGACTTTGCCAAAAGTTAGATACACTAGTGTTCACCAAGACTTCGTTTGATCTACGTTGATAGGAAGTGCAAATGTTTTAGTAATTGAAAGAATTTTCCCAATGAAAGCAAGTTGCCTTTTGAGTGAAATATTAACTAGTAGTCGTCTATTTATGTACGTAGGCAACAGATTTTAATAAACCATCATTAAAATTTTGTGCATTGCGTTACATATATATAAAAATATCTTTATAGGGAAATCAACTATTTTTTATTTTGAAGACGACTACATTAAATTTATATTATAGGTTTGTCTACACTTGTAATTGTTGGAAGTAAAGTTTCAAATAATTGTTTAGCATGACTAAAGATGCACTATTGTAGTAATTTATTTCTTGAGTAACTATTGTTGCTTTTTAATGTTTTGTTATTGATGTTTATTGCAAGTAACTAACTTGTATGTAATAACTTATTACTTTCATCAACTTCAAAAAGTTTTAAAGTTGTAGCTGATGTACTGCCACCGTATTAAAATTTTGTACATTGCGTTACATATATATAGAAATATCTTTATAGGGAAATCAGCTATTTTTTATTTTGAAGACGACTACATTAAATTTATATTATAGGTTTGTCTACACTTTCAATTGTTGGAAGTAAAGTTTCAAATAAATGTTTAGCATGACTAAAGATGCACTATTGTAGTAATTTATTTCTTGAGTAACTATTGTTGCTTTTTATTGTTTTGATATTGATATTTATTGCAAGTAATTAACTTGCATGTAATAACTTATTACTTTCATCAACTTCAAAAAGTTTTAAAGTTGTAACTGATGTACTGCCGTCTTTGTATATTAAGAACAATAATTAAATGAATAACAATAACAATAATGATGATATATTTTCAGAAAGAAAATGCTGCAAAGGTTGCGCGGTTTATTCACTGAAACAGCGTTTCGTTATGTTGGTGCTAAGACGCAATTGTTGACAAAAAGTACCATTCAATCGCTAAAACATACAAAAGGCCTTCCCAACTTGACGGTATTGTCTGCACGGCAGCTACATCTGTCCTTTCATTTAAGAACTACCAAAGGTATGTGTCACACATAATACTTGTCCAGATTTGAGATTTGGATTTGAACATGTTGCACTTACAGCCATAAGCAATCAAAAATAGGAGAACAGGAAAGCTGGAAGCTATTTCATATTTTTATCTTCTTAAAGGAAACCATAATCAATTTACTTAGGTGTAAAAACCACATCCAGCAACAATTTTAAAAGAGACTGAAGATAACTATCGCTAAGGTTGTCGAAACGTCAGTTTACATCAACACCAACAGTTCTTCTCAGGACTCCACTAACCTGGAAAATCTACATCTACAAACGTTTAATGATACTCCTGGGCTCAAACCATTCACCATAATTTTAAATGATTTAAACGAAGCAGATTGCGAAAAAATAGCCATCAATACTCGAATTAAATTTTGGACTTGTTTTCAAAAGTGTATTACGAAGGCTTTGAAATAAAGCCAAAAATTTACAAGTGCTTAAATTCAAGATTGGTATTTTCTTTGGAATCTGCATCTTTTTAGAAATAAGATGCTTCACTTAAAATTATTACTTATCGTAGATGAAGAATATCTTACGGCATTATCAAAGCAATTGAAGCCATATCCGATATTCAACGATCCAATTCATGGCATCATCGAACTTCATCCTTTGTTGGTTAAAATTATCAACACAACACAGTTTCAACGTTTAAAAGATATCAAGCAGTTGGGAATATGTGATTATGTTTATCCAGGGGCAACTCACACTAGGTAAGGCTATTGATAATGAAATTATCGTATAATTTGGTGATACAAGTATTTCCAAACTTTACATATGCAACATATTTAAAGTGACATCTTATTATAAACAGATTCGAACATTCCCTTGGAACATCTCATTTATGTGGGAAATTGATTGATACATTACACGAGCTTCAAGGAGAAGAGATTGATATCACAGAAGAAGAACGCTTATGCGTCAAAATAGCCGGTCTTTGCCACGATCTTGGCCAAGGACCGTTCTCTCATTTCTTTGATGAAGTGTACTTGAAAATGGTAAAACCTGAATTGCAGTGGAAGCATGAGAAAGCATCGTGTCTACTTTTTGGTTTAATGCTTGATGAAAATCCAAAACTTAGGGAAAGTTTTAGGAAAAATGGTCTTGACGAGGAACATGAATCTTTCATCAAGGAACTTATAGAAGGTTTGCAAAAAAATGGATCTCAGCCCATGAACTCAGTCTTCATTTTTGTTTGAAATTTATGAAATAACAATGCACTCAAAATTATACATGTTGAAATTAATGGATTTTTATTCCTTATCTCCTGGGTAGTGTTCGTTGGTATAAAAAAGATAGTTGTAAACAGAAAATGAAACGTTTCCATTTTTGAATTTACATCTCATTCTATTAATTGTTGATTTTCAATCCGACCTTTTTGTATTTATTCCTTAAGAGCCCGGCATTTCTTCCTAAAACATTTTTCATTCGGCTTTCTGATAGTAACACAATTGTCACACCAGGCATTATGGGCTATACAAACTATGCTCGCTTCCTGCCACATCTGTAAAAATCACAACTCACCCTGATGTTTTGACGGGGTTTTGCAGGTAAACAACCCGACGACAAAAAAGAGGTGACAAGAAAATGTAAAAAGACAGGCAAACCAAAATGGTTTCTTTATGAAATAGTAGCGAATAAACAAAATGGCATTGACTGTGATAAGTTTGATTATTTCGCCCGTGACTGCGCTAATGTTGGAGTGATAACTACCTTCGATCATCGACGCTACTTCAAGAATGTTCGCATCATGCCTGTGAAAAACCAACTTCATATCTGCGTTCGGGACAAAGAGGTGTTTAACCTGTACGAGTTGTTCCACACACGTTGGTCCTTCCATCACAGGGTTTGTCAGCACAAAACTAAGGCACCAATAGAACACTTGCTAGCTAAGGCGTTGCAAAATGTTGACCAAATCATGGGAATTTCAGAAGCTGTGAACGATATGAAGCGATATACTCTCTTAACAGACAGCATTCTGTATGATATATTACGAAATGAGAGCGAGGAGTGTGCTGTCAGAAAAGCGAAGGAGCTGATAAGACGCATACAAGAACGAAAAATTTACAAATTTTGTGGTCAAACTCAGCCACCGTCAGATGCCGAATGTCCTATCAAAGACAAAATCGAGAAAGAATTGGCTGAAATGTCAGAAGGAGTGATAGGAAAAGAAGATATATTTGTTTCCATAGTTGAATTTAGCTATGGAATGAAAGAGAAAGATCCAGTCGATGCAGTGACCTTTTACAACAAATTCCTAGAACACACGCAAATAAGTAAAAAGCAAGTGAGTAAAATTCTGCCAAAAAAATTTCTGGAAAAATACATCAGAGTTTACGCAAAAAATCCTGAACAAAGAGACCAGGTAAAAGATTTGTTTGAGGATTGGTGTTTCAAGCAAGGCTTCCCAAAAACTTTCGGAAGATAGAAGAAAATCAAAAACCATTTAATGTCGGTAGTAGCTATGTCTACGTATCACTGTTGCAATCAATAACTAAATCACAGACATATGTCGTATGAATAAAATGTGCAATTCGTATATCACTGAAAACAGCAAAAGTAGTCGGAGAATAATTATTAGTATTCACAAAGGAACAAACAATATATTAATCTTCACTATACATAGTTTATGTTAGATAAGCACAAAATTGTATCAAATTTAATAAAATGATTCAAAAATAGCTACTATGATAAAATTTCAACTTTTATCTAAAAATGTATCTGTATAGCCCTACTACTTGTTTTATAATACCCGATTTATATAACACTGTATTAACGCAGTATTTTAAAATGAAAACATCTTTTTGAATTTTAAGAGTACGAATTGCAAAAATGAACGAATTTCAAAATCAAAATAACACAAACTAACAAATTGACCACAAGATCTAGGTTGCTATAGAATGATGCTATACTTAAAAGTCAATCAAAATCATAATGAAAGTAAAGGTTTTCGTTAGCAAATATAGCACGTAAAAAGATAAATAAACATACTGATATCAAAGCTTTTGAGATAAAACAGTAAAAAATTGTAATCTTATACTGCTGCAGCAACAGGCAGAAAAGCTAAGCCGGAGAATAGATAAAAAAACACATAACTTTGCCGGAATTTCAGGCGGATGCTTTCCTCATCCCTCTAAACTTTACTGAGAAGATGGTTATAAATTTGGTGCCCATAATACCAGGGGCGGATCTAGGATTTTTCAAACATCAGTCATAAAACGCTCCGCACCTGGAGGGGTCCGAGGCATTCTCCCCTGAGAAATTTTGAATTTTAAAGCCTTGAAAATGCCATTTTCAGCGTTTCAGAACAATAGAAAATGTATTTTATGGGCATTGTTTTTGCGTAAAAACAACACATTTTGCCTACGTTTTTTTCAAAAAAAAAAATGAAGAGAACAATACTTGAATGTTTTGCAAAATATTTAGGCTCATTATCATGCCAAATATATGGCTCATTAGCATGTCTAGGAACGTAAAATTTATTTTACAATAATGCTATTCAAAAACCGATATAGTCTTTAAAAATGTCTACCAAATTGTCAGGTATAGACCCCACAGGGACCCTCATTCAAACCTCTATGTAATGAATTAAGTTAGAAATTTCGTACTACAAGTGACAGTTCATAAAAATAGAAAAGCTCAGACTTCAAACCATGCAAGTTTATTGTAACCCTTTATCCATCTCCACATCAGTGCCAGCAAATTCACCTTTTGAGAAAAAACTCAAAATTTTTTCTGCCAAATTTTAAGCAAAAAGTATCAGAGTGAAAATTTGCAGTTAAGGACAGCTTAATACCATAAATGTTTATTAGGCATTTCGCTAGACTATTATCTTCTGCAAGGTGTGCTATATAGCAATCACTAGTAGCATTGTATGATCAAATACAAACAGAATGTAACCAACATGTCTTTAATTATATAATTACATGAATGTTAAAATTGCATCATGTGTCATGCGTACTGGTTATGATAAATATCTTTTCATATGATCAAAGCTCATTTGAATATAAATCTGAAATAATTACCTAAATCTAAAATTACCTAGTGATCATAAAAAATACTTTTGCCAAATTTCAAGGTTTATCTGCATACATAGAAAGACATTTTTACTTTATAGAAAATGCTTTTCATACATCAATAGCCCTTTGGAATTTATGGCAAACAATCTGGTATGAGCCGTAGCATAACACACCTTTACATCTCTGCATGAGGTGTTCAGTTAGAAAAGGGGACAATATGTGACATGAGACAACATTTCATGTATGTGAGATACTCAGGTTTAATACCATTCCAGTTTAATTGTCAAAATAAAAAGCTTCATGGATCAGAAGACTCAAAATCACAGGTTATAGTAAACAGCTTCTCATGTAATCAATGTTAGTTTTCTCAAATCTTAGACAATATGTAGTATAACTGTCCAATGATTGAATGATCAATGATCATAAACTGAAAAGCCCCAAACATTTGTTTGTGATAAAGTAAATAATAGTATGGCGCCTTATGGCCACAGATTTTTTGTCCATTGAAATATATTTTCAGGAATGTAGGATTTCGCTGCCATATAACGACCACGATTTCCCAAGCACTAATGAAATCATAGCTAAAAGTACTTCGGCAACAACATTTTTAGAAGCATCAATCTGCTTACCATACGGCATATTAACATAAATCGCATCACACACTCGCATAAATTGACTTTGATATATTACATTCATGCATACACTTCACTTGTCCTTTACTTACGATTTTGGATGTAATTTTCTGCTGATAAAACTGAAAACAATGTTGGCTTTCTTTTGAACATCAATGACTGAAATGTTGCTCGCGGGATCGTCTTTGCCAAGCATTTACAATTTATTCATAAATTTTTCACCTTCTTGAAAAAATTCACAGTTTCGACAGCAGCATTCATGTTAATATATGAATTTCTAAAAGATTTTCATAAATTCCATCAATTGTAGTTTAGTTTCTATCACGCTTATAAAAATTACTATGAAACGATCAAACATTCCAATCACACAGTAAGCTTGACCATGTTAGTTCAGTTGGCTATCAGTCGAGATCCGTCAAACCAATCACAATAAAACAAAAATTCAAATGAATCAATTGTAAGATGGCAATTGGACTCCCTTATACGTCCGGCCACCCCTCTTATCGGTCGAGACCATTCCAGACTGTCCACTGATCTGGCCATTGACTAATAAAATAAGCGTTTTTGGCGTTCATAGACTCCCTTATCAGTCGAACCAGTCAAGCCACCCCGCTTATCAGTCGGTTAATCCAGGTCAATTAAAATTCAACTTATCTGGTTACCAACGAAATATTCATTGATTAGTCATAAGTTTTCAATAATAAATAAAATTGGATTTTTATCACGAAGTAAATGCGATAATAAAGTGAGAATAATTAATAAATTTTTAATTAATATAAATAGGTAATTTTTGAATTTCAAACATCAGTCGCGCGACTGATTTGACATACTCTAGATCCGCCCCCTGCATAATACAGCTATTATGTGTTTCTTTGAAACGGTATTCAAAGAAATTATTATTTCTTTTTTACTAATCTTGATGGAACCGATTAAAGTTTTTCAATTACGAATCCTAACCCCCCTTTTTTTATTAGCTAAATTAAAAAGAATAGGTTTCAGGGATTTTCTTTCTGCAATTATAATTCAATTCTGATTTCAAGAAGTAACTTATTAACGTTCGAATTTGCAATTTTCAGGCATACTTTTGCAAACTTTTTGATGGTATATTAATAAGTTGTAACGTAGATAGTTGAACACATAGATTTAATAGAACCTAGATTGCTAACGCACATCGCACGGCCGTAGCAAATTGAGCATTCCAAGATGGCGTCTAAAGCAGGCAAAAAGACCATATTTTGTATTTCAAAAAATGATGTTTTTTGTATTTTTCGTCGTCGTACCCTTTCCATCCTAGTTCTAGCCACCTTTTTAAGAAATGGGATGACATTGCTCAGTTTCTGGATGTATATTTGTAATAAACACGGCAAATATCGCTTTGTCAAATTTTTGCCAAGTGGTCACTTGGCAAATCAAATCGAGCATTACAATGCATGAAATACCGAGTTTGGTTTAAACTGAATTTCTGTAAGGTGATTTATGATGAAGGCAAAAACCATAAGAGCAAATAAGCAATGTTTCATAGATCCAGTGACTTATTTAAGTATGTCTTACTATATTACATTAAACAACTGAAGGAAAATTGACAAAAGTTTTACGTTTCATAAAAAATATTAATATATTACACAAATTGAAGTATTTTACAGCTATATACCTTACATTTTCATATCATGGCAACATTAGCGTCCTGTGCACAAAACTATTACACACATACAGGCCACAGAAACGAGTGTGGTTGTCATTATGAATAATGAAATAGTATGAAATCCATTTACCTCAATAATAATAATAATAATAAGGACTTTATTTGAAGAGGGGACACGTAACAGCTGAAAAGCTGACAAACCTGTGGCCCTCTAACTAGATTGTAAGGCATTACAAAAAACTGATAAATGAATAAATACATAAATAATTACAAAATTCTATGATAAAAATAGCAGGACACATAAAAAATATTCAGAAAGAAAAAATTAATTTATAAAAAATTAAAATTATAATTAGGTAGTGTGCTATTGCTTAATATTGTTTCAAAGTTGTCCAGGTTTTGATATGAGCTATAAAATGCTTTTTCACAGCTGTTTTGAATAGATTAATACTCAGGCTTTTTTGATATCATGGGGAATTCCATAACTAACTGCGTCAACACTGAATGCCTTAAGCACCTCATCGTTCATTTCTACTCATTTGGGACACACTAAATTTAAATTGCCATGTCTCGTGGACGTATTGTGAACAGAACTGTTCGTCTTGAACAAATCTTTGATATAAATAGGAACATCGCATTTTAGGCTCTTAAAAATCATGGCACATTTGTTTAGTTTTATTTCGTCAAAAAAAGGCAACCAGCCTAGTTTACTAAAGTTTACAACACTAATATGTCATGGCTGCAACATTTCTTGCAACAGCATTTTATGGTTCTAAACCATATCTTAACTAATATACGAGTTGAACTATTTGTATCATAAGTGCACTCAATATCAGTCGTGACAATTTGTTTCGTAAACATTTACCAAATTAATTGAAAAGCCTATTAGTTAATTTAATATCATTAACTCTCATTCATTATTATTCATCTTCTCCTGTGATATTAACACATTGTATCGAACCTCAAAAGTCTAGTCTCAGACAAATAGATAACACCATCCAAAAGCCGATACATAGGGTCCAGTTGATCAAACCTACTATAACTTTGGCAAATAAGTAGTACGTCAACCTGCTTCACGATGCACATCCCTTACGAAAATTATCAATAGGAATTCCTATTAAAACTTTCTACAGGATCCTATTGGAAATTGGCCCATGAGCCTATAGGAATAATCTATAGGATGCTGTAAGAACCTATAGGAATTCTACACCCTATGTTAGTTCTTACAAAAGGAATCCCATTGGAATTCCCACAAGTTTTCCTAAACAAATTATTGCTATAAGAATTTTACCTGATCTCCAAATTCTATTAAACTTCCTATAGGATCCCCATTGGAAATTGGCCTGTTCCATAGAACAACGTGTAGCATGCTTAGGAACCTATAGGAATTCATATATGACTCTACAAGAATTCCTATACGAATTTCTTACAAAGAATCCTATTGGAATTCCTGCACAAGCATTCCCATACAAATTTGTACAACAACTGCAATAAGATCCTGCAAGAATTGTATAAGAATTGTATTCGGCGAAAATTCCCACAAAACCTTTTAAAAGAATTTTGTAAAGAGGCTAAACTATTGCTTACAGATTACAACAGAATTTAATCGTATTTTTATAAAATCTCACGTGAATTGCTACATAATCTAATTGTCATGGGGAGTTCTAAACATACATAGGAATTCTACATGATTTTAAATGACAGTTTTGCCCCACAAGTTTCTATAAGACTTGAAAGACTATAAATTCTACAGATCATAGATGATAAGTCATAAAAACAGACACATGACTGTAGATGACCATTAAATATATAGAAAACCAACAATTTAATAGAACTTTAAAAATTTTAAACTTGCATACGTTAATAAAATTGCAAAATTACCAATAATAATACAAATAACGTATATGTATGTATAACTAGAAAAAAACATGAAAATTATCTATCAAAAATAAAAATTATGTTAAATCAGTTGGGTACGCTACTACTTTTTTAATTTTTTACATCTTTCGCTGTTGTTTAGCTTTGCCTTTATGAATCCTTTCACCATTTTTTTGTCAGGTAATCGAAATTTTTGCATTGCATTAGCCTTTGAAAAACAATCTGCGCTCAGCCAATCAAATCAATCAATCAATCTAAAAGATGTTGCAAGTCCATCATGAATACATGTTAAAAGAATATTAGAACGTTTTCTCTGTTTCGCATTATTGTTATTTTGAAAAGAAATAAAAGATATTTTTCGTTTGCACTGGCTTATGCAAACCTCGGAGACGTTTTGAGAACTTTCGAGCAGGTGCAACCCTCAACGTTCTGGCTTGCACTGATCTGCAAGTTCTCCCAAAGGTCTCCTTGATTGGATAAGACTATGCAAACACAGTAAACATCTTTATATTTAAAAAATAGTTTGTAAGATGCTAGATGAGCTTGAATAGTTATTGTAATGTATTTAGAAAACAGTCTGGCAAAATTTTGTTTCATTAACGCTTTAATCAATGGAACACATATTTAAAAATTAGATTCAATTTCATCAAAATGATCAAGAGACACAGGCACAGGCATGTCAGGAGAATGGAAAAATTGATGTTGATTTCCAGCTTAGTAATAATGGCCTTGGACATGAAGCACTGCAGGTGAATGTGAAACATCATACAGTACGTAGAACCAGGGTAGGCAGAAGATCAAGGATTGGGAAAGAGGGCTAATATTCACTTTTTTGTGTGTGTTCTATTTTATCAATTTTGAAATCCATTTTAATTATTGATTATGGTACATGAATATATTAACATGAACTTCCTCCCCACCATATAATAGCTACTACATTCCGATTTACACTCAGAATTTGTATTTAGGTTTTAAACATCGAAAATGGTGATGAAGAAATATATCCTGGTGCTCTTATAACAAAGTCTCAAAGTGTTCTCCTGCTCGTCGCATTTTTATTAAAGAACAATTTAACAGATGCAGCTTTGACTGATCTACTCGACATTTTGAGTTTGATTTTGCCGAGCACGTTTCCATCCAGCAAGTATAAGTTCTACAAAGCAATTCAAGTGGAGGAATCTCAGGTAAAAGAAAACTATCTTGAATTTTTCTAATATGGTTTTCTTTATAACGACTTTCGACTGGAATACGTAGTTAGCTTCGTGCATTTAATATCTTAAAATTCAACTTTATTTTGTGCAATTTAAAGAAGAAAAGTGGTGAAACAATTCGAATTCTGCATATTTAGGGCTTGTATTCTTGATGAAAATGATCGAACTGGATTAGAACTAGCGGCAAATAACGTTACGGATTTACAGTTTATATCCCTCCTGAAAAATTAATTGTTATACTTTGCAGGCTCATTTTATTGCGAGTCATGTTTGTCGTACATTGGAACAAGCGCAGAAAGCACAAAGTGTGATGAATGTGATACACCTTTCAATCGCGAAAACAGCATGAAGAACGGCACCTTTTTCTTCATATTCCACTAAAGAACAACTTAAGCAGCTCCTGTCTGATCCCATTCTTTATGAATATTTAACCAACAGGAATTTGGAAATTTTGACTGAATCAACTGTTATATCAGACGTAACTACGGGTAAACTATATAAGAGCCTGATAAGGGATAAAGCTATGGCGAAAATGACATTTCTTTAACTTGGAATGCAGATGGCATTCCTGTTTTAAGTCATCACAATACTCTATTTGGCCTATCAATGTATGATAAACGAGTTACCTCCTCACCTTCGTTCCAAGAATATTCTACTTACAGGTTTGTGGTTTGGTGCGACAAAACCACAGATGAACACTTTTCTTGAAGCATTTGTGAACGAATGCCATGATTTGGAAAAAAAGGGATTTCTTTTACGTGAAGAAATTATACCTCGCAAAGTTTTCGCATTAGTATGTTCCAGCGACAGCCCAGCTCGTGCAATGTTGAGAAACTGCAAGCAGTTTAATGGTAAGTACGGGTGCGATTGGTGTGAACATGAAGGTGTGTCTGTTCTCCGTAATAGAGGTCCTCCAACTCGTTACTATCCACAGCGTGGTCATCAAAGCTCAAGAACGTCACAGAATCAAGCTGAATATGCTTTCGAAGCTGAAATGAGAAAAGAAGCAGTTAATGGGGTAAAAGGGCTTTCGCGTATCGACATTCTTCCCACATTTGATACAGTGAGAGGCTTTACACCGGAGTATATGCATTCTGTGTGTCAAGGAGTAGTCCGTCAACTGTGCAATCTTTGGCTTGATTCGAGAAACCACGAAAAGAACTTTTATTTGGGAAGAAACGTCGAGCTATTAGATGAACGTTTGTCTGTAATATGCCCGCCTTCTGAAATAACTAGAGCCCCTAGATCAATAAAAGAGCGAAAATTTTGGGAAGCGTCGGAGTGACGAGCATTTCTTTTTTATGGTCTTGTGGTTCTAAATGGCTTGCTTCCTCGTGAATATTTAGAGCATTTGTTTTTGCTAGTACATGGTGTACATACATTACTTGGTAATAGAATTAGTGATGAAATGTTATCACGAGCCAACGCATGCCTTGTTAAATTTGCAACTGATATGGAAAAGTTGTACGGTTTGACTAACTGTACATTCAATGTACACGTTATGACGCATTTAGCGGAAGGCGTAAGGAACTGCGGGCCACTTTGGGCTACTTCTGCCTTTGCATTCGAAGCCAACAACCACTTTTTGCTGAAAATGTTTAATGGTACCCAATATGTTCCACAACAGATTTGCGATACTTTTATACTGTCGCAGAAACTACCAGGTATTGGGAAAGAGTGTATTCGTGATGACGCATGTCCAAGAGTAAGGCACTTGTTCAATAAACTTTCCAAAGACAAAATTCCTACAAATAGTGAACGGGCCCTTACTAGAGCTGTTACTGGACTTGAAATGGACAAGCTGTTCGTCTACACCATCTGAGACCATTTCCGTGGCAAAAATGATTAACAGAGACGTTGCCAATCGATCAGCTACTTTTTATAACAGATTTATTGTAAATCATGTGCTATACACTTCGGAAAGTTATACAAGATCCCAAAGACACCATGATTATTATGTGCAAATCGACAGCTCAACTACCAAGTATAGTATCGTTGTTGGGCTTTACCGTGTACAGCCAGACTGTCAATGCAGCACTGCTGAATTACAGGCATGCCAGTGCGAAGTATATTATGTTGTGATTGTGAAAAAACTTGATTTGTGTGGAGGAAGACCGCTGTTTTCCAACAAAGAATGTGGTATTACTTCACATTTCGTAAGAGAGTGTACAAACAGAGACCAAATTGTGGCTCTCAAACCTGACCAAATTAAAGACAAAGGCGTACACTTAAAATTACGAAATCGAGACTTTTTTTTTGAATTGCCATGTAAGTTTTACTGCGATTAACTCAAAATAGAAAGGATTGCTGTTGTCTTTCATTTTTTGTAAGTTTGAGAATACTCGACTGGACAGATATTTTAGATACACAGTATTTGTTGCATGTTGTATATATGACGCGTAACTCTAAACAGATAACTTCTTGTATATCGTACAAAGCTTTGCTTATAATGCATGCCACTACATATGTTTTAAATTGTTTATAATCATTAATTTGTACTATAGCTCTTTTGGAATGTGTTGTTTTATTCATATCATACAGAAAAATATGTAAATTCCATTTCACTGTCGTAACAGTCAACAAGACATTCCCAAAACGATTTTTTTATTACAAATGAAAAAATCCAACTTCATCTCACAATAATTTTTTTTAGCTAATTCAAGGATGATTTGAGTTTGTTATTTTTACATTTTTCCCATAGCTTTTTGTGTAAGAATTTGAAAATATATTTTTCTATAAGTTTGCAAATTCCTGTGAATTTTTCTAAAGCGCTTCTTATAAGAATTCTCTTTTTCTATGAGATTTCACATTGTAATAGGAATCCCTGAAGGAATCGCATACCAACTATAACAAAGCAAACAACTTAATTCAATGGTGGCGAAATCGAAAATCAATTCCTCTTCAATTGCATGCTGTTGGTGTTCGTAATGGTTGTAAAAACTCATTATCTAATGACTAAATTTCGACATGTTTTGTTGCTCTGCTTTGAGGAGTTTAATCAATGTCAGCTCGTAAAGCTGTTGTTTAATTTCGACATGTTTTGTTGCTCTGCTTTGAGGAGTTTAATCAATGTCATTGTAAAGCTGTTGTTTAAATTCTGGTAAAGAATTCAAACATCAGCAGCCTTTGATTCAAGAGATGACATTATCATTGTCTTTACACAACCACCAACTATACCCTATATATTTCGATTGCTATATATGTTTTCTAATAACATTTCCAGGAGAATTCCTATAGGAATTTTAATATTCATAAAGGTTTTAATTCCCACTATTTTTTTAAAGGATTTCCAGTCGGAATTGCAAAACAAATCACCATTATGGATTCCTATAGGATTTCCTACAGGAATTCAAATATTCTTATAGGCTTTAAAATTGCCGCCATTTTTTTAATATATTTCCTATCGGATTCGGAATAAAAATGAATTCCACTCTGCCTTCCTATAGGATTTCCTACAGGAATTTAAATATTCCTATAGGCTTTAAAATTGCCGCCATTTTCTTAATATATTTCCTATCGGAATCGGAATAAAAATGAATTCCACTCTGCCTTCCTATAGGATTTCCTACAGGAATTTAAATATTCCTATAGGCTTTAAAATTGCCGCCATTTTCTTAATATATTTCCTATCGGAATCGGAATAAAAATGAATTCACTCTGCCTTCCTATAGGATTTCCTACAGGAATCTTATATTCCTATTGGAATTCTAATAAGATCCTATTGATAATTTTCGTAAGGGATACACTGTGTAGTTTCATAAAAATGTATATTTGACAGCCTCAAGTGTTTTGACTATTAAGA
Organism: Xenia sp. Carnegie-2017; assembly: GCF_021976095.1. Classification (NCBI taxonomy): domain Eukaryota; kingdom Metazoa; phylum Cnidaria; class Anthozoa; order Malacalcyonacea; family Xeniidae; genus Xenia; species Xenia sp. Carnegie-2017. The sequence goes on from NW_025813469.1 coordinate 10,452,353, forward strand.
TCTTTGGCTGTTTCTGACTTTTTTGGTGTATGTTACCAATTAAATCAGAAGTCCAATAAGCGCACATCAATATTTTTAACTTTTTGTTTTTTCCTTCTCATGAAAATGTCTGGAATAAGTCAAGACTTAAGAAAACTGCTATCATTGGACTTGTTACAACTCGTTAAAAATTTGACGAAGCAATATTTGTCGTGTAATTCATTTGATGCATTCAAGTTTACATCCAGAAACTCTGCAATGTCCTCCCATTTCCAAAAAATTGGCTAGAACTAGGATGGAAGGGGTACAACAACGAAAAATGCGAAATACCTAAATTTCGTAATAGAAATTATACCTCTTTTTCCCGCTTGAACCGCCATCTTGGAATGTTCAATTTGCTACGGCTGGCTACTATTGAGTTCTATAATAACTGGAGCAGCTATCTCAAGCACGGCCTTAGATATCTGATGACGTTAAAAAACGGCGGATTTCGTCATTTGCCGCTGAGATTTACCGAAATTGACCACTTTTCCGAAAATTTTGCAATTTCCCACTCCCTCCCGAGGAAAGAGTGAGAAAAATGTATGTGTGTATTTGGGATTCGGCAAGCAATTTTTTGATGAAAATCAAGGTAAAAACCTTAAATCCATAACAGCGAATCAACTGTGGTTATCAGTTATCTGCTCCTACGAGGATGCATTTATAACTATCGCCGAAAGAGCTATGTGCCGGCTACACATGTATGAATGCAAATGTGCTTCGTTTTCTTACCAGCGTCAAACTTGTTTGATCGATTAAACTCTTAATCTACACAAAAAAGTATAACATAGTTCATCTCTACGGTTCACGAGAGAGAAGTTAGCTTATTTGTTATCGTTGCTATTTTGCATCTTTTCATGCAATAGGCAATGGCTTTTTTCGCCACAATTGTAGGATTTTTACTTGTTTCCTTAAAAAAGTAAATATTAAATCTCTGGATATTATGGATTTTCTGTAATCGAGTTTCATACAAAAAGACTCAAGTCTGCATAGGTTTGGTAAATGAAAGCAAACAATATTGTATAGAAATTACTTTAAGTAACCTTTTTGTCATGTTCTGAAGTGCAACTGCATCAAATACTTGTAAAGTTGTAGCACATTTTATATTTGTTGTATTGATATATAAATTGGGCAAAATGCAAATAATCGTCAAAACACTTATACTTCCAGTGGTGTTTATAATTCAATTGTAGTTTTAATACTTCTACCCTTCTTTTTCACTTTGTTTTGTTTTTCCTATATTTGTAATATAAATGCACAATTTGAATGATTAACACAGTTTTAACCTCATTAATAAATTTCATAAGCAATTGGTAGTGCATTTTGTTCTATGAGGATCCATATCTGGTGCTTTGTTCATACAAGAATGATAAAGTGAAAGTAGAATTGTTATAGCAAGGCAATAAAACCAAATGAATTAAATACCTTTGGTGTACTTTTATGCTAGAAGCTTAAAAGCTTTTTAGAAGTTATAAAGTTATTGGAATATATTACCTCTATACCATCAATCTCATGAAAAGAAATAAGAAGCAATAAATTATAGAAAAACTTTGAAAAGTGAAAAAACTTTTCTTTAAAAAAAGCAGCAATAATGCATATGATAAATTTCCATTCTGTACTCTAATAGGTAAATAAGCTCAAACTGTTTCTTTAAGCAAAAACTGTAATAATGAAGAAATACACAGTACAGCAACTTTAAAGATTCCATCACTGAATCGTTAATGCTTCAATTTAGTCCATTAGATATTAGTAACATTCAAACAACACTCAACCAAAATATTTCGATAAAGATATGACATGATTTAAACATTAAGTTATATAAAACCCAATGGCTTATACAGTTTGAATCTTCACATCTGCATCGAGTCATCATCAATCTCAGTACAAATGTTTACATAGACACAAACTTTATGACCTTCCCATTTTACATGTTTGTGAATTGACATTTCATTAAGAATCAAAACACACATAACTTTCTTGCCATCTTTCTTTCGTTCATGAATTTTAACTTCAAAGCATTCAAGGCATCCTTAGTGAATCCATTGTCTCCATGCATATAATTTGACAACGATCAAATTAAATAACTCTCGATAGCGAAGAAAATAAATCAATTACCTCTACAGCATTATCATTTTTTTAAGACTCTGCCTGTTCAATAACATCTTTCAGTTATCTTTACTCCTTGATCTTCCATGCATGTTGTCGGCAATAAAACATAACAAGCTCTGCTCCAAATCATGGGTACTGTTGGAGCTGATCATTTCTTTTTGATACTTACTTACAGAGAAAAATGTGTGCAGGGTCTTTTTGCTTTAGGGAAACTATTTTGCAAATAAATGGGTAAATTTAAGATTTCATGCACTAAAAAATGACAGAAAAGTATGCTGAGTTTTATAAACAAAAACAGGAAAACATCAGTATGTTTAGCGTTCAAGTCAGTCTTAAAAAATACGATCTTTAATATGTATTTTATGGCTTTTCAAGTGCATGTATAATTGCTTTTCAATCGTCGACGGACTAACAAAACAAGCAACTATCTCATGTGTGAGAAGCGATATGTTCCTTTTGTGGAAACTACGACATCCATCAATTTAACGATTGAAGTGTTGGCATTATAAAAGAAATGCCAAAAAAGATATCGTCACAGAATATGGAACTAACGATAGCCATATTTTGTGATATCGTGTTTGTTTTTGAAAAACTCTTTATAATTTACTATAGATACCAGGGGGGAGGTCGAGAATTTATTTTTCTGCAAAGCGAACATTTCAGCGGATATACGTCCGTTGGCCGCCATTTTTTGGCGTCCTCACCCCAGTACAGTTAGCCGCTCCAGTTATTATAGAACTCAATGCTGCTTACGTACAAATTGTTTATACGTCAGCAATCTATGTTTATTATATCTATGGTGGAATTGAACACATCTAATCACAGCGTATTTTACTGGTAATCTATACAAAAAATGCGATGGAAAAAGATGTGTTGCTGGTGAACTAATCAATTTTGTTGCGCCAATTACTCAAAAAAGGAAGAAAATCAATTCATTTGTTTCCTAACAAAGAAAATAATTGGCAAGATGAGGGAAATGGATAAATTTAGCGTGTAAACATTGATAATCATTGACGAACTTTCAGGCTTTCTCTATCTCGATCGCTTGTTCTGTACATTTTGAGGATTTTTGTTTCAATCTTAATTTGAAAGTGGCGAAGAATGTTGACGAGAAATACATCCGATCATTTTCTTTGCTGGTATATTTGAGCCGTTAGAGAGGCAGATAACCAATCAAAAGCAATGACAACAAATTCCAAATTTACGCTTATGATTACCTATCCAATATAATAATTAACTGCTGAGAATATATCTTTCATAATAGAAATTAGATATAAGGCTTTTACAGATTATTTGGAAAACTCTACATCAACTAAAAAAGAAAGAAACGTGAATTATCGCCAACCAGTGGTAATAAAATATACATCTATATTAAACTATAAGAGCGTGACAGCTATACAGTATGTACTATAGGAGCGTGACTTTGTGGGTCTAATGTTTCCTAGAAAATGTTGTCTGGAGTACAATCTTCACCATCCACAGCAAGTGGTTCGTAATCGCAAACAAATTCATGAAATCGCTCGACATTACGACATAGCTACTTGATTTTTGCACGACTCGAGGAAACGGATTCATACTATGAGTTATCGTGTCAAGCTGATAATTGTTGGAGGCCATACTTTAGCAATAATTTTTCTTACTATATTGTTTTTAATTTTTAAGAAAAAATGTGTGTATTTATTTGAAAAACAAGAAAAAGGACAATCAAAAGATTCAAATCACTTATGTTTCTATATATTATTATATCACCGGAAGCAGACGTGTTCAACTCTACGTCACAAGTGTCATTATGGCGTCGTAAAAAGTTCGAAAAAAATACCCAGCTTTGGAGGCAAAACTAACGAACTTATATTTGCTTGTTTAATACCATCGACATATCATAGTTCTTCAAATAGTCCAAATTTTCAGATAACAGAATAAAAAGTGGGTTCTAAAATTCGTAATATAAACAATTTAATGGATCAAGTAGAGCTTCGATAGAAAGGAAAGCAATGTTTTGGGCCTGCAGGCTCACAGATACACAAGACACGGTTGAATAACAAATGCAGAAATTCACTGCATTGATATAAGATTTACTTAGATTTATATTGATATATGACCGCAGATTTATCTATTTAATTTTCTATATAAGGTAGGCTACCTGTTATTTCACGTTTAATATTTAATTAAGATATATGTAATATTTAAAATTAAGATTTAGATTTGAACTTGTTGTGTTTAATTTATACTTCTCTTACAGCTACCATAACAAACTTAGTAATGAAAAACTTTAGGCATATGCAAAAGAATCTCGGCAATAGGCCATATTGGTTTTTAAGCAATCCAAAATGTTCTAGTGATTATATGAAAGCACAATTCCATTTTCGAACATTTCATTCCTTTTATGGTGCATGCGTAAAAATCATCCCAGCAAGTATCTTATTTCGTCACCGATTAGCGTTGCCTATGCATGTGATATCTGCCAGGCAAAAAATGAAAAGAGCGAGTCTGTTTGTTATCTTTCAATCCTTTTGGCTGCAGAGGGAATATTGTTTTGAACAAAGCCTAAATATTTCATTTGATTTTGTCGGCGCCAATTTTCGCTTTTCATCCCGACGCATTTTTGTAGAGAATAATGTTTTATTCCTTTGTTTTGTTCACATTTTTACTGCAGACATAACGAAATTTGTAGAAACCTTCGTTTTTTGATTTCTATCTTATATAGTTACATTGGGCACAGAAACATTCATTCCCATCTTTCATTCAAAATAAACTTTAAGTTTAATGAATTATGACAAAAATGTGCTGAAACTGGAACAGCTGCTGCAAAAAGAATTTCGTGATCATTTTAGTAGTTTATGACCTCAGGCAAAATATATTTACATAAAATATGGAGAACAAAAAAATTGTTGTTGATTTGAACGAACACGATAAATTCGTTAAATGTACGTATTTCTATGGAAGAAAATGCAAACGGAACAAAATATTTTCGTTCAAGTATTGTTGAACTCATAATATTCGTTCTCCTTTATGTTGCGAAGACAACAGGCAGGGGTGGATCTAGAGTATGTCAAATCCGTCGCGCGACTGATGTTTGAAACTCAAAAATTACCTATTCATATTGGTTAAAAATTCATTAATTATTCTTACTTTATTATCGCATTTACTTCGTGATAAAAATCCAGCTTTATTTATTATTGAAAACTAATGACTAACCATGAATATCTCCTTGGTAACCAGATCAGTTGAATTTTAATTGACCTGGAATAACCGACTGATAAGCGGGGTGGCTTGACTGGTTCGACTTATAAAGGAGTCTAAGAACGCCAGAAACGCTATTTTATTGGTCAATGGCCAGATCAGTGGACAGTTTGGAATAATCTCGACCGATAATAGGGTGGCCGGACCTATAAGGAGTCCACTTGCTATCGTGTAATTGGTTCGTTTAAATTTTGTCTTACTGTGATTGGTTTGACCTATTTCGACTGATAGCCAACTGAACTAACATAGTCAAGCTCACTGTCTGAATTGAATGTTTGATCGTTTCATAATAATTTTCTAAAGCATGATAGAAACTAAACTACAATCAGATGGAATTTATGGAAATCTTTACAAATTCATATGTTGACATGAATGCTGCTTTACCAAACTGGGAATTTTTTCAAGAGGGCGAAAAATTTATGGATGAATTGTAAATGCTTGGCAAAGACGATCTCGCGAGCGACATTTCAGTCATTGATGTTCAAAAGCAAGCCAACATTGTTTTGAGTTTTATCAGCAGAAATTTACATCCAAAATCGTAAGTAAAGGACAACTGAAGTGTATGCATGAATGTAATATATCAAAGTCAATTTATGCGAGTGTGTGATGCGATTTATGTTAATATGGCATATGGTAAGCAGATAGATGCTTCTAAAATTGTTGTTGCCGAAGGACTTTTAGCTATGATTTCTTTAGTGCTTAGGGAATCGTGACCGTATATGGCAGCGAAATCCTACATTCCTGCAAATATATTTCAATGGACAAAAAATCTGTAGCCATAAGGCGCCATACTGTTATTTACTTTATTACAAACAAATGTTTGGGGCTTTTCAGTTTATGATCATTGATCATTCAATCATTAGACAGTTATACTACATATTGTTTAAGATTTGAGAAAACTAACATTGATTACATGAGAAGCTGTTTACTATAACCTGTGATTTTGAGTCTTATGATCCATGAAGCTTTTTATTTTGACAATTTGACTAGAATGGTATTAAACCTTAGTATTTCAGATACATGAAATGTTGTCCCATGTCACATATTGTCCCCTTTTCTAACTGAACACCTCATGTAGAGATGTAAAGTTGTGTTAATCTACGGCTCATACCAGATTGTTTGCCATATATTCCAAAGGGCTATTGATGTATGAAAAGCATTTTCTATAAAGTAAAAATGTCTTCCTATGTATGCAGATAAACCTTGAAATTTGGCAAAACAGCAAAGTATTTTTCATGATCACTAGGTAATTTTTCTGATGATCATTATAATTTCTAAACTAAATTATTTCAGATTTACATTTAAACGAGCTTTGATCATATGAAATGATATTTATCATAACCAGTAAGCATGACACATGAACCAATTTTAACATTCATGTAATTATATAATTAAAGACATGTTGGTTACATTCTGTTTGTAATTGATAATACAATGCTACTAGTGATTGCTATACAGCACACCTTGAAGAAGATAATAGTCAAGTGAAATGCCTAATAAACATTTATGGCATTCAGCTGTCCTTATCTGCAAATTTTCACTCTGATAATTTTTGCTTAAGCTTTGGCAGAAAAAAATTTTGAGTTTTTCCTCAAAAGGTGAATTTGCTAATAGTGATGTGGAGATGGGTAAAGGGTTACAATAAACTTGCATGGTTTGAAGTCTGAGCTTTTCTATATCTATGAACTGTCACTTGTAGTACCAAATTTCTAACTTAACTCATTACATAGAGGTTTGAATGGGGTCTCTAGGGGGGTCTATACCTGACAACTTGGTAGAAATTTTTAAATGCTATATCTGTTTTTGAATATAGCATTATTGTAAAATAAATTTTACGTTCCTAGACATGCTAATGAGCCATATATTTGGCATAATAATGAGCCTAAATATTTGGCAAAACATTCAAGTATTGTTCACTTCATTTTTTTTTTGAAAAAAAACGTAACCAAAATGTGCTGTATTAATGCAAAAACGATGCCCACAAAATACATTTTGTAATGCTCTGAAACGCTGAAAATGGCATTTTTAAGGCTCTGAAATTCAAAATTTCTCAGGAGAGATAGCCTCAGACCCCCCCAGGTGCGGAGCGCCTCCGATGTTTTATGACTGATGTTTGAAAAATCCTAGATCCGCCCCTGACAACAGGTATCGTTGATTCAATACGAGACTGCCACCTGTACATGTAAATATATTACAAATAAGACATTTCTATCATTTAAGTATTTTCTCGAAAAGATTAATTTGATAACACCGCCTCGCAACGCAAAAAACCTTATTAACCAGCTACAAAAGAAGATTCGTTGATTAAATTGCTAGAAAAGTATTTGAAATCGGAACAGCTGTTAAGAGAAAAACTTCCGCGATAAATTTGTTGTTTTATGCTCACACACAAGAAATTTACATAAAAATAAAAATGTGAGCATAATGAGTTTGTTTAATGTAATAAATCACTAGGGAATGAGGAATGAGTACAAGTATTACATGTTATTATCAGTATAAAAAAGCAGGTTTTATATCTTTTAAAAATGAATTATAGCCAAGAAACTAAGTTTCTTTCTTTTACAAGTTAAACAGGTTACTCCAAGCATACGCTGGGCTTTACCTATATTGATAGTTCATTTCACAAAAAAACAACATTCAATACTTCTATACGATTAATTAAAATCATTATATGCATATGAATTAAAATATTTTTTTCGATTTTAATGTATTTTTGAAATATGATTGCAATAAATATCAGGCAAACTAATCATTTTACATGTGAAAAAGTTAACTCGATGTATTAGAAAGAAAATGTGGCAAAAAGCTCAAGATAATTTACTAAACAGCATCTCATAATGAGAGGGCTACGTGGCATTTGCTAACAATAATTATCTTCGCATGCGTAAATTGTAATTAAGAATTTATAATTTCAATATGTGCGACATTGGTTTGATTTGCCCAACCATAGATCGACTACTGCTAGCAAATAATTTCAAAAGAATTATTTTGAAGACTTAAAAGAATAAAGCTTGGTACATCATAGCATGTTAAGCAAGAAACTAAATTCTTCAAGGATTTCGTTTTTCTAGGTAGAAAACGTATTTAAAAGCAATCTTTAGAAAACTTTCAATTTTACATACATAAAGTACAGCCGTATCACAAATATATATGCTACACTTTAAAGATTATGAAAAACATCTGACTGCGTAAAATATTTGTACGATATATATATATAACAGGTGAACGATAAGATTGGCATTAATTTTCATCCGCATTTTACAAAGTTTTGCAAAACAAGACAAAACAGTTTTTGTGTTGTTTTGACTTTAAAGTAGTCTTTGTGTTGTTTTGACTTTAAAGTAGTCTTTGTGTTGTTTTGACTTTAAAGTAGTCTTTGTGTTGTTTTGACTTTAAAGTAGTCTTTGTGTTGCACGAGACTTTAAAGTAGTCTTTGTGTTGCACGAGACTTTAAAGTAGTCTTTGTGTTGCACGAAACAACACAAAGACTACTTTAAAGTTACTTTGTGAATAATATATTTTTTAATATTAGGAAGTACTTATATGTAATGTTTGAATGGTTTTGAAAGGAATGTGACTGTGTACTAATTTTATATCACAATTTATGTTTGCATAAAGAAAGTAAAGTTTTTCGTTCGAAATTTTATTTTAATAGCATGTAACAAAAGTTCAAAAATGGGTAAATTATACTGAAAACTAAGCTTTTGACAAAAACTGTCAAAAATTCCAATCTTATAGGGCAACAATATAACAACAGGCAGAAAAGCGAAACTTGAGAATAGATAAAATAACAGATAATTTTGCCGGACTTTCAAACGGATGCTTTCCTCAACCCTCTAAACTTTACTGAGAAGATGGTCATAAATTTGGCGACCATAATACAGATGTTATTTGTTTTTTTGAAACGTATTCCGAAAGCAGCCTTAATTATTATATCCTTTATACTGATTTTGAAGGAACCTAAATGGATCAAGTAGAATTTCTAGAGAAAGGAATGTAATGTTTTGGGCCTACAGGCTCACAGATACACAAGACACCGTTGAATAACAAATGCAGAAATTCACTGCATTGATCTAAGATTTATTTTGCTCTATATTGATGTATGGCAGCAGGTTTAAATATTGAATTTTCCACATACGGTAATTTTCCTTTTAATGTAGGCTACCTGTCATTAAACGTTAAATATTTAACTAAGATTTATGTATTGTTGGGTATAACAACTTGTTCTGTTTAATATTTATTTCTTTTACAGCTACCTTTGCAAACTTCGTAATGAAAAACTTTCGGCATATGCAACAGAATGTCGGCACTATTGCTTTTGAAACAATCCAAATGTTAAAGCGAATATAGGAAAGCAAAGTTCCATTTCGATACAATTCATTGTTTTTTAGCGCATGCGTGAAAAATCATCCCAGCAAGTATTCTATGGGTTCAAAGATTGGCGTTGCCTATGCACGTAATCTCTACCAGGCCAAAAAAAGAAAGGGCGATTCTGTTTGTTATCTTTCAATCGTTTTGGTTGCAGAGAGAAGATTACACGAAGCTTGTGTTTGGTGTAGAAATATAAACGTCAGTGATCTTTACATAAAAACGATAAGACATAGTTAAGTCAAAGGTGGGAGAAATTATTTCTTATTCTTTATATAAGAACAGTGTCGTGATGAGCGTTTAGCATTTTCCAGATGAAAAGAATTAAGCATTGCCACGAAAAGGCCAAATAAAAACAAAGTGCAATAAACCACAAAACTAGCAAAAGATATTTTCAGTCAAATATTCTGACAGCAACTTGTCTTGTTGTGAAAAAAGTCTAAATATTTCATTTGATTTTGTCGGCGCTAATTTTTGCTTTTAATACCGACGTGTTTTTGTTGAGAATACTTTATCATACCTTTGTTTTATTATCATTTTCCCTTCAGACAATACAAAATATATAGAAACCTTCGTCTTTTGAGTTCTATTTTAAAAAAGTACATTGGAAAAAGTATAATTCATTCCCATCTTTCATTCAAAATAAACTTTAAGTTTAATGAATTATGTCAAAAAATATTTTGAAATTGGAACAAGTGCTACAAAAAAAATTACGACAAAAATGTTCTGATACTGGAACAGCTACTGCAAAAAGAATTTCGTGATCCTTTTCGTAGTTTATTATCACAGACAAAAAGATATTTACATAAAATATGGAGAACAAATAATTGTAGTTGATATAAACGAACAACGATAAATCCGTTAAATGTACTTATTTTTATTGGAAGAAAATGCGTACGGAAGAAAATGATTTTGTTCAAGTATTGTTGAATTCATAAAATTTGTTCTCCTTTAAGTTGCGAAGACAACAGGTATCATCGATTCAATATGAGACTGCCACCTGTACATGCAAATATATTACAAATAAGACACTTGTATCATGTAAGTATTTTCTCGAAAAAATTAACCTGATGACACCGCCTCGCAACGCAAAAACCTTGTTCACCAGCTTCAAAAGAAGATTCGTTGATTAAATTGCTAGAAAATTATTTGAAATCAGAACAGCTGTTAAGAGAAAAACTTCCGCTATAAATTTGTTTTTTCATGCTCACACACAAAAGAAATTTACATAAAAATGTGAGCACAAGGAGTTGTGTTTAATGTAATAAATCACTATAGTATGAGTACAAGCGTTACATCCAAACAACCAATCCTAATAACCCCAATGTTGTTGTATCTAAAACTAGCTAATAACATTATTAAATATGCTCGAGGATTTCATTGCAAATAGTTTTTGATATTTATAGTTTTTCAATACATCATGGTGAATATCACCAAAAGCTCAAAAACTTTACTAACATTAACAAGTCCAATAACTTACGGATAACAAAAAAAAACTGTATAGAACGTTGATATCTGATCATTTCTGGCAGAATTGAAAATTAAGCTTCTCAAAAGCTAAACTTTAACTTCTATTTGTAGATTGAAGAAAATTGAGAATTCTACGTCACATGACTTTGACATTTTTAGCTTATAGAAGCCAAACTGCTGACTATGTTGAATTTAGTGTGAAAAATACAAATTAAGAAGTTAACTGCATACATTGAATGCGTATAAACAAAAATTAACGTGAGACTTGCCAGGCGGGAAACGAATTCGTGTTAAAAAAACAATTGCCCAACATAAAATATATTAAGTATGAGTGAAGATACTGATATGGTGATACTGTTTTCCTGTCAGGGGATAAATCTCCAGGTGCTCTGAGACTCTGGTGTTGTTTATCTCTTTAAGTGTCGATGTTGCAACGCGTCGTATGTTGGTCGCAATGTCTCTTCTTTTAGCCAAAATTTGGATATGAACTTGCCTTGTTGAGCAAGCTAAATACTTCGGTTTATTTCCTCAGTGTCGATTCTCACTTTTTATTTGACGCGTTTTTTATCACATTAGTTTATCACGACTTTATTTCATTCACTTTTTTGAGATTGGATATAATAATCTTTTTTCAGTTATTACTCAAACTATAAACTCTGTGCTACTTATCTTGTAATGACAACACGTATTGTCGGTCGGTTCTTTACAAGATTCCACCTGCGTACACAAATTACAAATAAGGCATCTTGAGTGAAATGACTGTTTTCTCAAATTGACCATTGGCTTAGTTGATATTGCTTCTACAGCTACCATAGAAAAATAGCGAGAAAAAATCTTCGAAAAATAAAACAGACTTTTGGTAGTGGAGATTTTATAACAATCATGAATATTGATGCCATTATTGGAAAGCGCTTTTTCATTATCGGGCGTCTCATTTTATTATCCACGCATTCCCGAGAAAGTACCGCAGCACGTATTTCTTTGGTTCCTATCGCCTTTGATGTTTGTTCGTCTCATTAAAAGATCATCCCCGCACACGTACACATGAGCTCCTCAACGTAACCATGTTTTTGTGGCACGTTCACAAGATCCGATTTCTCGGTCCGCTAATTTTGTTAATATTTATATTCGTCTGGATACTTCTAATAGTAGTAGCAGCCATTTATTTTATCTAGAACATTTATTGATACATTTTTCATCTTTATGTCCTTGGTTCCAAGTTTTTTTCAAATCTAAATATGGAAAGTATGGATGGTGAAAACTCTGGTTTTATTTGGCTTTATCTGATCTTTTCAAGTTCTATATCCGACATTTCAGACTGACCCATCCAAATGTGGTAGGCTCAATTTATATGTGTTCACACGATCCGTTTTTTAGGATCTAACAAATCGAATCGTGTAAACGCACCTTAAGTGTGGCAACTTATACATCAACATATGATAAGCTTTAAAAAACAAATGCAAAAATTAACTTATCTACCTCACGAATTCCTTGGATATAGATTCGTATACCGCAGATACTTGAGGCGTTTGATTGTATTTCCCTTAAATATGAGGCAACCTGTCAGCAGAGGCGTAAAGAGAACGTAAATTTGGGGGAAGGGGTGGGGCTCAAAATCATATATTCCATTGTGCCCTACTGATTTCTTTTGAAAGTGAGTTGAATTTCAAAAGAAATCAGTACGGCACAACTGAATATATGAATATAAACACCCCTAATTAACGTTCTAGTTACGCCTTTGCCTGTGAGTGTATACATCTGTCTTGAACATGCATGCATTTAAGAGTAGAATTTGAAAATGCTAAGCCTTAGAGCTCCACAAAGTATTGGTGAACAGCAAATCCGTGTAGCACTGTTTATCTGTAAATTGTATAAAAGCAAACAAAATTGTTTTATTTGAAAATTTTAGTTTAAATAGATATGGGAGATTCTGCAACTTTAAAAAATGAAGACAGCCAATCAAATGATAAATCTAAGATATTCAACGATCCAATTCATGGTTTCATCGAACTTCATCCATTGTTGGTCAAGATTATCAACACACGACAGTTTTAGCGTTTGAAAGATATCAAGCAGTTGGGACTCTGTGATTATGTTTACCCTGTAGCAACTCATACTAGGTAAGGTTATTACGTGGAAAACACTATGGGATATGTTTTATACATTAAGTGGTGAATAGCGCAACTTTTGAAAATATTTACCCACACAATGTATCTTCAAACAGGTTCGAACACGCTCTTGGAACATCTTATATGTGTGGAAAATTGATCGATTTACTTTACGAGCTTCATCGTGAAGAGAGAAAAAGATAAAATATAGAAAAAATTGAAATCACAAAAGAGGAACGTTTATGTGTCAAAATTGCAGGTCTTTGTCGTGGTCTTGGCCATGGACCGTTCTCTTATTTCTTTGAAAAAGTGTACATGAAAAAGTTTTGTCGTGAAAGTACTGACAATGAGTGGAAACACGCGACGGCGTCAGTAGAACTATTTGATCATATGCTCAAGTCAAATCGTGAACTTAAGGACAGTTTTGCAAAGGAAAACCTTGATGAGGATCATATAAAATTCATTAAAGATCTCATCAAAGGTAATGCTAGAAATCATGATAAAGTTCATGCTAGCTCTCATTAGGATTCAAACTCATTATTTATTATACCTTCCAAATTATTACTCCAGTAACACAACTCCACATTTATATTGCAGTCACCCGAGACTTTATAAATTCTCGTTGTATGCAGGTAAAGACCCTAACAAAGAAGAAGAAAAGGTAGAAAGGATATGTCCATTTACAGGTCAACCAAAATGGTTTCTTTATGAAATCGTGTCAAACAAACGAAATCATATCGACTGCAAAAAATTTGATTACATTGCCCGTGACTGCGCTAATGTTGGAGTGAAAAGTAATTTTGACCACAGACGCTACTTTGAAAATGTTCGCATCATGTCTTTTAAAGGCCAACTTCAGATCTGCGTACGTGACAAAGAGGTGTTTAACTTGTACGAGTTGTTCCACACACGTTGGTCCCTCTATCACAGAGTTTATCAACACAAAACTAAGGCACCAATAGAAGATTTGCTAGCTAGGGCGTTTTACAAAGTCGATAAAATCATGAAAATCTCAGAAGCTGTGAACTATATGAAACGATACACCGTTCTGACAGACAGCATTCTGTATGGCATCTTACGAAATGAGAGCCGGAAGCGAGCTGTCGGAAAAGCGCAGGATTTGATAAGATACATACAAGAACGGAAGATTTACAAATTCTGTGGTCAGACTGATTTACCGTCGAGCTTCACCTGCCCAAAAGAGGATGAAATCGTCCAAAAGTTGATTGATCTATCAGAAAGAAAATTGACAAAGAACGACATATTTGTTTCTATAGTGGAATTCGACTTTGCGATGAAAGATAAAAATCCAGTTGATGCTGTCAGGTTTTTCGATAAATCCCGCAGGGAAACGTTTGCGATAAAAAGAGAAGAAGTTAGTAAAATGTTGCCACAAAATTTCCATGAAACATATATCAGAGTTTACGCAAAAAACCAGGAACAAAATGAAGAACAGATTCAATTGATTAATGAAATAATTGAAAAATGGTGCGACAATAATGAATTTCCAAAACCATATGTTCCTAAAGCCTTATGAACGATTTTATGCCACATCTTTCTGTTCTAAAAACACACTTGATAGTTTCTTATAACTTAAACAACATATCGTAAATTCAAAACACCAATGATTATAGACACTTTAAATGCCCAAGTCGGACAGTAAATATGGAAAAGTAAAAAAATAGCTGGAGTGTAAAAGATGGAAGAATGGAAACAAAGGAATGAATAAATATTGATAATTATATTATAATCTATGCTAAAAATACTTTATGTTAGAGCAGCACAAAACTGAATCAAAATAAAATGAGAAGTATTATAATAAACTTCCAACTTTCAATACTGACATGTATTTTTGTAGTCCGGTGACGTAAACGTTATGAGCGAAATACAGTATACTGAAAAATGTCAACAAATTTAATAATGCCTGTAGATATATACGGCCTTGGTGATAAATTCGACGTAAAACTCGCCAAAAAGTTTTCAACTTAGTAAATCGGTACAGAGCTTCCGACGCCAATCGAATTCAATCTGATCTAATGCAAACAAACATAAATATTACCTTTCATTGTAAATATCGGTTCATTAAACAACTGATGATAGACATTACCAAATCCTGACGTCATAAAAACTACTAGCCATAGCCATGTCTACCACGTGAAATACGACGTCACTTGATTTTTGCAGTTGTTTCATTAAAGCGTTGTTTGACTCCCAGTCGGACTACTAGCTATAACCATGGCTACCACATGAAATACGACGTCACTTGATTTTGCAGTTGTTTCATTAAAGCGTTGTTTGACTCCCAGTCGGACTACTAGCTATAACCATGGCTACCACATGAAATACGACGTCACTTGATTTTTGCAGTTGTTTCATTAAAGCGTTGTTTGACTCCCAGTCGGTTATCCCTGTAAAGGAAATGCATTTAAAAGTTTGTACAAAGTTCAAACTGTCTACTGTAGTTTGTAAAATGAAAGATAAATTGTTTCCAGCAAAACAATAAATGATTGTGGCGAGTTAAAACGATCAAATACTTATCATTAAACAAATCTACCTGATCATTTTCATACAATTCTGACATTATACATACAAATACTATGCAAATTTATAACAAGTAATTTAGCCTAATTTATGAATTACAACAGGAATTATTTATAGCAACTCATGTGTCGCAATATACAAAAATAAATTTTTATATCCTTTTGAAGCCTGAGATGTATAGTTCTACATAATAATATTTAACTGACTTTAATGACCTCGCACATCAAGTAGTGAATCCTATGCTAAAATGAACAAGGATGAAAATTCCGGCTTTACAAAAAAGTTTTGAACAATTGAAAACATCGAAGCACTTGAACGTATTTGTATAATAGAAAAAGATTTCAAAGGACATCAAAGT
The DNA here is from genome assembly GCF_021976095.1 of Xenia sp. Carnegie-2017. NCBI lineage: Eukaryota > Metazoa > Cnidaria > Anthozoa > Malacalcyonacea > Xeniidae > Xenia > Xenia sp. Carnegie-2017. The sequence goes on from NW_025813469.1 coordinate 10,468,565, forward strand.
AAAGTACTTGAAATTCAATCCCTTAATCCACCTTTCCGACTTTAAACATGCGTGTCAAAATACGAGATCAAATTACAAAATTCGGACAATTAAATGGTCAGACATAGTATTGTTTATGTAAAATAGTGGCAATAAATCAGAAAGAAGATGCTCTTTGGGGCATTTGTAAATATTATTTTAGAAATACAGATCGACTAATTATAAAGGCAGAAGGTGTAAGAGTAAATAAAAACCATTTTCCGTCAAATCATAGGAAAGCTTGGATATGACTTGCAATATGCAGATACAAAGTTATGGAGAAAAATAAAAACATCTCTAACGTCGGTTGTCACGGATATAACGAGTGCCATTAGAAAGTGTTGATGACTTTGATATGCATTTGTCAAAACAAGCTTAAGTAGACAGAGAGCATGTTAAAAAATATATTATTAAAAAATATCTAAGCGCATGTACAAACACAAATTTCAGAGCACGCTCCGTCACAAAATAAATGAGAACAACCAACCGTATGTACTGGTACCGATTATGGAATAATTAGTTCGCTCAGTCACAAATTTTCAGATAAATCATTTGCGCATGCATTCCGCCTATCTTCAAAGGGCAAAACATAAAATACACTTCTGGTTGGCTAAGGGACTGATGTTGATTTAGTAAATAGCTTATTAGCTAAACTGTTCTCTGCTCGATCATCGGCCGAACAGAATGTTATCGTTTATGAACGGCCTACTCATGATTTATCAATCCAAAATAAGGGACGAGCATTTCAGAGAGATTGATATGAGGTGAAGGACTGGCTGTGTGGCAGTACAACCTTGCATGTCTAATATTTTCCTCGCAAACATCGCTATCATGGACTAAGAATGGCTACAACGATATGTGGAGTATTATGTCTGATGCTAATGAGCATGAAAAATCTAAATCGCATTTGACTGCTTTTAAGACATGGAAAACGTATGGAGCTGGTGAACGAATTGATTGTCTTATGTCTCTCGCTAGAAAAAATGAGATTAAGCGTCACAATGAGGAGGTAAGGCAAAATCGAGAAATTTTAAAAACTGTTACTGAGGCAGTGCTGTATTTGTCAAAGTAAGAGTTGCCATTTAGAGGTCACGATGAGTCCGAAGGTAGCTTGACAAAGGTAATTATAGAGAGTTGCTCGAATGTTTTGCAAAGTTTGATTCTGTATTTGAGCGTCGACTGCACAGTAGACTAGCAGAATCTGATAGAGTTGGCGACAGAAGATTTACTGGAGTCTCCCAGATATTCAAAATGATCTTATCAGCTGTCTTGATTTAGTCATTGAAGATGAAATCAGATATAATAGAAAAACTGGTTTTGCAAACATATGATGGTGCTTTTGTGATGTTTGGCCATATCAATGGTGTTCAATCATTGGTTTGACAAGAGTATCCTTTTGCCCATTTTGTTCATTGTGCAGCTCATAGATTGAACCTTGTCCTATGCCAGCCAGCCTCATTAATTTCTCCTGTTAAAATCTTTTTTACTAATATAAGTACATTCGGCATTTACAAGCAATGCCCCAAAAGAAAAGCTTTTCTCACATCAAACAATCTTGAGTTTCCTGCCCCTGGTGAAACAAGATGGTATTATCGCTCTAGATTAATCAATGTATTCCACAAAAACTATGAAAAATTTTAAATATTTTTGAGGGGGTACTTGAACAAACAGCTGGATGGGATGATGAGTCATTAAGTAAAATAAGTGGCTTACTGCATTATCTTGATAGCTTTTTCTTTTGTTTTCTAGTGTATGTTTTTTACAGGATCTTAGAACAGTGTACAATTTTGTATTCTATTCTTCAAAATAGGGAAACCCATTTTAATTATGGCATAAGCAAGATTGAAAATTTCAAGCAGTTTATTGTATCACTTCGCACAGATCAACGTTTCACCGAGTTTTACCAAACTGCAATAGAAAAAATATGCCCACCAGCAACCAGAGCTGATAGCAGATACAATTACAAACAGCTGTATTTTGAGATTATTGATTCCATTAAAAGCATGTTAAGTGAACGATTTCAAGATATTAATCAGTTCGAGTTTTTAGATTTTGGAAATCCTAAACTCTTTACTTTATGGAAGGGTATAGTTCTACAGGAGAAGATCAATCTTCTCAAAGAAAAGTATAGTCCTCTTTTTGACATCCATACTTTGAAGAGTCAACTTTCCTTCATTTACAACGACAAGGACTTTCAAAAAGAGTGCAGTAATGAGATGCTTAAATACATCTACAATTTTAATCTTCAGTCGAGCTTACGTCAAGTGGTAAATATGTCAAAATCAAATTATGTCTTGCCAGTGGCGACTGCTTCAGTAGAGAGGTCGTTTTCTTGCTTATAAAGTGTAAAAAGCTATTTGAGGAGTAGAATGGGTCAAGGTCGGCTTAAATCTTTTTGTGTAGAATATCTATTCGCAAAGATATCATTGAACAGAGCGAGGAATCAGAGGTGTTACATAATGAGGGGATTGAAAATTTTGTAGAAAAACCCAGGAGGCCGGCCTTTCTTTATAAATGATGGGTATAGTATGTGTTTTGATAATTGTGCTTATAATGCATGGTACTTCATTGAGAAAATTAAGCATAACTTTAAAGAATAAAGCCATCCCTGTCTACCTGCCCCAATCTAAACAAGTTTAAACTAACGATGGGACGCTAAGAACAATCTCTCTCTATGCATTTTAGGAAGTGTCGTGAACTAGGTTATTTTTTGTGTTAATCCAAATTTCTTCTGTTTATTCAGGGGCAGTGATGAGTTCGATTCATTATGTTTTAAGAGACAATTGTCTCCTGCGTAACATTTCTCTGAGCCACCTTTAGTACCTATTTAACTAGTTGCAGTTTCGACGATTTCCACATTAAGAATGCAGCTAATAAAAACGGTTTTTTATAACTTAGTGTACAACAAATAATTCGCTCTCCAAATTGCCGGAAATGCTTGTTTCCAAGGTTCTGCTAACAACTGAGAAGTATTTTGAAAAGAAGTGATAAAATCTCTAAACGACAAGCTAGAACTCGACGTTATATGATTCTTAGAGCAAACTTAGCTACGAATTGTTTACAATATGTCAGAATTGTTAAATTTTTGTATTTTTCAACAATCTCTTTCATAGGTTGTGATGATTGTTAAAATTCAGTTAAGGCTTTATGCCCAAGATCATGTTTTACAGTTCAAGAAAGAATATTTTTCAGTGAGCCATTTCAAAAGACAGAAAGCTGGATTTTTTTGCTTTAGTTGAAATTTTGTTTTACTGCGAGTTTCATTAGCAAGGACTTTCATAGATAAATATTGTCCTTGTCATACCATGAAAAGGACAAAGAAAGAGTTCTGGCAAATTGATTTAAAAAATTATCCTGTATTTATATTTCTCTAGCTGCAACAAATCTAATGATGATTCTGATCTATTATACCTACTAAATTACCAATTTACTCTGTGTCCTTGGATAAAAGTTTATAATGTCGATTTAAAATAAAGAATATCTGAATTAGTTTTGAAGTCATTCTTTATATAATTAAGGTATGGAAACAGTAACTCAAGATGGTTTGGGACATTGGTTTGTAATGGAGACAAGAACTTCGGTTAGAAGAAAGTGAGCAAGCACTTTAATGCTTAGTGTAGGTTCTACAAATCCAAAAAATGTTGTCCTTTTATATTTAAACAGAGGAATTTCAGAATTTTACTCTTCCAAAGCAAAGAATGGACTCCACTTATACTATGTTGAGTGACCTTGTAGAAAGAGTGGTTAAAACATTGAATCAAAGCAATTTTTGTGTTTAGTGTGTCTTATAGCCTCGTAGCAATACTTTTAAAACTTTACTTTTGCGCTTGCATCACTTAGGGCAGGTTAATAAGAAAGGCACGTACTTTATGGCATCTGTAACATAGCTGTAACCTGCTAAATTTTTGTTCTGCAATTTTGACATGCATCTTAGGCCTGTGCAAAATAATGTGACTCGTTAAAAGCCTATTAAAAAAAATGCTTTAGTGGTAATGATCAATTTCCTAGCAAGCTTTATTGTTCAAGGCAAAATTTATGGAAAGATGCGTTGCTATCCTTCGAAAAGTGAGTTGTACATTCGTATAAGTTGCGATATAACGATTTAACCATGATTTATTTAAACTGACGAGATTTAGATCTAAAATATGCTTCTCCTATGGTGATACATAAGTGCGGAGGTGACAGTATAGGTTTTCTTCCAAAATTTTCGACAGAATTCTTCATTTAAAACTTACATTTTACTTAGATTTTATTAAGAGTCTCGCGTTTTTGCCACCTTTCAAGATGGCGCCCGTGAATAAATTTGCCTCACCGCAACAACGGCATTTAGATACATGAAGTTCCGCACCAAAAAATGGCGACATTCAAAATTGAAGGAGCGAGGAATTCTGAAATTCAACCGCAAAATACTAAAAAAACTGCATCTTTTTAGAAGTGACAATAAAAAGAATATCAAACAACAAGTGATTTTTTATCTATTTTGAAAATTTTGCGCTCTTTCCTGAGGTGTTCAACGAAACTTGTCTGTAAAGAAAATATTTGAGGCACAGATCATGGTCTATAAATGTACTGACAACTAAGCTTTTGAGACAAAAACAGCCAATATTTTAATTATGTTATAGGCTTAGATGTAGTGCTGTAAAACAGGCATAAAAGCGAAGCCGGAGAAGAGATAAAATATTACATAATTTTTGCTTTAAATGGACGCTTTCCTCATCTCTCTGAGTTTTACTGAGACAGAAGGTCATAAATTTGGCGCCCAAAATACAGCTGTTATTTGTTTCTGTGAAACGTATTCCGAATGCCGCCTTCATTCTTATGTCTTAAATAGTAATCTTGAAGGAACCTTAACTGATTATGTCAAATTTCGATAGAAAGGAATGTAATGTTTTGGGTTGAATAACAATTGCAGAAATTCAGTGAATTGATCTAAGACTTTCTTAAATCTTTATTGATATATGGCAACAGGTTTTACTATTTACTTTCCCACGTACGGTAATTTTCCTTTTCAGGTAGGCTACCTGCCATTGCACGTTTAATATTCAATGAAGATGTTTGCAGGATTTAGGTTTGAACTTGTTGTGTTTAATTTATATTTCTTTTACAGCTACCTTAACAAACTTTGTAATGAAAAACTTTAGACATATGCAACAGAATCTCGGCACTATATCTTTTGAAACAATACAAATGTTAAATCGATTATTGGAAAGTACAGTTCCATTTTGATACATTTCATTGTTTTTATAGCGCATGCGTGAAGATTCACCCCAGCAAGTATTTTATTGGTTAACAGATTGGCGTTGCCTATGCACGTGATCTCTACCAGGCAAAAAAAAAGGGTGAGTCTGTTTGTTATCTTTCAATCGTTTTGGTCGCAGAGAGAAGATTATACGGAGCTTGTGTTTGGTTAAGAAATATAAACGTCAGTGATCTTTATATAAAAACGATAAGACATAGTTAAGTCAAAGGTGGGTGAGATTATTTCTTATTCTATATATAATGAAAGTGTCGTGATGAGCATTTAGCATTTACCAGATTAAAGGATTTATTGCCGCAAAGAAACAAAATGAAAGCAAAATGCAATAAACGATAAAACAGGCAAAAGATCTTTCAGTGAAAAATTCTGACAGGAACTTGTCTTGTTTTGAACACAGCCTAAATATTTCATTTGATTTTGTAAGCGCCAACTCTCGCTTCTTGTCGCGACGCACTTTTATTGAGAATACTTTATCATGCCATTGTTTTATTCACATTTTTACTTGAGACATAACAAAATAAATATTATAGAAACCTTCGTCTTCTGAATTCTATTTTAAGTTGTTGCATTGCAATCAGAAACCTTCATTCCCATCGTTCATTCAAAATAAATTTTAAGTTTTTAAAATACGAAAAAAATGTTTTGAAACTGGAACAGCTGCTACAAAGAAAAATTTCGTAATCCTTTTCGTAGTTTATGATCACAGACAAAAATATGGAGAACAAAAAAATTGTAGTTGATATGAACGAACACCGATAAATTCGTTAAATGTATTTATTTTTATTGGAAGAAAATGCATACGAAAGAAAATAATTTTTTTCAAGTACTGTTGAACTCATGATATTAGTTCTCCTTTATGTTGGGAAGACAGCAGGTAACGTCGGTCCAATACGAGACTGCCACCTGTATATGTACATTACAAATAAGGCACTTGTATCAAGTGTTTTCTCGAAAAGATTAACTTGATAACACCGCCTTGCAACGCAAAAACCTTGTTCACCAGCTACAAAAGAAGGTTTGTTGACGCTACGTTAAATAAACTAGTAGAAAAGTATTTGAAATCGGAACAGCTGCTAGGAGAAAAACTTCCGCGATAAATTTGTTCTTCCATTCTCACACACAAAAGAAATTTACTTGAAAATGTGTGCACACGAAGTTGTCATGGATATAAATCCATAATTTCATCAGATGTACTAACTTTTATTGGAAGAAAATGCCGACAACAGAAAAATATTCTTCAAGTTAGCAACTATTACTGAACTCATTAAGTCTGCGTTATTTTATGTTTTTAAAACGTCGGTTGAATGCAAAACTTTCGGCTTCCGAATTAACCCGCACTAAAAGATTTAAAAATTTGCAAGTTTTTTATGAACTTTAGCCATTGCAAGACTACATAGTTCTTAAAATCAACATAGCTTTAATGAACTTTAATGAACTTTAATGACTAACAATAGGTACTCCCTATAGGGCTTTTCAGTAGCTATTTACAAAATTGAATACATATACATATTTGACTTATAAATGTTTGTAAAAAAGACTATTATTAAAACGATTTTAAAGATAAAAGTAACATTACAAGATGGAACTACAAAAGATCTTTTAAAGCTTTCTTAAATGAATCAAGAGACTTGGAATTTTTCACATCTTTGTCTAAATTGTTCCACAATTTGACTGCCCTATATGAAAATGTGCGTTGGCCCGTTGATGTTCTGAACCTCGGAATTTGAAATAGGTCTCTATTACGGGTGGCCCGATCGTGAGGACTCTTATGGAACTTTTTGCAGAGATATTCGGGGGCAAGGTTATTTACGCACTTGTATGTCAAGACTAAGTCTCGATAGTCTAGACACTGTTGAACAGGCTTCCAGTTTAATTGGCGCAAGAGTGGCGAAACATGGTCATATTTTCTGGTGCCCGTAACGATTTTACAGGCAAAGTTCTGCAGCAGTTGAAGTTTTGTTATATTTTTGTTGGTGGTATTCGACCACACGGACTAGCAATAAAACATTTTGCTAAAAACTAAGGCAGACATGATTTTTAGAAGTGTTGTTTGGTCAAAACTTTGTCTTACACGGTTTATTTGCATTAACTTGGACAGACATGAAGACGCTACCTTAGAGATGTGATCATCATACGATAGATGAGAATCCAACGTCAAACCTAAATCTTTAGCTGAGCTCTCAGGAGTCAGGATTCTACCCAGGAAGGACAGGGATGGCTGCGCCGGCAATCTGTTTATAAGTTGTCGCGTGCCAAGCAAAAGAAATTTCGTTTTTTCTGGATTGATAAGGAGGTGGTTTTCGCAGCACCAAATTGCGACTCTCTGGAGATCTTCCTCTAATTCCAGCATTGCTGTTTCGGACTCTGGAATGTGGAAAGATCTGAGAATTTTCGAGTCGTCTACATAGGATTCGATTTCGCAAGTTAAAGACGTGTTTGGCAGGTCGTTAGTATAGATGCAAAACAGTAATGGTGAAAGGATGGCTCCTTGGGGGACTCCGTGACTGATGGTTAGCGGGTCAGACAAGGTAGAACCAATGCGAAGAGTTTGGGTGCGGTGCGATAGATAGCTCTCAAACCACCTGACTGTGGCAGGTGATGCGCCAACGGATGTTAATTTCTTTAATAATCGTTGGTGGTTTATACTATCAAATGCTTTTGAGAGATCTAACAAAATCAGAGCTGTAATCTTTTTCTTGTCCATAGCTTCGAGTATGTTATCTGTGATGTAGATGTTAAGAGTTTCGGTGGAATGTAATTTCTTGTTTCCATTCTGATGGTGGGTTAAGCGGTTGTGCTCTGAAAGGTAACCAGAGACTTGATTTAAGACGATCCGTTCGCACACCTTTGATGCAACTGGGAGGAGTGATAATGGGCGGCTGTTGGATGCCACATTGTGATCACCTTCCTTTAAAGTGGTTATATCACGAATTTTAGCCCCCCTTTTTTATTAGCTAAATTGAAAGACCTTATTTCAGTGATTTTAAATCTGCAATTATAATTGAAATTGGATTGGTGAAAGTGATTTTACGGACGTTCAAAGTCACGATTTTCAGCATTTTTTTTGCGAATTTTTTGATCGGTATGCTAATGAGTTGTGACGTAGATAGTTGAACACATATATCAACATGGCGTATTCTACTAGTAATCTTAATAAGAAACGCGGAGGAAAACGCTGTGTTGCTGGCGGACCTAATCAAATTAGTTGCGCCAATGATTCAAAAACAGAAGGAATGTCGATGCATCTGTTTCCTAAAAAAGAAACAGAGCCGCAAAGACATAGAAAATGGGTAAATTTTGTGCGTAAATATAGACCGGGTTTTGAGGCTTCCTCTACCTCTTGTCGGTGTTCTGCGCATTTTGAAGATTCTTGTTTTGACCTTAATTTGAGCGTGCAAGTCAAGCTCAAGAGAAGGTTGAAGAAAGATGCTATCCCAACCATTGACGTGGCTGGGATTCCTGAACCATTACAGGACGAAATAACCGATCGAAAGCGCAGACAAGTAAGTTAACGCTTGTTTATGTTAATTTTTCTTTTGTCATATGTAAATTCGATATATGTTTTGTAGATTATTCGACATACTCTCAATAAGCCATCGCTGAAGGAAACATGTTCTCTCGATGAGGAAGTACCATCTACTAGTGATGGAGCTGAGCATGTTGAAGCATGCACTGGGGGAAGCAAACGACTCACCATTTGAAGAAGAACTACATGCAGTTGGTGAAGATATTGATGAATCCCAGTCTCCATATAAATCGTGCCATCGTCTTAAGAAAAAACTTACATCTTTACAAAAGACTTTAAGCTGGTATAAAAAGACAAAAGCATCTTTGAAGAAAAAGGCCCAGAAGTTGCAAAATGAATATCGACGCGAAATCAGGGAAAATCGTAATACATCCGTGGTTACCAGCATTGATATAGACGATGAAATGCAGGGGAGTGCTGAAGAACTTTTCGAAGAAGAATCATACATGGACTACTCCTCTTTCGAAGAGTCTAGTCAGAGTGAAGATTTAGATGAAGATACCACAAGTAATACAGTCAGGTATTTTATCATATAAAGAATTAGAGCTCTGTTGTATTTCATAATAATGAATTTTCTTAATCGTGTTACAGAATTGATGAAGGAGCAAGCTCGCATGAACAACCTATGTTCATGGTATTTTACATCTCATTGGTTGAGTTGTTTGAAAAATTTTGCTTTAACTGCAAGGCTGAAAATCCAAAAGTACACATTAAAAACATTGGTTCGATGGCCATTGTAGAGCAAAATTGTGGTAAATGTGTTGAAAAGAACTTTATGTGGAGAAGCCAACCTATGGTTTTAGGAAGATATCCAGCTGGAAACATTATGACTAGTTTTGGTATATTGATGTCTGGTGTCAGTATAAGTCAGGCCATGCTGATGTTCAAGCACATGAATCTCTCAGCAAATAGTGTGTCCACTTATCATGTGCATCAACGCACCTTCTTGTTTCCAGCTATTCTGAAGCATTGGGAAAGCTATCAGTTAAAGTTAATTGAAGATGTGAAAAAAAGTGATGCAGATTTCCAGACATGGTCAGGAGATGGACGCTTTGATTCTATGGGGCACAGTGCGAAATATGGAGTTTACACAATTTGGAGCAACACAACATCAAAGCTGGTTCATTTTGAATTGCTTCAGGTATTATCGAATGATGAAAATCATTGTTTATAGTGTTTTTACTTTCAATGATGGAAGCATTTTATTTTCAAACAGGCCAATGAAGTTGGTAGCAGTAATGCCATGGAACTGGAGGGAGCAAAAAGATCTTTTCAGTTTCTTGAGAAATCTGGGCTTACCATGGATGTTTTCATCAGTGACAGGCACAAAGGGATTGCAAAGTGGATCCGAAACGAAAAAAAAGAAACAAAGCACTTTAATGATATCTGGCATGTAAATAAAAGTATTGCTAAACAACTTAAGATGGCAGGCAAAGAGAAAGGGTGTGAAATAATCAATGAATGGTTGGGTGGTATTCGCCGACATTTGTATTGGAGTGCTCAAACTACTATACTTGGCTTTGAAGAGCTTATCATTGCTAAATGGAAATCTACTGCAAGACATGGCTAACAAGCATGATAACCACCCTGATGCATTATTCCCATCGTGTGCTCATGGTCAGATCCCAGAGCGGAAATGGATACCAATAGGTAACTTAAAATACTCAGCTAATGTGGAAATAGAATAGTACAAGGTTGTATGTCATACTATAGTCACAACTCTATACATGAAACACAATTTCACAACCTTTTAGGAACTATTGCATATGATAAGATATGCTCTATCCTACTCAAGCCAAGCATTTTGAAAGACATCGGCAAACTTTCACCAGATGGCCAGACTAGTTGTCTTGAAGCCTTTCATTCCACCATGAACCATTGGCATCCAAAAATGACTCATTTTTCATGGCTTGGAACATTTTGCAGGTCAGCATTTTAATGCCTTGAAATATATTTTCTCATCTGCTGCGGTATTTTTTTTTATTTTCTTAATTTTTTCTTGATAGACATGTTATTGCCATACTTCATTTCAATGAAAATGTTCATCGTGAGTCGAAAAAATCAAAGGATGGACAAGTGGTGTATAACATAAATTTCCCTAAGTATAAGTTGGGTGAGGAAGTATTGCGGGAAGTGTCTGTGAAGCCATCTTATGGTATGCTAATTTTTAGAATGTTTTGTAGAATATGAGAATTGAAGCATCAGTAAGAAATTATTTTTCATATCAATTTGTAGAATATGTTGAACAAGTAAAGAATGTTCTTTTCATGTCTAATAAACAAGAACTTTCAACTATAATGGAAAGATATAGAGGAAAAGCACCCGAACCTTTGTGCAGCCAGTTTCCCACCAAACGATCCAAGGCTGAGGCAATAAAAAAATATGTTGCAAGGAACAAGCATGTCAGTCATGCACTTTATCCGTGCTGTAAGTATGGGATAATGGTATTGTTTACAATTATTTTAGGATGTAATGATCTGCATTTTTCCTTAGTGGAACAGCAAAGACAGCAGTTACAAGACCTAACAGATGATGCGGATCAAATATTAAATAGCGCTGGGAATAAAAGTACTCAAATGTACTAAATGCAAAGCTCCAATGAAAGGACATCCTCGAGGTCAATGCTCCACTGAAAAAGAATAAATTGAAATTGGTAGATGATAGGGCAGTGGTCAGACATTGCTTGGAGCCTGTCTGGAATGGAGAAGTAAGGCACCTCCTTCCCACCACCAGCCTGAGGGTTCACCTTAGGCAAGTGATAGTACCCTCTAGCCTCCCTATCTGGGCACTGATATACACACCTTTCCTGATGATTACAGTATTAATATAACATTGAATGGTATGTATACTTGTCAGATTGAAGATGACTATCTCACTCGATTGTGCAACTAATTAATTTTTATGAATAATTTTTTTTATTGTAGTTTAATGCTCAACATGCCCTTTGCGGGTGCAGTGCACTCAAGTGCGAAGACCTTATAAGATAAGTTCATGTGGCTTGCTATTTTCCATTTTTACATTTATGCTATGATTTAATTCCATATAATTTTTCTTTTTTTTTTCCCAGACTGACATTGAAGAAAAGATTTTCTTTACCATATAGTGCATCCATGTATCTCCTATTTGGTTTTCATCTAGGCATATTTCCTGACCATTCTAAACTCAGCAAAGAAGGCCAACAGTCTCTACAGTGCACAAGTTAAAAGACCTTTCCATCATCGCCCCTCTGATGGTATGTAACCTGTTGTGTTACCACTTGGATATGCTTTCCGAATAAAGTGGTAAACACAAGCAGGTAAAGGCCGAGTATTCTCCCATCCCATAGACCCACAAAACCATCGCATCAACCATCTGTATGCCACAGCTCTCAAGTACCTGAAGTAAATAAAAAGGTTGGACTAATTATTGTTGATGAAACAATGTTGATGATAACATTCTTTCTCATACAATTTACAATCTTACATATTTAATGATTGTGATGCTTGGCGGCGATAAGCACGTCCATTCCTATCTCTCAATAGTGGCCCGACGTTTTCAAGGACAGCCTCATGAACTAAAGGCCCAAATTTGGCATGCTGTGTTATGCATGATATTTTCTCAATGCTGCCATCGAATGTCATTTTCTGCAAAGCTGGTCCTATTTCCTTACAGCATCTGTACTCTAATGCGCCTTCTAACAAATCGGTATGACAGCATTGACAATTACACCTGAAACGTGGGAGCATTGTGGTTTATAAAGTAACTTTATGTATATTACAAACAGGAGAAAACAACAACTTACCATTCACCGAGTGGAATTACGCCATCACTTCGTTGTTCTAAGGTCGCAGGAGAATTCCATCGGGATCATCTGGAGTATGCACTTCATCACCATCTCCTGCGAGCGGTTCATCGTCATATGCGAAGTCGTTTAAATGCTCGACATAACCCACGGATTCCGAGCTCGAATCAGATACGCATTCAGACATCGAATTCGAATTATCTGAGCACTGATTTGAGGCCATACTTTCCGGACAACTTGTTTTTTAATATTTTATTGAAAATACTGCCATTATTTGTTTTTAACACAAGAAAAACGACAACAAAATCACCTCCTATAATATAATATTATATTGACGGAAACAGACGTGTTCAACTATCTACGTCACAAGTATCAATATGGCGTCGTAAAAAATTCGCAAAAAGTACCCGACTTTGGAGGCAAATTTAAGGAACTTATATTTATCTGTTTAAGTCCAGCGACATGTCATAGTTCTTCAAATAATCCAAATTTTCAATTAAGCTCATAAAAAAGGGGGGCTAAAATTCGTGATATAACCACTTTAAGAGAGGGATAACTTCGGCTGCCTTCCAAGCTTCGGGGAATGTGGAGGTCGCAAAGGAACAATTTATTATTTCTGTGAGTGGACCTAGAATCACGGATAAGCTGTCCTTAAATATTCGAGCTTCAACCTTGTCTGGGCCGGGGGACTCGTTTGTATGCATTGCTGAAATAATGCGACGCACTTCTTCAACTGACACCGACCGGAAATTAAATAGGTCACATTGAGGTGATGGAGCAGGCTCAAAAAGGGGCTCTTGGTGGATGATATTGATTTCTTCAGCCAGTTGAGCTACGGCGTCGGAGGCATTTCTACCCACCTTAAAGAAAAATGCGTTGAATTCATCAGCTACAGTTTTGGGGTCTTTAGCGTAGACATGTCTTTCTTTTCCTTTAGATGGTATTGTACGATTTATAATTTTCCAGAGGGAACGTGGGTTATTCTTATTTTCTTGTACCTCTTGGAAGGTGTAACTTCTCTCTGCTTCAGTAAGAACCCGTTTGACGGTGTTTCGTGAGGCTTTATATTTTTCCCAATCCAGCGCGTCACGCGTCTGGAGAAATCGACGATGGAGGCTGTTTCTGTTATCCATGAGTTGTTTAATATATCTGGTAACGAAAGGACAAGGGCGATTGCGTACCCTAATTGTTTTTACGGGTGCATGGGAGTCTAGGGTTGATTGCAATACGTCGTTGAAGATATTGAGTTGAGCATTCACATCTGTAGTGTCAAATATGGACAATAAGCGGGTGGAGTTTGCTGCCAGATCACCAGAAAACATAGTCGGGCTATATTTTTTATAAGTACGTACTGATATATAGTATGGAGGAGGAATTGGGGCTTTCACTTTGAGTTCGACGAACACAGCCATGTGGTCACTGATTGAAAGATTTATGATGCCGCTTTTACGCACGAGAGAGGTCGAGGAGACAAGAATAACGTCTGGTGCTGTTTCTGTAGTGGCGGTGATCCTTGTAGGCGATTTAATGAGTTGTTGAAGGTTCATTTCTGATGCGAAGTTATTTAGTGCTTTAAATTCAGGGCGGCTCTTTTTTAGCTAACGTAAATAAGAACATAAATCTCCAAAGTTGTAAAGAAAGTTCTGCAAAAAGACTAAATTTTGTAAAAGATAATCTTGACTGAAGAAATGTTTCATGAATTCGTTGCTATGTGGCATTTCTACCATTTTTAACATCATTGGAAATTTGGCGATCAGAAAAAAAACAAATGTGTATTGATAGGTTAGATTTTACTAATTGGAAATTTATCACCAATAACATTGTAAAGGAGGTACTTTTAATTTAAAATTAACAGCTATAATTCATTTTACTAAAACATAGACACAATAAAAAAATAGTGTTCATCGACACTTCGTTCTATCTATATAGGTTAAAAGCTGACAATTAAGTAATTCAACGATATTCTTTTCGAAGGTGTAGGTTACCTTATCAGTGACGTATTCAAAATAACTTTTTTGAAACCTTTCAATGCAGATAACAAAAAAAATGATGATTGGATCGTTGAGATCTCATCGCTCGCTACTGAAACAAAGAACTCTGAATGCCGCCTTTATTAATACATTGTTATTACTAATCATAAAGGGACCTCAACCGATCACGTCGAGTTTCGATTGAAAGATTTACATATACACCAGACACAGTTGAATAACAAATACAGAAATTCAGTGCATTGATCTTTGCATTGAAATAGAAATTTGCATAGAAATTCAGTGCATTGAATAACAAATACGACTTTCTTAGATCTACATTGATATATGGCAGCAGATTTATTTATTCAATTTTCCATATAAACAGTAATTTTCGTTTTAAGGTAGGCTACCTGCCACTGCACGTTTAATATTTAATTAAGATATATGGTGTCCATACACCCGAAACCATGACAACACATCTTATGCCATCCAATAATATCAACTCAACAACTAACCAACCAATCAGACGCTCCAAACGCCTACAAAATCTTTGTAAATGATATATTCGCACATTCTAACGAAGGCTCGAAGCACCGAGTTGAAAGCTTAATAAAAATTTAAAACAAATCCAGAGAATCCTTATCATTATCATAGCATGCCTGGGTTACCAATTTTCAAATATATTATGTTGTATGTGCTATAGCGTCATAGTGTTTAAATAACCTGAAGCAGACCTTGAAACTAAGCAAGAGGTTATGATCAGTGGCGTATATAGAACGTTAAACCTTGGAAGGTCTAAATTCATAAAATAAGGGTGCCGACTGATTTATTTTGAAAGTGTATTTGCGGGGGAGGTACACTTCTAGGGAATTTGCCAGTTGATAAGGGCATTAAACGTCATCACTTATTATTTTTAACTGTTGGAAAAACCTTTACCATGATAATGACTCATAGAAAACAGTATTTGCTCTTTGTACTTAAAATTTTGAAAAAAGACATAATCTGCGTTCTTTGAATTTAAAATTAAGCAGCTTTAATTTATTATGCTCGCTGCTGCTCGCTGTGACTACCCCTATATCCGCTACTGAAACAAAGAAAGAAAGTAAGGTGGTAAACCTTAAGAATTTTCAGCTTTAAACATTAGCTTTTTAAGCTGCATATATCATAAAATAAATTGAATATTTACTAACTATATAAACAATGAATATACTCAAAGCTTCATTGACTTTGACCACAATACGTTTCTATGCAACAGTTTTGATAATTAGAACGGCTGCTGAGAGAAAAACGTTCATGTTGACTTCATTGCTTTACGTTGCCGATAAGAAATTTACAAAGAAGGCTCTAGCACAAAACCTTAACGCCATCAAACCATCCACTTTAATCTACAGATGAAAAGAGCGTGTGACAAAAATAGATTTCTTGAGGGGAAGTGGCATGAACGAACATTCATCGACAGTGTCAGAGTATAGAGAACATACAGTACGGCCAGTCCATTTAATTTTTACGTGCCACGTATACCTTATTACACATGTGATTAACTTATTGGCTGCCAGTAAATTGCATTGTGAGACTAATAGGACTGACGATATGGCAAACGGCAGCATGTAAACGAATGAAATATACCAGCAGCCAGTTGCACAGCGAAGTGGCCCTACTGTATATTCCTATACTGTGACAGTATTAGCGATTAATATGGAGCGGACAATATTCATAACAATATCTTATGTAAATAATTACAAAAGAATTTGACAGTATACAATATGTAATTTTACATAATACTATGATTTAATTATAGTGAATCACGATATGTTCATATGATGAATTATTTCTATATCTACATGTATTGTTAAATTTTGAAAGTCCTGTCACAACTTTAATGATAGTGTTGTTCACTGTATCGTCATTGCTTAAGTATTTATTATACGCAGAGTTAATAAATCGCTAATTATTTGCATAGTTTAATATAACAGTACAATTGAAATTACACAAGAATATAGACCACATTAGTTTTGAAATTACCATATGCAATACTATTATTTGTGTGACGCAGTAGTTACATAACACGTTTTGCATTATTTCGTGACTCACGCGCGAGAAACCGTAAAAGCAAGTATTTTATTGGTTTTTGGACTTGGCGTTGCCCAAACGCGTGGAATTTTCCGATGATAGAGTATAACAAGTTCCTGTTTTCTTTGCTTTTTAACATTTCCGTTACATAGTGAGATGTAAAAGAAGCCTGTGCTTAGTAAAGAATTTCAAGTCCCACCAATTCCTAAGCGTACAGACCAAAAGGATAGGACGTAGGTGAGAGAAATTGTTTCTTATTTTCTTGATGTGCACTTGTGTTTTTATGAAAATTTACTTAGGTAAAACAAAAATATTTACCAAATATTGGGAAACACTATAAATACTGGCCAAATGTTGCTAACTAATAAACTAAGTTACAATAGAAAAAGGTGATTTTGTTTAAGTTGAGAGTGTGAGCCTTGCACTTAATTCCATAAATATTTCCATACATGTTGTCAGCGTTAACTCTTGTTTCACATCTTCACATTTTCATGGTGACGTTGCTTTGCCATGACTTTATTTAAATCACATTTTAAATTTACACGTGGCGTAATAAATATAGATGAAAGCTCATATTCTGAATACATCTAAAATCACAATGTTTTCAACTATTTTATGAAGGATATCAAATCATTGAACAGTAAGATTCTTTTCATAGTAATTCAAGAATAACGTAAATATTTGTTGTATGTTCACTTTTAATTGCGGAAACTAATAGTTTTTATGGATGATGAATAATTATAAAGTATATAAATACATAATTCCGAAGACAAATTTCGTATCAGAACTTCTTGCATTTTGTACACTACTTATAATGTTGACGAAAGGTTACGAAAGTTTAATAATTCTACCGCAGTTCATGTTATTTTCAATTTGTGCATTTAAGATTTATAAAATTATACGCAGTGGGAGTCTGCTCAAAATCATTCAAGAAGAGCGTAGATATTTGTAGTATGCTCCCTCTACTTGGGCAAGCGAAGCTGTAAACAAATGCCTTTTGGAAAGTTCTTCAAGTCATTTATTGTGAAAATGAGGAATTCAGTTGTTTAAAATTGGTTTTAACCATTGAGTTCTATAATAACTGAAGCGGCTATCTTTAACACGACCTTAATTAGCGGCTGACGCCAAAAACTTCAGCGATAAATGTGTTCTTTTATGCTCACGCACAAAAGAAACTTACATAAAAAGACGCCGTGAAAATGGCGTGGCATGAACCTTTTACTTCCGGTTTAATCTACGACGGCAGTCCTGTTGACGACGACGACATGAAAATATAATTTGGCGTCGTATCGACGACGGCTGAAACAAACTTAATTTTTGGACAAAAATAAGGAAATAGCCTTGATATTTGCATGTTAAAAGATTATATAGGCCTACATATATTTATTTAAGGAAAAATTGCGAATACTTTTTTTTCCAAAAGCGGAAAAAGCAAACAAATAAACAACGCGGGGTCTGCTCTAATTTCGGGGTATTCCACGGAGTCAAAACAATTTTAGTTACAAAGTCGTATGTACATGATTTTGCTTTTATTTATAATTTTATTGAAATGAATATACAGCAATATATTTTTGATATCAAAAAATTAGATTAAAATGATCGGAAAACACGATCCAGCAGGAAAAATGCCGAAATAGATGAAACTTGTTTCATACTATCATTAGATGAAGTCCTACAAAAGGTTTGCTAAATCGTAAATACTTTACGTGGTGGCGTCCTAGACTCAGGTCCCTCGCGAAAATTTGTCGACGTCGTGTTTGCTAAATCACTCTATTAAATCACTAAAGTTTGAGTACAAGTGTTACATGTCATTTTCAGTATAAAAACAAGTAACACTTCTCGAAACGTTTAGATCAGATATTGTTTACTATTTACGGAGAGCGCACATAGCTAGATTAATTAATAAATGTTTTCTCAGAATGATCAATAACTTGATTGTTTATGCTTTTATACAGCTACCTTCGAAAGTTCGTGTTGCAATTTCTAAGACAAATACATTGTACTCATTCAGATTCATTCATAATTATCAAGAACGGCGTTTATATATTATTGATGTGTTACATTACCGAAACTTACAATTTTTATGACACATATATTCAAGGGCGTGTGTGAGATCTAAATACCGGAAGCAGAGGATTGATTTGCTCGACAAAAAGGGGTGATGTAATTTTATATATTGACATAAGATTGTGTACATTAAGTATACAAAACGCTACATGAAATACCATTTTGCTCAACATGTCAACATAGAGAAAAGAAGTATCAACTTTGTAGCTAAGTAATAATTTGCCACGTATATAATTCCGAAAAAAATATAAAATATTATTCAAAGCACTAACTTGCCAAACGAGTTTGTTCCTTAGACTAAAAGTGTTTTAGCCACGCATTCCAAAAACCATCAGCATTTACGTCCGTGCATATTTTTGAACAAGTATATCACAAAACAAGTTACATATCAGACTCGCTTGATAAATTGTCAAAATCTTGTTTTATCGTTGTATCAAGTTTTAAATTACGTTGAAAGCATAAAACAGTAAAACAAACAGAAAATTTGCTTTGTCAACGGTGGCTCTAACTTCAAAAATTTTCTTTAGAGATTCGATGAATGCATAGTTCATGTTTTTCTCTATATTGATGATCATAATTATTTTAATATGCTGCTATACAGACATTAAAATAACTTAAAATCATGTCACAGGACCTATTTAGATTTTTTGTCATGACGAAAGTCAATTCATATATGTTTGCAAAAAGGGAATACCGTATTTTACTGTCAAACGATAGCCATATGCATGTGGACATAAATTTTCATACAAAGTAACATCACCAACTAAAGTATGGACACAAGCTATTAATACGACAAAACGATTGTTTTTTAGTTCATTCGTGACGCACACTGGAAATTACCCGAACCAGAATTTGATTGATTTGAGAAAAATCCTAATCCATTTCACTTCGAACATCATGTTTTGGTTGACAGTCGTAGGAAGAGGTCTATCTTTTGTAGGCTTGGTGGTGAAGAATTTTCATGGCCAGCTAAACATCATAGAGACTGATAAAGAATCGTACATAAGTAGGTGATATCATATGTATAATTCTATACTAAAACCATTGAACTGAATGTATAACAGGATGGCAACACTTTGGTCAATATGCCGAACGTACTTGCATGAAATCAAGTTTTATATAACCGAATATGGGTGTTTTGAGGTAAAGTTCTGCATTTTAACTTACAGTTCTTGTAAACTTTCTTTTTTGCAGTTCAACTTATATGGACTCACAGTAACCTTACTGAATTAAATATTAATAGTATTATGTAATACGTTGTAAAACAATTCTTAATTGAATCTTGCATTAATTCAGTGAAGACGTCATGCAAGAACTTTCTCGTGTAATAACTCTCTCGGTATTATTTTTCAGGAATGAGTTTTCGTTTGACTTTGTCTCACTTTTTGAGGTTCTTTCTAACAACATAATAAGTTCACACTTTTAAATAACTTTCAAAATGTATATATTGAGAGCTCACGTTGTCAGTCACGTGACTTACAGTAATGGCAAACACCATGAATAAATAAACCCATAGTCAGACCAAAAGACCTTCGTCGCTAAAAACTGTCGCTAAACTTTACATCGCTTCATATTTACAATGAAAGTAAAGGTTTTTGTTAGAAACTTTATATTAATAGCATGCAAAAAGTTTAAAACATACATGTATCGTCTTACAACGAAGATTTTGAAATCAAAAACGATAAAAATTTTAAATGCCGAGGCTGTTAAACATGAAGATAATCGACCGATAAGCTTTTTACCATAAGTCAAGCATCGCTTGCAGTAATATCGCGCTATTGATTGGCTGAAAAACATTTTTAGCAGTGCATTAGTTGCTGTAAAAGTACTCGGCAAAAAGCATGGTCATCATCTGTCAAATGGTAAACAAAAATACCTATCCCAGTGTACTTCCATCACTAAGAATTACGTAAAAGTAAATACAAATAGATACCCTTTATCATTAGCCATAGTGTGCTGACCTACATAACTTTATTTAGCTACTGACTCAAAGTGATACAATCTTCTTCGACATTCATTTTACTTAAACCTTCATGAAAGCCGTCATTGAATTTATGTTTCGAGTTTTAAAACGGACGTTTTCAGCATTTTTCCACATCTTTGACCTTTCAGTGAGACAAATAGTCATAAATTTGGCGCTGACAATGCAAAAAAAAATGTTGTCAAACGAGCACCATGTGAACACGCGTCCTTTGAATTTATGGGAGATTTTTGATAAATACTAAATCCATTTCTAGAAACATGTTATTGCACAACATCTAATAATTAATTAAGGTTTTGGCTTAAGCATGTTTTGTATAAAGCCGTGGAGCACTAACAAATAGGTCGAACGAAAAAGCCAAAAGCCACAAGTTATCTCTTTCAAGGAAGGTATGTCAAAAAAGTAAGTTGTTTTATTTGATGTTTTCAGCTTATGTCGAGAGAGATTCTGCTTCCAACCAAACGAAGTTAGAGTATAAGATATTCAATGATCCAATTCATGGCACCATCAAACTTCATCCTTTGTTGGTGGACATCATCAACACGCCACAATTCCAGCGTTTGAAAGATATCAAGCAGTTGGGAATCTGTGATTATGTTTACCCTGGAGCAACTCACACTAGGTATAGTTATTGATACTAAAAATGTAATGCGATCTTATTAATAATCGATATAATCGAGGATGTTCAAACCAGCATAAATATTCACCTTAAAATTTTAATTTATCACAGGTTCGAACATTCTCTTGGAACTTCTTATTTGTGTGGGAAGTTGATTGATAAACTACAAGAGCTTCATCGTGGAGAGATTGAGATCACAGATAAAGAATGCATGTGTATTAAAATAGCCGGACTTTGTCATGATCTTGGCCATGGACCGTTCTCTCATTTCTTTGAAGAAGAGTACATCAAAAAGCAAAAACCTGACTGGCAGCATGAGGATTTGTCTTGTGATCTTTTCGATTTCATGCTCAAGGAAAACTCAAAGCTTAGGCAGAGTTTTGAAGATTTTCGACTTGGAGAGGAAGACATAGAGTTCATCAAGGAACTTATCAAAGGTATTGCCAAACGCAGGGATCGTTACCAACATAGTCAATAAAGCTTTTTTATTTGAAATGTATAAAAAAAGGAACACCTAATATTACAGACACAAATATTATTTGATTTTGATACACTTTGATTCTAAATGCACATTTGGAGCTTAATGTCTGAAGCCTATCAGTGCTGTCTGTTGATTTTCTGAAGTAGCTATCAAAATGATGGTAGCACTTTCTCTACGAAAATGAAATGAAAATTTTGTCCTTATAGAGTTGACATTTTGTTCCATCAAATTTCTCACTTCTTGTCTGATATAATTTTGAAATAATCAAAAATTGACATCCGGTTGATAAGGCTTTCAGGTTTCTTTTAACTGGCTGCTTTTTTGCTGGCACATGTTTAAACAATGATGGCGGATGTTTTTTTTTAGGTAAAAATCCCAATGATGTGACAAGAATATGTAAGAAGAAAAACCAACCTAAATGCTTTCTTTATGAAATCGTGTCGAACAAAAGAAATGGTATCGACTGTGACAAGTTTGATTATTTTGCCCGTGACTGCGCTAATGTTGGAGTCAAAAGTAATTTTGACCATCGACGCTACTTTGAAAATGTTCGCATCATGTCTAACCCTGATAACCAACAACTTCAGATCTGTGTACGTGACAAAGAGGTGTTTAACTTGTACGAGTTATTCCACACCCGTTGGTCCCTTCATCATAGAGTTTATAAACACAAAACTCTAGCACCTATAGAAGACTTGCTCTTTCAAGCGTTTAAGAAAGTCGACGAAGTCATGAAAATTTCAGATGCTGTGGAAAAAGCAGTACAATATGAAGAATATGAAGATATGAGACAATACTGCGTCCTAACAGACAGCATTCTTCATGACATATTGCGAAACGAAACGCCTGTTTTCAAAAAAGCGCAAGATTTGATAAAACGCATACAAAACCGCAAAATTTACAAATTTTGCGGCCAAAGTCGGCAAGAATCAAAAGGCAAGTCAAGTTCACCAGAATTAAATGACGACGAAATTCGTACAAAAATTGCCGAAGATTTAGCTCAAAATTCCAAAGGAGAGTTAAAAAAAGAGGATATATTTGTTTCTTCCGTTAAAATCAATTTTGGAATGAAAAATAAAAATCCAATTGATGCTGTGATGTTTTTCAATAAGTCTCTCGAAGTAATAAGAATAAAGAGAGAACAAGTGAGTGGAATGTTGCCACGAGATTTCGAGGACAAATACTTCAGAGTTTACGCAAGAAACCCCGATCAAAAAGAACTGATTAGACGTTTGTTTAAGGAATGGTGCTCCGGGCAGAAAAATTTTCAAGAACCTTTTGGAGGATAAAAAACAATTTAAAATCAGTGTTTCGATGTCTAACTTTTTTGAAAATGCACTTTACGATTTCTTAATTACATAATCACTAGTAGTTGTAATGTATTACATCAAAGCCCAAGCGAAGGATAAAAGAAAAATGACGAGCAAAATGTTAGCTAAACCTTGCTAATCATATTTTACCTTGCAAATCAGGATAAATTGTATCAAATTCAACAAAATGATTAAATATGCTCTTATAAAGTTTCGACTTTTATCAACGAAATGACTGTAGCCTGGCGACGCTTTTATTTGGTAGCCAATAATAATCATATATAAATCTATTATGACGAAAATTGTCGAAAATTTTGAACAGCAGCTGATATAGACACTGCTATACTGTATTCCTCAGGTGATAAAAATCGACATAAAAACAAAACGAGCCGATGTATCGGAAACGTACAAATTCTGCTGAGAGCTTTCAACTTCAACAAACCCCAATTTAATCCATTCAAAATATGTCTTACATCTCATTGTACATAATTGTTTATCGAAGATATGATTACAGACGACACTAAATGCTGATGTCATAAACATCCCTAGGCATGACTAGTGTCACCAAATGTTTATGCAATTACTCTGTTGATTTTGTGTGTACTATTTTAGTGTTGTTTTCGTCGTGTCGTTTTTATCACCAACCTTTTCTGCGATGTACAGAAAAACTTTATTCGTAAAGAATTTTGTTTGAATTGTGTAAAATAATTCCCGTAAATTATTTTGTAATTTGTCATTTTAATTTCACTAAATCGTATGTGCTTGACACATTATCAATCAAATTCATGCTTGAAAAATAGCTTGAAAAATAGCTATATGATAAATGTTCAATTTTCATCAACAAAATGCACAGCCCTTCTACTCCTTTTATAGTATCTTTAATCAGTATTTTAAAATGAAAACATATTTTTCAATTTTATCACAAATTGCAAAAATGAACAAATTTCTAAATCAAAATTACATAAACTATCAAATTGAGCACAAGATCTTGGTTGCTAAAGAATTATGCTATATACTGAAAAGCTACATGTAAGATTTGGATTTGAGCTTATTGTGTTTAATTTATTTTTCTTTTAAAGTTACTTTAACAAACTTCATAATCAAAAATTTTATGCATATGCAACAGAATCACGGCACTATTGGTTTTGAAACAATCCAAAATGATCAAGAGATTATAGGAAAGCACAATTCCATTTTCGTACATTTCATTACTTTTTTGGCGTATGCATGAAAAAACATGGCTGCTGTCTCGCGTTCTACTAAGGTTTCTGACGATATATTTTATTGTTTAGCTGAAAGACAATACAAAAGAAGAGTAAAGTTGCCACTAAATTCGACTTAAAGATATTTAAATATAAAATAAAAAAAGTTCCTTTAAAATAACTTTATATGTATCGAGTAACATTCGTTCGCTTTTAATAGAGATGTCAACAACATATGCACAAAACAATAAATTAATGAAAATTATACTAGCAACCTTTTTCTTCATGAATATTAAGATGATTCTGCTAATAAACCATTTGATTGCTTGTAATCTAATTGGTAATTACGAGAATACTACTCTTATTCTATAGCAAATGCTGTAATTTAATTGGCTATTATACTTCCTATTGAATTCTCATTAGATAGCAAGTAGCAGAAAATTATGGTTTCTGTCTAGCGTTTTACTTAGTGTCATACAATGAATTTGATTGTTTACTTGAAAAGACAATTCGAGAGGAGTTCGTTCACGAATTTGTTCTCGATTTCCACCGACGTAAGAAGTTGATTCAGGCTTCGCCATTATCAACTATCACCTCATAATATCTCGAGCTAGTAATCTAATTGTTAAATATCTCAAATGTACAAAATACTAAAAGGAAGTTGCAAAGCAAAAGACAGCAAAGTCTGCATAAGTAAAACAAAAAGACAACAATTGACATTCAAAGTTTGTGTTACGTAGATGAACACAATCAAAAAGTAATATTGATTGTGATGATTATCCAATATTCATTGATAAAATATAACTATAGCACGGCGATTTGTTCATATAGTATTCAAAATCTATAAAATCTAATTTGCCAAAAATCCTCAAAATTGGCCAGTCGGACATTACAGAGCGTTACTGTATTACCCAGACTATGATTGATAAAATTTGAGTAAGCTATGATAAAATTTGCCAACAAGTCGGTTACCTACGAATTCTGCCGAGAGCTTCCGACTTCAACATAATCCATCCCAATCCAATACAAATAACCATATTTCTTACCGTCAGTGTACACATCTATACATAAAACACCTGATGATAGACAACACCAAAAGCAGACGTCATAAACATCGCCAGGCATATCCACCACGTGAAATATGACGTCACAGCTCTGACAAGTTCCGACACGAACACGTGACGTAGATTTTGAACATCGTTCACCGTGACATTTGAAACAAGCATTGATTTCTGAAGACGTTTCATTAAAGCATTGGTCGACTCCCAGTCGGTAGTACCTGTGAAGAAAATGCATTTATAACAATAGTTCTAACTGTCTTCGACAATATAATGGAGAAACTTTTATTTGCAACAAAGTACGTACAACCAAGGGACATAGGGAGATATTTATTGAGGAAGGGAAAAGAGGCCCATCCCTTTACAATCTCAAAACAAACGCATTTGCAATGTTTACAAGTGAAGGTAGAAATTATTGTGGGTGAAGGGGCGGCTGTAGCTCCTGTCTTTACTGGTCAGCGGTCCCTTTAATCTACAGTTGGAAATTGACGATATGAGCCCAGGTAGCTGGAATTCAACGAATCGTTAATGATTTGTGTACGATAAAGTAACAGGCATCTCCAATAAATTCAATATTGCCAGTTGATTTTTAAAAAGCTAAAGACTACCCAAAATACCAAATAAAGCTCAATATGTACCTGCTGTTCTTAAAGACTAACTAAAGACAACCCAGTATACTCAATAATCCCAATATGTACCTGCTGTTCTTAAAGAATGACTATAGACTACTCAGTACACCCAATAATCCCAATATGCACCTGCAGTTCTTAAAGAATAACTAAAGACTACCTAGTATACCAAATAATCCCAATATGTACCTGCTGTTCTTAAAGATATCGTCAGAAAGACCAAAAGGATAACTGGAGTCAAATATTGAAGAGAAGCCACAGATAAATAATAAAAAACACTAAAAATCTAAAAAATACAAAAAATACACCGATATTTGAAAGTGAACATTATAAAATGAAGGATATTGCGAAATGTACATTACCTCAAATTAACAATATTAACACAGAAATTTACCTAACAGTTTTCTGACTGTATGGCAACGATCATTTAAAAATACTTAACAACTACTTCAGTTTCATTATGTTAATTTACTTCTCTTTAGAGATATTTACATTTCTTCATTTTGCAAATACTCTTACCAAGACGCCATTTTGCATAGTTCTATATAGTTTCAAAAAATAATTGTTTTCTTTGATAGTTGAAAATAAATTTTAACAGAGCAACTAAGAACGCATTCATCAACACATGCATGAGGAACATTGATGTTCTATTTACGAAATAGAAAACGTTTAATCTGTTTCTATAGAATTTTAGAAACACGCGGGGAATGTTGAGAAAATAAAACTCACTTTCCAAATATTTTTCTTCCGACCAGTATTCTTAAATGTTTTTTGTTCTGCTTCTTGCATTGTGGAAATTTTTCTGTTTGCTTTTGGAAATTCGTTTTAATTGTAAAAAAAAAATACACGTACTGGCCTTAAATAATTTAATAAAATCAAAAACCAGCGTAGTAAAATGTCGAATCGTTAATTTCGTAACAAACTGTGAATTTCCATACAAATCTAAACATTTAGTTTAAATTGAAGCGAACAAAAATTAAATATGTTTCATCGCAGTCCATCCGTCGAAGAACAAATATTTCACAAAATGTGGCTTCCACAAAATCGTAAATTAAGTAGAAATAGTGTCGAGAATACAACAAAAAAAAATTTTTACCTTTTTTTGCAAAGCAGAACTATTCGTTCTGCCCGCTTCCCTTTTCATTCTATTCACTTTAACTTTGGCGATGTCTAAGAAAGCCTGTAGATGCATTTTGGTAAGGAAAAACCGCATAAGACAACAAAGTAAGATGACTCCAATGCGAATGTTATCAAAGTTTGAGTCCGATACTCTATAAAATACACCAACGTTAGTTTAAGAAAGTAGTTACAAAAACATGAGAAGAACGAGGGAAGTCATTTCTTCACTTACGAAAATGAATTATTCCTGCTCGTGAAGTATTCGCGAGCCAAGGGTTTGATCCACAATAAAACAAGACAAAGAGGAGCGAAGAAATTTACATAAAAAAGGACACTAAAAATTTAAAAAATGGTACATTAAGCCAATTATCTCAATTTATGACAACAAAGTGAAGCTGATACATAAACACAATTTATTTATGATGAATATTTAATGTCATTAACGCTACAAATACTACTTATAGAAGAAGCATGTTAGACAAGTATTCCTACTTACAGAAGCAACCTGTTAGATTTGTATTGCTCTATCAAATCCAAGAACATTATTGATATTCTAATGCCAGGAAAGCCGAGAAAGGCTCCGATAATTCCCGAGATAACAGCGAGCGCGAGTTTGAAAATCCATATTGGAGCGGATCCACCTCTGTTGAAGACAATTAAGACAAAGTGTAAGAACACAAATGCTTCGTTATGGTTTTAATTTAAATATCGCGTTCTTGAGACTCGGAATTGACTTACTCTCGTGTGAATCCTTGTTTCTTCAAAAATAATTCAGCTTCTTCAGAAAATATTTCATAACCTAAAGAGAAAGTCGACTCAAACATGAGACGAAAACGATTCGGAGTAGATTGAAAGCTCATAAAACGGAGTAAGTGAAAATTTACTGTTTCTTGATTAGAAAGACAAGATTTCGTCGGTATTTGGCAAAATACAGAATCTTGCTTCTAGGAGACACCTTTTAAAGTACAGTTATTTTAACTTTTTAGAAGAACTCCGTTGTCCACGAAAGTCGTAAAACAACAAAGAGCTGTGTTATTTCCATGTAAAAGAAACAAACAAAGTGAAAGTGATGAAGCCTGATTTGAAGGTAAGAAAGACCCGTGAGCAGGCTAACAGAGACTTACCAAGACCACAGTATAGAGAACATACAGTAGAGCCACTCCATTGAATCATTTTGTGCCACACATATCTTATTAGGCAAGTGACTACCATAGTGGCAGTCAGTAAATTGCATTGTGTGACAAATAGGATTGACGATATGGCAAACGGCAGCAAGTAAACTATTTTCTTATATGCAGCCAATTGCACAGCGAAGTGAAGCTACCGTATATTCCTATACTGTGCCAAGACTTAAGGATTTGTTTCCAAGCAAACAAACAAGGTCGAATTAACGGTACTGTGAATGTTAGTTAAGTTAGTTTAGCTTAAATCCGAAGTATTGTAAATCAGGATCAATGTGAGATGATCCGAAGTGAATCTCAGAGAAAAGCAAATCAAATCTGACCCAAACGAAGCAACACATAATAATTGTCTTCCAATCCTTTATAATTCGCTGCACTTTCTCATCTAATAACGACATCTCTCATTCAGCGCGTTACAATGATTTCACAGTTTTCTGCTCATTTCAGTGATATTTATGGCAAAAAAATATTTAGAAAAAGTTTACGAACTAAATTAAAAGATTACCCGAGTCCAAATTGAACTCCAACATAGATTCATCGACTACCAAAATGGCCATCGCCAGAACAAAGAAAAAAACACCAAATGTCAAGCAGACAGATTTTTCTCCTGAATCATCACCCGACCAATAGGAAGCCGTGAGCAGAAACAAAACACGTCTGTATGTAGAGTAAAGGAAAGCATAAGAACCTTACAGGAGGGGTGGTCACTGTCCCATGTGTAGTGTTTATTTACCTTTTGGGGAAGGCTGGACTCGAATTTAAAATACATAAATACCTTCATTACGCAAGGGTCACAAAAATACCAGAGAAGCATTTTCAATACACTAAATACATTAAGTAATGAGAAGAGATTGTACTTCGCTTGAGAGGGGGGTGGACCTAACCATTAACAATCTTCGGCTCCGCATACCCTTAGTCCTTGCCCCCGTCTATATTTTTTTCAAAAAGATAAATTCAGTCGTGTGTGTTTACATAAATGCTTGAAGCATGAGAAAAGACGAAAGTAAGACCGTCGAAAGAAATGCCAAACGTTGCTGGCAATTTTTATGTCGGAAGGTTTGGTTGCAAACTTAACCTAAAATATCGCATTTGTACAGAACCAACCATCCATAAGTCGAGTTAACACCCAAGTTACCAAGTTAGAGCCCGGAAAAATATGCAAAAAAATTCTAATGTCAATTCTCTGTCACAAAAAAATTTGATAACATTTTGATAACAATTTTGATAATTTGCAAACTTAATGAAAACGAAACGAATGTCCGGACTTCCACCATAGCAGTTTGCCTTCATAATTGACGAGCTTTTGATTAGCCTGAGTGCTTAGAATGCGCAATGTCTAACTCAATTTTCAAACAGTTAGAAAGGTTTTTACAGTACACGATGAACAAAAATATCGCGGATTTTACTGCAATAAAATGAAAGGTCAGCATAAATTTGCCGACTTTGAAGACTGAAAGTCAACAATCGGGCCGACCTCGTTTTCAAGGCTGACATTAAGTCAAGCTTAAGATCCCTTTCGTTTCATTAAAAAGGATACATTGCAAAAAATATGCCCAAGAAATTCCACAATGGCGTCACATTGATGTCGTTACGTAAAAGAGCGGGAAATAAACACGAAATCCCCTCGATGATGATATTGAATATGACGGCAGACACAGCAAAATCAACGAGCCACTTGTATTCTGTATAATAACATTGAAATATCAAATCTGTTTCATCAACCTAATGGGAAAGTGTTTTATGTTAGTTTTACAATATAATTTTATAGTGTATTTATTGAGAGTTTCCAACTTTCAATACTTCGAAAGAAAGGGGGCATGGTGCAAAGTTTCAGTACATATCGAAAATGCTGAAAGCTTGAGGTTATGACGTTATGGCATATTTACTGAGGGGTAGTCATCTTCAAATACATGAAAAAAAAGGGGGGCGTTACAAAGATTCATTACACATCGACTTACTATGCCAAAAGATTGAAGTTATGATGTAATGGGCTATATAGGGGGGGTAGTCATCTTTCAATAACTGGAATGAAAGAGAGATGGTGCAAGAGTTTTATTACATATAGACAATGTTGAAAGTTGTGGAATGTAGCTATTTTTTGACTATTGTCATTGGAGCTTGTGGGAGAAAAGTTAGATAGTGTTTTCCACCATATAAGAAAACCACGTTTGTTTTAAATGTCTCTTTAAAAAGCAGAAAAACTACTATTTAAAGACGACAATCAATACAATAAACCATTTAACACTTATAACATGAAAACATAGTTTTATTTTGTGAAACAATAACAACCCTATTTTAAAACACTTAAAATAGCCAATATGCAGTGGATAGTGCTTTCGAAGCTAAGTACAACCCCTCCAGTAAATGAATGAAGATATTCTTGGTTGTCTGCAAGCAACAAGACATGCAAGACGCCTATCGGGCGTTCACTCGTCCTGCTTGAGACCAGAGTTTGGTCATATTTGAGTATTATAATATAGTTGTCAAATTGCACAACAAAATTCACAGCAATGTAATCTCACATATGGCAATGTATTATGTAGGTAAATAATGTTTCATTATACGTTTTATTACTTACACGTGAAACTACCCAAGACAGATTTCATTAGTTCAAGGACTTCATGTAAGAATGTTATCTCGTGATTGACAGCACAACAAAATCCGAATTTTTTTCAAACTCGGGCAAGCAATTCCTGATTAAACAGTTTATAAATCACAATCGCATTCATAATTTACGTCAATGAAACAAAGCCTCACCCCCTGCCTCAAAATCATATGCTCAATGAACAAGAAAGACTTTACCCCCCGATTCTTACAACCCCCCTGTATATACACGCGGTGACTGAATAAACCACTGATACAAGAGACACTGCTTATGACCACATTTTGGGGCTATTGATTCTAACAGTCCTCAAAAGTTAGTTGACAACTTCTACAATACTTTCTACATACAAAAAAAATATCAAAAATAATATAACTCAGGTACAGGATCAGAAAACGACGGCGCACCCAAAGTCCTGGATCCCAGAAATGCACTTTCAACAACAATGTAGAAATTATGTTGTAAATTATGCGTTGTAATAGATTTTTTGCAAAGTATGTTTTGTTTATAACTTTTAAACACTGCATAGGTACAAGAAAAGTATATTGTATTATAAGTTCAACGCATATTTATATATTCTTGTGTTCCATTCCAAAAGGTTCACCCATTTTTTTCAAAATATGTCTTTGAACCACTAGAGCTTTGGAAATGCACATTTTCTTAAAGTTGTCAAATCACTATTTGAGATGTGTCGGAATTAATAAAACCCCATGATGAGGTCATATGCACTTTAAAATGAGACAAATTTGAAATATACTTCAGGTATTGAAAAGCAATCTTACATTCACTGTTCTCAGTTGAATGTTCATGTTGCAAGGTATGGATAACGGCTCAGAAGATATAAATTGAATTGATGCTCCATTATTTTCTTCCTTTTCCTACAGAACAAAAGAGAAACATTAACGGTGTTTATGAATAACAACTGTTTAGTTTATGCTGATTTTAGCCTGGACAAGATGACAAGAGAATAACAGATCAATTGTAAGAGCCTGTTCATATAAAAAGGCAAACCCAGTTTGGCTGAGCTGGCCAGTTTGCCAGAGGCTAATATGTATTTGAAGTTGTATAAGACAGGCTGGTTCTTCTAAAATGCTGTCAATCCCCTTCTAAAATGTTGTCAATACTTGTTCCATTTTGTGCTAAAGTTCAAATGTGTTTAGACTTGCACATTCCAACATTTTCAAATATTAATTTGTTGCATTTTGTGCCAATATTTGAATGTGTTTAAACTTGAACATTCCACGATTTTTTATTTGAAACCACAATCATGATGGTACAAGCTACAATGCAGCATAATTAGATAAAACTTTTAAACTTATTTTTCAAATGATCATTGTCGCTTTTGAATTAGCCGCCATATTAGAATAAACATGTGAAACAACAGCATGCACAGTCTCCTCACTTCCAGCCCAGTTAAGCCAGGCAAGCCCATTTTATGCTTTCAAATAAGACCTTTAATGAGGAGAAACTGCTTCATTTGGGGAAATCTTGCCAAGCCAGACTGGACCATTCTTCATATGAAGATAATTTTAAAACAAAGTGAATTAATATACAAGGTAAGATATATTGAAAAAGCTATATCATACTGTACAGGCCCTTATAAAATGTCAAAATATATCGCAAAATGTGTACCGAAAGTGTAGCAATAGTAACAATGTAAAAAACAATGAAATGCAACGACAATATGTGAAAACAAATCTTTATAATTAATACCTTGCATCAGAACGCTTAGCTTTATTTGACTTTGTTCTTTGTGTTTTACCAAGGAGTTTTCTCAACTCTGTGTCAGAGGGTGGTACATGACGTACCCATCTAAGGAAAGACATATGTGAAAATTACAACAGAAAATGTCAAAAACAAACACTTGAGACAACATACCCACTGCATAATAATCAACTGGCCAGCAACATATATGGTGAAAATTTGTGAAGAAACAATGCTACCACCAACGTTAGGACAACCTGTATACCAAACAGTGCCTAAAAGGAAAAAAGCCAATTCCCAGATATATTTTCTATGATGTATAGTATTATTTCTTAAGGGAGGGAAGAGATTGGGAAATGTTTAAGGTTATAAGAGCAGTTAACTGAGTGCAAAGTTCTAAACATGACAAAGTATTCCCATATGCATGTTAGGTAGGAGCAAGCACCTAAAACATTGGGCAGACAAAGCCAGAAGGGAGGGGGAGATTAAGAAATGGTTAAGTTTATAAGAGCAGTTGACTGAGTGCAAAGTTCCAAACATGACTAAAGTATTCTCATATGCATATTAGGTGGAGCAGGAACCTAAAACCTTGGGCAGACAAAGCTAGAAAGGCATTATTTGCAGGAAAGTTTGGTGAATTAAGCCATTTCAGATTGAAAATGTTTAATTGCTCCCCTTAAAATGTTAGCCCGTACATGTAGGAGTACACCACAAAACAAACCATCGTAAAGGCTTTGTTCAATCAGAAGCAACTTCTAGCAACAAGTTTGGCTGACAATTTCTTCAGATATTTTTTGGTTTGCTGCACCAATTTATTGATGTGCCATGAAAAGTTTTTCTCGCAAGTTATATAGCTTTTTTGTTAAACACATCTACTAATGTTCAACCAACAAGATAAAATTAACAATGCAACATCCTTGGCGTCAGGCGAGTCAAAGATGATCTGTAAAACCCAGAAATTCATGTTGTTGAATATGCTCGAGGATTCCAAATAGTTTATGAAAACTGAAATTGCAGCTTTCCCTTCTAGTATGATGAACTTTATAAAAAATTTATAACCTGTTGATCAACGTAACTTAACAAATCCAACAAGTTATGAATAACAAAAAACGAATCGGTTACAAATTAAAAACTAAAGTTAGCAGAAGAACATCCTGGAAAATTTTTTTAGACTCATGAACTCTCTGGTCTTGTCAATGTTGTGATGACAAATATCGTCTGCTAATACAAAACTTCCCACTACTGACATTGTATTGCCTTGTTTACACATATTTTCAAAGGAGGATAAATCTTTTGCTGGGCCATTTAGAGGTTCAAAATCTACCTAGCCTTTAATCCGTTTGAAAGTGTTTTGAAGTTTACATTCTTAAAATGAATAATAAATGCGGCAACAATGAATTTGCAATATTGACATGCAGCATGAATCGATAAATTTAGAAAGAAAATGTTGCAAAATCGCTGATCAACCACTGAGTTACGTAAAACTTGCTGAAAAAACAAACACAAGCATTAAGACCGCTTAAAGGGAGATTGTTGTTTTTGCAGCAGCATAAGGTGTCCATTCTAAGAAAAATTTCGGAAGATATTTGCCATTGTAAATGATCTATAATTTATTGTTTAAAATGCTGTGTTTAACAACACATCTTGAATTTATTCTCCACAGAAACCAACGACGCTCTACCCCTTCTTGTCTTTCACCAGAACTACTTCAAAATAAAAATCCCAGCAAACTTATATAAAGACTCGGAATTAAATCACAAAGCCAGCATTTATGATTTTCTTTGATCCACATTGCTGTATGCAAGATTTGTCTAGATAAATTTCCTTATAAGGTTGCTTCTTATAAGGTAAGCTGTGTGAGCCGTGTCTAAGTATGCCGAAACATGTTTGCTATAAAAAAATTTGTCGTCTATTTTAAATGTCTTATAACCATTCTATTTATTCACTTCGCATAGAAGATGGCATGAAGTATGCCGAAACAACAAAGCTTTTGAGATAAAAACAGTCAAAAATTCTAATGTTATAGTGCTGCAACAACAGGCAGAAAGGCGAAGCCAGAGAATAGATAAAATAGCAAATAAATTTGCCGGACTTTCAAAAGGATGCTTTCCTCAACCCTCTAAACTTTACTGAGAAGATGGTCATAAATTTGGCGACCATAATACAGCTGTTATTTGTTTCTTTGAAACGTATTCCGAATGCAGCCTTAATTATCATATCCTTTATACTAATCTCGAAGGAACCTTAATAGATCAAGTAGAGTTCCTATAGAAAGGAATGCAATGTTTTGGTCCTACAGGCTCACAGATTCACAAGACACGGTTGAATAACAAATGCAGAAATTCAATCCATTGATCAAAGATTTGCTTAGATCTATATCGATATATGGCAGCTGGTTTAACTATTTAATTTTCCACGTACGGTAATTTTCCTTTTAAGGTGGGCCACCTGTCATTGCACGTTTAATATTTAATGAAGATTTATGTATTGCTGTGTTTTAGAAATTGTTGTGTTTAATTTATAGTTCTCTTACAGCTACATTTACAAACTTCGTAATGAAAAACTTTCGGCATATGCAACAGAATGTCGGCACTATTGCTTTTCAAACAATCCAAATGTTAAAGCGATCATAAGAAAGCATAATTCCATTTTGACACATTTCATTGTTTTTTTAGCGCATGCGTGAAAAATCACCACAGCAATTATTTTATTGGTTCATATAGCGTTGCCTATGCACGTGATTTCTAGCAGGCAAAAAAAGAAAGGCGAGTCTGTTTGTTATCTTTCAATCCTTTTGGTTGTAGAGAGAAGATTACACGAAGCTTGTGTTTGGTGAAGAAATATAAACGTCAGTGATCTTTATATAAAAACTATAAGACATAGTTAAGAAGAAGGTGGGTGAAATTATTTCTTATTCTTTATATAACGAAAGTGTCGTAATGGGTATTTAGCATTTACCAGATGAAAAGGATTCATTGCCTCAAAGAAACTAAACAAAAGCAAAATGCAATAAACGATAAAACTGGCAAAAGTTATTTCAGTGAAAAATTCTCAATGGAGCTTGTCTTGTTTTGAGCACAGTCTAAATATTTCATTTGATTTTGTAAGCGCCAACTCTCGCTTCTCGTCGCGACGCACTTTTATTGAGAGTACTTTATCATGCCATTGTTTTATTGACATTTTTACTTGAGTCATAACAAAATAAATATTATAGAAACCTTCGTCTTCTGAATTCTATCTTAAATAGTTGCATTGCAACCAGAAACCTTCATTCCCATCGTTCATTCAAAATAAATTTTAAGTTTTTGTAGTACGACAAAATTATTTTGAAACTGGAACAGCTGCTACAAAAAAATTTCGTGATCATTTTAATAGTTTATGATCACAAACAAAAATATGGAGAACAAAAAAATTGTAGTTGATATGAACGAGCATCGATAAATTCGTTAAATATACTTATTTTTATTGGAAGAAAATGCATACGGAAGAAAATAATTTTTTTCAAGTATTGTTGAACTCATGATATTAGTTCTCCTTTATGTTGGGAAGACAGCATGTATGGTCGGTTCAATACGAGACTGCCACCTGTATATGTACATTACAAATAAGACACTTGTATCAAGTGTTTTCTCGAAAAGATTAACTTCATAACACCTCGTCGCAACGCAAATACCTTGTTCATCAGCTACAAAAGAAGGTTTGTTGACGCTACGTTAAATAAACTACTAGAAAAGTCTTTGAAATCGGAACAGCTGCTAGGAAAAAAAATTTCCGCGATAAATTTGTTCTTCCATTCTCACACACAAAAGAAATTTACTTAAAATGTGAGCACAGGAAGTTGCCATGGATATAAATCCATAATTTTATCAGATGTACTACCTTTTATTGGAAGAAAATGCCGACAACAATATAATTTTCTTCAAGTTAGAAACTATTACTAAACTCATAAACTCTACGCTATTTTATGTTTATAAAACGTCGGTTAAATGCA
The DNA here is from genome assembly GCF_021976095.1 of Xenia sp. Carnegie-2017. Lineage (NCBI taxonomy): Eukaryota > Metazoa > Cnidaria > Anthozoa > Malacalcyonacea > Xeniidae > Xenia > Xenia sp. Carnegie-2017. Next base: position 10,505,131 of record NW_025813469.1, read on the forward strand.
AAACTTCCGGCTTCCGTATTACCCCGCACTAAAATATTTTTAAATTTGCATGTTTTTTATGAACTTTAGCCATTGCAAGACTACATAGTTCTTAAAATCAACATAGCTAACGTGAATAAGAACATAAATCTCCAAAATTGTAAAGAAAGTTCTGCAAAAAGACTAAATTTTGTAAAAGATTATCGTGACTGAAGAAATGTTTTATTGATTCGTTGCTATGTGTCATTTCTACCATTTTTACCAACATCGGAAATTTAGCGGTCAGAAAAATAAACAAATGTGTATTGATTGGTTAAATTTTGCTAAATGAATATTTATCACCAATGACATTGTAAAGATGGTACTTTTAATTTAAAATTAACAGCTATTATTTATTTTGCTAAAACCTAGACACAATTAAAAAATAGTGTTCATCGTTACTTCGATCTATATAGGTTAAAAGCTGACAATTAAGTAATTCAACGATATTCTTTTCGAAGGTGTAAGTTACCTTATCAGTGACGTATTCAAAATAACTTTTTGGAAACCTTTCAATGCCGATAACAAAAAAATGATGATTAGATCGTTGAGATGTGATCATTTCGGGTAGAATTAAAACTTCATCTTCACAAAAGTTACACTTTCTCTTCTTTTTGCACATTGAACAAAATTGAGCATTCTACGTCTGATGACTTTGACATTTCTTATAGAAGCCAAACTGTTTACTATGTCAAAATTAGTATGAAAAATGCAAATTAAGAAGTCATCTGCATATATAGAATAAATATAAACTAAAATTTACGTTTTCAAATCGGAACGGAAACTGCGAAAAAAACTTTGTACTTTTGTGCTCAGAGACAAAAGAAATTTGCAGAAAAATTTTAAAACGCGGAGCTCACATGAACTTTGGCTGTAATAAAATTTGTCAGAGTTATCATTTTTACATCGAAAGAGAAATGCCGGCAAGAAAACAATTTTCGTCAAGGATTCAATTGGGTGTTCTCATCCATTTTGTGGTGAATACCAACAACATCAATTCAACAAAAAGAACTTCCCGAAACTGACTATTGTAGTGGCCGATTTACAATTATTTTGAAGACGAATATAGTTTTGAACTTCAGTACAGTATAAGGCTTTGTTTACATGAGACCGGAACGAAGTGAAACCGGAATGAAAAGTGGAATTTGTTGCATGTTTTCATGGACCGGCACAAAATCACGAAAAATCTTCATTCGCGCAATGTCTCTTTTGCAGCTAATTTACACTTGCTAGCCACTTTGCTTTTGTAACTTGCTTTTGTGCGCATGTGTTGATGCCATTTCTGAGCGGTCTATTACAGGAAAGCATAGTTATATTTTCGTACATTTCATTGTTTTTATAGCGCATGAGTGAAAAATAACCAAAGCAAGTAATTTATTGGTTAACAGATTCGCTTTGTATATGCACGTGATCTCTACCAACAAAAAAAGAAAGGGCGAGTCTGTTTGTTATCTTTCAATCCTTTTGGTTGCAGAGAGAAGATTACACGGAGCTTGTGTTTGGTGAAGAAATATAAGCGTCAGTGATCTTCATATAAAAACGATAAGACATAATTAAGTCAAAGGTTGGTGAAATTATTTTTTATTCTTTATATAATGAAAGTGTCATGATGTGCATTTAGCATTTACCAGATGAAAAGAATTAAGCATTGCCACGAAAAGACCAAATAAAACAAAGTACAATAAACCACAAAACTAGCAAAAGATATTTTCATTCAAATTTTCTGACAGGAACTTTTTTTGTTTTAAACAAAGCCTAAATATTTCAGTTGATTTTGTCGGCGCCAATTTTCGCTGTTCATCCCGACGTGTTTTTGTTCAGAATTCTTTATCATATCTTTGTTTCTACTTCAGACATAACAAAATACGTAGAAACCTTCGTCTTTTGAGTTCTATTTTATATAGTTACATTGGGCACAGAAGCATTCATTCCCATCTTTCATTCAAAATAAACTTTAAGTTTAATGAGTTATGACAAAAATGTTTTGAAACTGAAACAGCTGCCACAAAAGGAATTTCGTAGTCATTTTAGTAGTTTATGATCAGAGACAAAAAGACATTTGCATAAAATATGGAGAACAAAAAAATTGTTTGTGATATAAAAGAACACCGATAAATTCGTTAAATTTACTTATTACTATTTGAAGAAAATGCATATGGAAGAAAACGATTTTGTTCAAGTATTGTTGAAGTCATGAAATTTGTTCTCCTTTATGTTGCGAAGACAACAGGTATTGTCGATACGAGACTGCCACCTGTATATGTAAATATATTACAAATAAGACACTTGTATTATATAAGTGTTTTCTCAAAAAGATTAAATTGATAACACCGCCTCGCAACGTAAAAACCTTTTTCGTCAGCTACAAAAGAAGGTTCGCTGACGCTACGTTAAATATACTACTGGAATAGTATTTGAAATCAGAGCAGCTGCTAGGAGAAAAACTTTCGTGATAAATTTATTCTTTCATGCTCACGCACAAAAGAAATTTATATAAAAATGTGAGCACAAGGAGTTGCGTCTGATGTAATAAATCACTAGAGTATGAATACAAGTGTTACATGTCATTATCAGTATAAAAAAGCAGGTTTTATATCATTTAAAAATGATTTATAGCCAAAGAAACTAAATTTCTTTCTTTTACAAGTTAAACAAGTTACTCCAAGCATACGGTGGGCTTTACGTGTAATGATAGTTCATTTCCAAAAAAACCTCATCCAATACGTCTATTAGATCTATCAAAATCATTATATGCATATTAAATAAAATATTTTTCGATTTAAAAGTATTTTTGAAATATGATTACAATAAATATCTGGCAAACGAATCATTTTACATGTGAAAAAGTTAACTCGATGAATTAGAAAGAAAATGTGGCAAAAAGGTCCAGATTATTTACTAAACAGCATCTCATAATGAGTGAGCTAGGTAGCATTTGCTAACAAAAACTATCTCGCATGCGTAAATTGTAATTAAGATTTTTTAATTTCAATATGTGCGACATTGGTTTGAGTTGCCCAACCATAGATCGACTACTGATAGCAAATAATTTCAAAAGAATTCTTTTAAAGACTTGTTGTGGATTGAAAGAATAAAGCTTGGTACATCATAGCATGTTATGCAAGAAACTAAATTCTTCAAGGGCTTCGTTTTTTTAGGTAGAAAATGTATTTAAAATCAATCTTTAGAAAACCTTCAATTTTACATACATAAAGTACAACCGTATCACAAATATACATGCCACACTTTAAAGATTATGAAAAACGTCTGATTTCGTAAAATATTTGTACGATATATATATATATAATAATTGAACGATAAAATTAGAACGTTGCAACAAACGTCTTTGATTATTATGATCTTAAGTCTTTTATTAAACTTTTCAGCCTGAATGAAGTTCATTTAATTTGAGTTTTGAGTTTTAAAACGGACGCTCTGCATATCCTTCTGGACTAATGGCTTATAAATATACAGTCCGTTACAGCTTTTCAATTTGTTTCGAAAAACGTTATAAATGGTTCTCAATTCATTGTATCTTTCCAATTTTTTTTATCTTAAAAGACACATGCAACATAAAATTCGGATTATTATTTTTGTAATTTACATAAAGGTATAGCTCCAACTAATAGTTCACCAATGTTTGAGACTTAAAGGATAAATATTTTTGAAGATATGGAGGTTTAAAATTGATGCTTTTCGGATAACGTATTAAAAATACCCGACGAGCTAACGACGGCTACCGATTGGAAAAAGGTCGATGTGACGTAATAGTTGACATTAGCTAAACGCGGTCAATTGCGCGCTTCGTTCAAAATATGGTTTGTTGTACCGCATTTAATTGCAAAAACGGTTCTTCTAAGAACCACAAAACGTAAAAGGTTTCCTTTTTTTTCGTTTCCCGAAAACAAACGCATGCGAGATATTTGGATTGAAAAGATCCGACGCAAAAATTGGAAGCCAACAAACACCTCAAAATTGTGCTCGCAACATTTCGAGAGTTCGTGCTTCGTGCAAAATTTTGAAGCGATGCAATCAGTAGGATGGACAACAGGACGGCTTCGCCTTAAGAAGAATGCTGTACCCACGATTTTCGAATACTCTGTGGAATCCACAAGTGTAGCATCTAAAAGGAAACAGCCAACAAATGTTAGAACTGCATTTGAGAAGAGACGAAGTCAAGAGCTGAATGTTATAATTATAGTTAGCAAAATTTTCTTACATTTATCAAAAACTAAGCTATATAGCATTACAAGACAATTTTATAATTTGGGATTATTGACGACGTTCTTGCAGAACATGACGACTTTCTTGTAGACGACGACCACGATGTCTCGTCATCGGCTCAAAATGTTTGTGCGTTTTACCTCAAAGGAAGTTTGTCTAAGATGAATGATGTCAAAATATATGTAGACAGCGAAACACAAACATGTACAGTGGTAACTAATTCAGACAAATGTCGTTTGATCTTTTCTGTGTTATTTTAACTCATAGAAAATTCCCTAACGTACCTTAGAAACGCAATGTGAAATGCCAAGCAGCCATAACAATCCGTCCACAAAAACACGTAAGGTCAAGAACCACTCAAACAAAAGTAATAAATATGATAAGTAGATGTATAGACTTTCCATTCCGGCCGTTTTGATTTTTGTAAAAAATTCAGCAATACGATAATTTTATGCTAAGGTATGGAGGTTGAGTTTATTTCAACAAAAAATCAGACGACTTTATGTGAAATTGAACATTTTGAGGATAGCGATGTATGGTCTGATACAGAGAGCACGTCGACGATGAGCAATAGCTACAATGGATCAGACTCTCAATGTTCAAATGAGTTAAGCAAAAATGAAGAATCCGACAATGACAATGCGACGTTAGTACCAACTATCCAGTCACCTGACTATTCTTTACATTGCTTTTCTCTGTTATGTTTCTCAAAACGTTACGTTTATCTCTCTCTGATTCTGATGGTAATTTTTATGTCATATGAAAGATGCTCAAAATAAGAGAAAATACATAGTGTTTGATTGTTGCTTGAGACAGTTAGTGAGTCAATGCCCATGTTGTGGTGAAAGCTGCTCCATTGTGACGAAAACGACTTGTAGTATGGTTAACGTACTAGCAAAATGTCATTATGGTTATGTTTGAGACTGGATTAGCCAACCTCTGCATGGGCGAATGCCTTTGGGTAACTTGGTCTTTACTGCCAGCATCTTATTTAGTGGAAGTAGCCCCAGCAAAGTTCTTCAATTCCTTCGTCACTCAGGCATATAATTTCTGTCAGAACGTACATATAGCTATATTCAAACAGCATATTTGATACCCAGTGTTTCAAATGTTTGGCATAAGCACCAAAAGCATCTTCTAGAAACAATCAGAGAAAGTAACATTAACCTTGGAGGAGATGAAAGATGTGATTCGCCTGGATATTGTGCCAAGTATGGGTCATATAGCTGCATGGATTTGGAATCTAACAACATTTTAGACACACAACTAGTTCAGGAAACAATTCTTCAACAACTGTACATAAAGCATGATTCGATTACTCACATAATTATGTTAAACAGTCCAATGAAGTGTCCAACTCTGGAGCAATGGAACTTGAGGGATTAACAAGTTGTTTGGCAAAGTTTGATGAAAGTGGGATACAGGTGAAATCAATGACCACAGACAGACATGCTCAAATCAAGTCCTACATGTCAAAACAAAGACCAAAAATCGAGCACTACTTTGATGTATGGCATGTAGCGAAAAGTATAGATTGTCATAACAAACCAACCTTTTACACATTTCATCAATAATCAAAATCTAACAGGAATCAAAAAGAAAATTTTGGCAGCATCAAAAAAAAAGTGGTTGCAAATTATTGTCAGATTGGGCCCATTCAATTTCCAGCCATGTATACTGGTGTGCTGCTTCCAGCAATGGTGATGAAGAATTTGTCAAAGCAAAGTGGTTGTCAGTCCTCAACAATATAAGTGACATCCATGAGGGACATAGTGATGTATTCCCATAATGTGAACATGATATGTTAGAGCCTAGAATAAAGGGTATTGTAAGTGAATAAATTTCAAAGTAACATCAACATTCTTCTTTTTTGTTAACTAACTTCTGATCTTAGGTTCAAAAGCTTATGTTGAGCTGTCTTGGATTGTTGAGTCCAAGTATCTCATGAGAGATAATGAAAAACTCAGTTATCAGAAGCAGACTTCATCCATCAAAGGTTTCCACCAAGTGGTGATTCTTTTTGCACCAAAACATATCCATTTTTTCTACAGATCAATGGAAGCAAAGTAATATAATTATGACTTGTGTATGATTATTTAGTCATCATTGCAAAAGCAATAAGTTGCAATAGTTGTAAACATAAATTTAACATTCATTTGTTGATTGTTGATTGCCACTCTTCATTTCAATGAGAATGGAAACAAAGCTCAGAAAACGAAGAATGGTGGGCAAGCAGAAGAGGCATTGACTTAAAGAGTGGCTTATCCAAAGTCAAAAGAAGGACAAGGGGTCATCAAACCAGTGAAAGTTGACAGCATTTATGGTTAGCACAGAAAAATAAACTTACCTTTTCTCAAATTGCAATGCAAAGCAAACATAAATAATGATTTGTTTTTTGGATATGTTGAGGACTTGATGAAAGAAGTTTTGTACTGCAGACGCATTAATCTAACACTGTCCAAAGCTCTTGATGTCGCTGGAGTGAACGAAATACCTGTCTCATTGACTCGCCACAAATCAAAAATCGGCAAAACTGATGCTATTAAGCAACACAAATCTCGCTTTAATAAATAAAATGCAACTAACCATTCAACAATTTCAGTTCTGTGAATGTATTCATCTTCGCTTTCCGATGACGAAGAATTGTCATCATTTTCACCACCTTGTGTGTTGGCCAAAGGCTCAAACATTTAAGGTTGTACCTCATTGTTATTGATGATAATATTATAATCGGCTTCTTCTTCAGAAAAATCCATTAATTTTTGATCAATAAAAAACAGTAATGTTGTTGTTGTTGTTGTTGTTCGTTATTCGCAAGGGGATGATGACCTTGACAAGTTAACTCAAGTACTAGAAGACTGGGTACGGTGAGTTCTGAGGTGGCTAATAAGACCAATCTTGGCACGGAATGTTCTCGAACACGAAGAACAAACCAAAAATGCATCTGATGTTGAAGCACTGGCTGCTCTTGATTTCCGCGGCTCACGTTTCTGTTTGGCTTCCACAGTCCGCCTTTCTTCTGATGCTTGACAGCCCTTAAAGATGAGATCGCGCCAGGTTGATCCGTTCCCTGCAACTTTGTCCCATATTGCGGTGTTGATGTTAAAGGACTTCAATGAGGTCTTTATAATCGGCTTCTTCAGAAGAAGAATCCATTAATTTTTGATAAATAAAAAACAGTAATAGCAAACAACTGAAAGCCGTGCAAGTCGTAGAACGATATAAAAACAATGCTTGTTTATGTCAACTAATACGTCACTCTTTCCCAGTTCCCAGACTTAAACAATCTCACGGCGTTTTAGCAATGGTCAACGAATACCGTGTTTTTACCGATTATAACCCTAAATATCTTTTGAAATATTTTGCGGACGACTTTGAAACTTGGTACGTCTTATTTTCACGTTAAAGGCATTACAAGAAAATAAATTTGTCTTCTAGCTTGCATGTGTCCTTTATGGGGAACCCTTACCTGTTAAGACGTGTTTCTGCGGAAAAGAGGGAATTATTAAAAACAAATGCAGAAGTTCTGTCAATCTGCATTGCCACTTAGCGGAAGATTTATAAACTAAATTTAAAAATACGAGGTAAATATTGTAAAAAATAGAGCACCTGTCTTTTCCATTGAATAATAAATTTTCAAATATATATGAAAAATTTGCATATGAGCTTGTTATAATGGTCGATATTGCTTCTACCACTATACTACAAAAATTTCATAGTGGAAAATTGGCTGAAGAATATTACGACAGAAACGTAGCAGGATTTGTTTCAAAGCAATCATAATTTTCAAGCTATTATCGAAAAGTATACTTTCAATTTCGCCCGTTGCATATTGTTTCTATGACGCATGCGCAAAAAGCCATCTTATAGCAAGCATTTATTGATTCATAGACTTGCCGTTGTTTACACACATCTGTTCATTTAATTTTAACGCAACTGGTTGCAAACTAAAGAGTTTTAGAAGCTTTGATTTTGTCAAGAATTTAAAGTGCCAGCTATCTTTGAATCGGTGATAACATAGTAGTACAAGGTGGGAGAACTTGTAACATTGCTTTAATTAAAGGGGTTGCTTCGACTAAATGTAGAAAGCCGAGTAACTAAATCGACGCTGACAAAATGCAACGAAATATTTAGCTTGCTCAACAAAGGCAAGTTAATGTCACTACTTTTAGCCAAAGTTTTGACATAAACTTGCCTAGTTAAGCAAGCTAAATGTTTCGTTTAATTTTGTCAGCGCCGATTCTCACTTCTTATTTGACGCGTTTTTTATCACATTAGTTTATCACTTCATTTTATTCACATTTTTAAGATTGGACATAATGCTTACATATATTTAAAACTTTCATCTTCTGAATGCATAAAAATTATTTTATATAAAAATGTTTTCAAAATAAGACAGCTGCCTGTAGAAAAACTTTCGTGATCAATTTACTGTTTGATACGTGTTCAAAGAGAAAAGAAATTAAGGTGAAAACGGATGACAAGCACGTAGATAGATCAATTTTATCAGATGTATTGAGTCTGAAAACTTTCTTCAGTTATTACTCAAACAATAAACTCTATGCTACTTATCTTGTAATGACAACACGTATTGCCGGTCGGTTCTTTACAAGATTCCACCTGCGTACACAAATTACAAATAAGACATCTTGAGTGAAATGACTGTTTTCTCAAAATGATCATTGGCTTAGTTGATATTGCTTCAACAGCTACCATAGAAAAATAGGGAGAAAAAATCTTTGAAAAATAAACAGACTTTTGGTAGTGGTAATTTTATAACAATCATAAATATTGATGCCATTATCGGAGAGCGTCTTATTTTATTATTGACGCATTCCCGAGAAAATATCGCAGCACGTATTTCTTTGCTTACCATCGCCTTTGATGTTTGTTTGTCTCATTAAAAAAGATCATCCCCGCACACGTACAAATGAGCTCCTCAACGTAACCATGTTTTTGTGGCCAGTTCACACGATCCGATTTCTCGAGGCTCAATTTATATGTGTTCACACGATCCGTATTTTAGGATCCAACAAATCGGATCGTGTGAACACACCTTAAGTGTGGCAACTTATAGATCAACATATGATAAGCTTTAAAAAACAAATGCAATAATTGAGTTATCTACCTTACAAATTCTTTGAATCTAGATTCATATGCGGCAGATAATTGAGGCGTTTGATTGCATCTCCCTTAAATATGAGGTAACCTGTCAGAAGAGGCTTAACTAGAACGTTAATTGGAGGGAGAGTTCAAACCTATGTATTCTATTGTGCCCTAATGATTTCTTTTGGACGTGAGTTGAATTTCAAAAGAAATTAGTAGGGCACACATGAATATATGAATATACACACCCCTAATTAACGTTCTAGTTACGCCTTTGCCTGTCAGTGCATGCATCTGTCTTGCACATGCATACATTTAAGACTAGAATTTGAAAATGTTAAGACATAGATTTCCACAAAGTATTGGTAAACAGCAAAGCCGAATAGCTCTGTTTATCTCTTTGATGTAAAATGTATAAAAGCAAACAAAACTGTTTTATTTGAAAATTTTAGTTTGAGTAAATATGGGAGATTCTGCAACTTTAAGAAAAGAAGATAGCCAGTCAATTGATAAATCTAAGATATTCAACGATCCAATTCATGGTTTCATCGAATTTCATCCTTTGTTGGTCAAGATTATCAACACACGACAGTTTCAGCGTTTGAAAGATATAAAGCAGTTGGGACTCTGTGATTATGTTTACCCTGGAGCAACTCACAGTAGGTAAGGTTATTACGTGGAAAACACTATGGGATATGTTTTAAACATTAACTGGTGAATAGCGCAACTTTTGAAAATTTTTACTCAGACAATTTATCTTCAAACAGGTTCGAACACGCTCTTGGAACATCTTATTTGTGTGGAAAATTGATCGATACACTTTACGAGCTTCATCGTGAAGAGAGAAAAGGAGAAAATATAAAAAGGATTGAAATCACAAAAGAGGAACGTTTATGTGTCAAAATAGCAGGTCTTTGTCGTGGTCTTGGCCATGGACCGTTCTCTTATTTCTTCGAAAAAGTGTACATGAAAAAGTTTTGTCGTAAAACTGCTGACAATGCTGACAATGAGTGGAAACACGAAAAGGCGTCACTGAAACTCTTTGAAGATATGCTCGAGTCAAATGGTGAACTTGAGGAGAGTTTTGCAAAGGAAAACCTTGATGAGGATCATATAAAATTCATTAAAGATCTCATCATAGGTAATTCTAAAAATCAAAATAAATTTCATACTAACTCTCATTAGGATTCAAACTCATTATTTAATATTCCTCCCAAAATATTATTCCAGTAACGCAACTCCACATTTATATTATAGTCGCCCGAGACTTAATAAATTCTCGTTGTATACAGGTAAAGACCCCAACGAAGAAGAAGAAAAAGTAGAAAGAAAATGTCTATTTACAGGTCATTCAAAATGGTTTCTTTATGAAATCGTATCAAACAAACGAAATGGCATCGACTGCAACAAGTTTGATTACATTGCCCGTGACTGCGCTAATGTTGGAGTGAAAAGTAGTTTTGACCATCGACGCTACTTTGAAAATATTTGTATCATGTCTATTGACGACCAACTTCATATCTGCGTACGTGACAAAGAGGTGTTTAACTTGTACGAGTTGTTCCACACACGTTGGTCCCTCCATCACAGAGTTTATCAACACAAAACTCAGGCACCAATAGAAGATTTGCTAGCTAGGGCGTTTTACGAAGTCGATAAAATCATGAAAATCTCAGAAGCTGTGAAAGATATGAAACGATACACCATTCTAACAGACAGCATTCTGTATGATATCTTACGAAATGAGAGCGGGTTGCAAGCTGTCAAAAACGCACAGGAGTTGATAAGATGCATAGAAGAACGGAAGATTTACAAATTCTGTGGTCAGACTGATCTAACGTCGAGCGACCCTTGCCCAAAAGAAGATGAAATCGCCCAAAATTTGATTGATCTATCAGAAGAAAAATTGACAAAAAACGACATATTTGTTTTTATAGTGGAGTTCGACTTTGGGATGAAAAATAAAAATCCAGTTGATGCTGTCAGGTTTTTCGATAAATACCGCACGGAAACGTTTCCGATAAAAAGAGAAGAAGTTAGTAAAATGATGCCACAAAATTTCCAGGAAACATATGTCAGAGTTTACGCAAAAAAACCGGAACAAAATGAAGACCAGATTCAATTGATTAATGAAATGTTTGAAAAATGGTGCGACAATAATCATTATCCAAAGCCTTATGTTCCTAAAGCTTTATGAACGATTTTATGCCACATCTTTCTGTTCTAAAAACGCACTTGACAGTTTCTTATAACTTAAACAACATATCGTAAATTCAAAACATCAATGATTATAGACACATTAAATGCACAAGTCGCACAATGGGCTTAAGACTGGTATAGCAGAGTTAAAAGGTGAAAGGTTTATCATAGACCGAGACTTGTAGCGTATAAGGCTTTCTGCTTTTGAGTAGACTTGTCTCGTTTACAAGTAAGACGAGTGGAAGGTTAATTTCTCAAATGTTGTTAGATAAGGTCGTTATTGCTCGTATTTGTTGGTTATAGCATTATGCTATCATTCTTTTGGTTGAATGAATAAATATTGATAATTACATTATAATCTATGCTAAAAATACTTTATGTTAGAAGAGCACAAAATTCAATCAAAATAAAATGAATAGTATAACAATAAACTTTCAACTTTCAATATTTAGACGTATTTTTAGTGTGGCGACGTACTCGTTATGAGCGAGATCCAGTATACCAAAAATTGTCGAAAAATTTAACAATGCCTGTAGATATATACGGCCCTGGTGATAAAGTCGAAGTAAACTCGAAAGTAAAACTCGCCAAAAAGTTTTCAACTTAGTAAACTGATTCCAAACCTCCGACGCCAATCAAATTCAATCTGATCTAATGCAAACAAACATAAATATTATCTTTCATTGTATATATTGGTTCATTAAACAACTGATGATAAACATTACCAAATCTTGACGTCATAAACACTACTAGCCATAGCCATGTCTACCACGTAAAGTACGACGTCAATTGACTTTGGCAGATGTTTCATTAAAGCGTTGTTCGACTCCCAGTCGGACTACTAGCTATAACCATGTCTACCACATGAAATACGACGTCACTTGATTTTTGCAGTTGTTTCATTAAAGCATTGTTTGACTCCCAGTCGGACTACTAGCTATAACCATGTCTACCTCATGAAATACGACGTCATTTGATTTTTGCAGTTGTTTCATTAAAGCATTGTTTGACTCCCAGTCGGACTACTAGCTATAACCATGTCTACCACATGAAATACGACGTCACTTGATTTTGCAGTTGTTTCATTAAAGCATTGTTTGACTCCCAGTCGGACTACTAGTTATAACCATGTCTACCACATGAAATACGACGTCATTTGATTTTTGCAGTTGTTTCATTAAAGCGTTGTTTGACTCCCAGTCGGACTACTAGTTATAACCATGGCTACCACATGAAATACGACGTCACTTGATTTTTGCAGTTGTTTCATTAAAGCCTTGTTTGACTCCCAGTCGGACTACTAGCTATAACCATGTCTACCACATGAAATACGACGTCATTTGATTTTTGCAGTTGTTTCATTAAAGCGTTGTTTGACTCCCAGTCGGACTACTAGTTATAACCATGGCTACCACATGAAATACGACGTCACTTGATTTTTGCAGTTGTTTCATTAAAGCCTTGTTTGACTCCCAGTCGGACTACTAGTTATAACCATGGCTACCACATGAAATACGACGTCACTTGATTTTTGCAGTTGTTTCATTAAAGCCTTGTTTGACTCCCAGTCGGACTACTAGCTATAACCATGTCTACCACATGAAATACGACGTCATTTGATTTTTGCAGTTGTTTCATTAAAGCATTGTTTGACTCCCAGTCGGACTACTAGTTATAACCATGTCTACCACGTGAAATACGACGTCACTTGATTTTTGCAGTTGTTTCATTAAAGCATTGTTTGACTCCCAGTCGGACTACTAGTTATAACCATGTCTACCACATGAAATACGACGTCACTTGATTTTTGCAGTTGTTTCATTAAAGCATTGTTTGACTCCCAGTCGGACTATTAGCTATAACCATGTCTACCACATGAAATACGACGTCACTTGATTTTTGCAGTTGTTTCATTAAAGCGTTGTTTGACTCCCAGTCGGACTACTAGCTATAACCATGTCTACCACATGAAATACGACGTCATTTGATTTTTGCAGTTGTTTCATTAAAGCATTGTTTGACTCCCAGTCGGACTACTAACTATAACCATGGCTACCACATGAAATACGACGTCATTTGATTTTTGCAGTTGTTTCATTAAAGCCTTGTTTGACTCCCAGTCGGACTACTAACTATAACCATGTCTACCACATGAAATACGACGTCATTTGATTTTTGCAGTTGTTTCATTAAAGCCTTGTTTGACTCCCAGTCGGACTACTAGCTATAACCATGTCTACCACGTGAAATACGACGTCACTTGACTTTGGCAGATGTTTCATTAAAGCATTGTCCGACTCCCTATTGGACTACTAGCTATAGCCATAGCATGAAACAATGTTGGCTTGCTTTTGAACATCAATGACTGAGATGTGGCTCGCGAGATCGTCTTTGCCAAGCATTTACAATTCATCCATAAATTTTTCACCCTCTTGAAAAAATTCCCAGTTTGGACAGCAGGATTCATGTCAATATATGAATTTGTAAAAGATTTCCACAAATTCCATCTGATTGTAGTTTAGTTTCTATCATGCTTTAGAAAATTACTATGAAACGATCAAACATTCAATTCAGACAGTTAGCTTGACTATGTTAGTTCAGTTGGCTATCAGTCGAAATCGTTCAAACCAATCACAGTAAGACAAAAATTTAAACGAACCAATTACACGATAGCAAGTGGACTCCATTATAGGTCCGGCCACCCCGCTTATCGGTCGAGATTATTCCAGATCGTCCACTGATCTGGCTATTGACCAATGAATTAAGCGTTTTTCGCGTTCATAGACTCCTTTATCAGTCGAAGCAGTCAAGCCACCCCACTTATCAGTCGGTTATTCCAGGTCAATTAAAATTCAACTGATCTGGTTACCAACGAGATATTCATTGGATTAGTCATTAGTTTTCAATAATAAATAAAGCTGGATTTTTATCACGAAGTAAATGCGATAATAAAGTAAGAATAATTAATGAATTTTTAATTAATATGAATAGGTAATTTTTGAATTTCAAACATCAGTCGCGCGACGGATTTAACATACTCTAGATCCGCCCCAGTACTCAAGTAGAGTAACAAGATAATCATTGTCTCTAATGTTGAAACAACTAAATTGCATGATTAACTGTGGAATATATATGATGATATTTCAAAACAAAGTGACGAAAGTTTGTTTATAAGTTAAGAAAGAATGATCCAAATGGAAGTGGCCGGAGATGTATTGTTCTACACAGTACTATTTAACTGACTAAAACGACCCCACACATCAAGTAGTGAATCCTATGCTAAAATTAACAAGGATGAAAATTCCGGTTTTACAAAAAAATTTTGAACAACTGAAAACATTGAAGCATTTGAACGCACTTATATAATGGAAAAGATTTCAAAGGACATCTAAGTAAAGTACTTGAGATTCAATCGCTCAATCCACCTTTCCTATTTTAAACATACATGTCAAAATACGAGATCAAATTACAAGATCGGACAATTAAATGGTCAGATCAAATTCGATCAAATTCGGACAATTAAATGGTCAGACATAGTATTGTTTATGTAGAATAGTGGCAATAAATCAGAAAGAAGATGTTCTTTGGGGCATTTGTAAACCTTATTCTAGAAATACAGAACGAATAAATATAAAGGCAGAAGGTGTAAGAGTAAATAAAAACCATTTTCCCTCAAATCATAGGAAAGCTTGGATATGTACGCTTGGATAATTTAAGAAACATAACAAAGAATAAGAAAGTCTCACTCAAAATCATACTACACATTTCAAAATACTCACTACACATTTCAAAATCCTCACTACACATTTTAAAATCTTCACTACACATTTCAAAATACTCGCTACACATTTCAAAATACTCGCTACACATTTCAAAATACTCGCTACACATTTCAAAATACTCGCTAAACATTTCAAAATACTCGCTAAACATTTCAAAATACTCACTACAAATTTCAAAATACTCGCTACACATTTCAAAATACTCGCTACACATTTCAAAATACACGATAAACATTCGTCCCAGTCTTACCCGCGTTTGTGCGGTCACTTATAATCACATTCGAGAATTCTTAATTTTGAGAACTATGTCCTCCAACATTCTGTTCATTCATTGTTTTATTTTTTAACTTTGTCCAATGTTTTGCTCGTCTTGTTTTAATGAACTTTTTGAAACTTACAATTTTTGCCCGTTTTGTGGCCGGCGAGTAAACGATAACGAAGAAGAAAGCTGTACAAAGGAACAAGATATCATCGAATTTTACTTCCATTCCTGCCCGGATACGAATATGAAAAAATTTTGTGCTTCTTGGAAAAATATCATGGATTTAGTATTGCACTTTCAACACTGAAGCGACGGCTGAAAGAATATGGTCTGAGAAGAAAAACAGCCAATGACGTTAACGATGAGGAAATAGCTAAACTAATAGAACTTGAGTTGGATGGTCCAAGTTGTGCATTAGGCTATAGAAGCATGTGGCATACCTTACGGCTGAAGCATGGATTGAGCGTACCTAGAGACATGGTTCAAAGAATTTTAAAAGAACTTGATCCAGATGGAACTGAAGAACGGAAGCAACATCGGCTAAAGAAGCGGGAGTACAAGTCTACTGGTCCAAACGAATGTTGGCACGTAGACGGTTATGATAAATTGAAACCATTAGGGTTTCCGATCCATGGAGCTGTCGATGATTATAGCAGACGTGTTTTATGATATGGTTCCTCCACAGGCAATCAGCGCATTGAATGCTGGTGGTCTCATCTAAAAAGGTCTCGTACCTCTTGGTGGATAAATCTTTTCAAAGATCTACGTGACAGGAGAATATTACTGGATGGAAATGTATATCACATGCAATGTGCTTGGTTTTGCTTCCATGAAGTCATTCAGCGTTACTTGGATTTTGTCAGATTACACTGGAATACCCATCAAATCCGACCATCCAGGCATGACACTGTTGCTGGGAAGCCTGCTGAATTTTTTTCCAGAACTTGCAGGCACTGTCGATCAATTGCATCCTGTCCATAAAAATCAGTTGTATGATTAATTTTTATTTTTTGAATGTGCCATATGTTTGTTTAGAACTGCCTGTAATAAGCTTTTAGCATTAGCAGATTTTTGTATGGATAGAACTAAAGATTTCCCACGCTGAATCTTTAATTTTTCACCATCATAAAGCCTAATTCCGACATCTATCCGAACAGTTTCATTAAGATCTTCATCAGTGCTTTTTGCCCTTTTTGCTTTCCCTTTATAGCCACTGCCAGTAGTCGATGGTCTGAAGTGCCTCGCTCTTTCATCTTCTTTTCTTTTCTTAAAATAATTGAAAGTAACCGGAACACGTACCTTTTCATGAAATATTACCAATAGTTCATGTACGCGTATCGCATATTTATATGCTATTGTGGCGATATGTTTGCTATGTGCCAAATTCCACATAGACAAACATATCGCCACAATAGCATCAAAATATGCGATACGCGTACTGAACAATTAGTAAAATCAGAAGCGTATGTTTATATTACTTTCTTGACGTCACGTCAATTTCGTATATGGAAACTTATGACGACCGTGGGCAGGCCAGACCAGGGAAAGACTGGGACGAATGTGAAGCGAGTATTTTGAAATGTGTAGTGAGTATTTTGAAATGTGTAGCGAGTATTTTGAAATGTGTAGCGAGTATTTTGAAATGTGTAGTGAGTATTTTGAAATGTGAAGCGAGTATTTTGAAATGTGTGGCGAGTATTTCGAAATGTGTAGCGAGTATTTCGAAATGTGTATTGAGTATTTTGAAATGTGTAGCGAGTATTTTGAAATGTGTAGCGAGTATTTGGAAATGTGTAGCGAGCATTTTGAAATGTGTAGAGTATTTTGAAATGTGTAGCGAGTATTTTGAAATGTGTAGCGAGTATTTTGAAATGTGTAGTGAGTATTTTGAAATGTGTAGTGAGGATTTTGAAATGTTTAGTGAGTATTTTGAAATGTGAGGTATGATTTTGAGTGAGGTTTTCTTATTCTTTGTTATGTTTCTTAAATTATTTTTCTGATGACCCGTTCCGGCCACCGTAGATATGACTTGCAACATGCAGATGGAAAGTTATAGAGAAAAATAAAAACATCTCTAACGTCGGTTGTCACGGATGTAACGAGTGCCATAACAAAGTGTTGATGACTTTGATATGCATTTGTCAAAACAAGCTTAGGTAGACAGAGAGAATGTTAAAAAATGTATGGTTGAAAAATAGCTAAGCGTATGTACAAACACCAATTTCAGAGCGCGCTCTTTCACAAAATAAATGAGAACAACCAACTGTACGTACGATTATGGAATAATTAGTTTGCTCAGTCACAAATTTTCGGATAAATCATTTAAGCATGCATCAGATCCCGATTTTGTTTGCGATAGGCTTTGATCTGGGTACGCATTTATCTGGTTTAGAACAACAAAAGTTTACCGCAAAAAATAGTTAAAATAAAGGACACCGCTATTTACGTCCAGTTCTTTGCAGTGGCGTAGGTAAGAACTTCTTAAGATGGGGCGGATATATAAATTTTCCGACAATAGGGCAAGGCAATTGGGCATGGCCAAAGAAATGTATTAAAAATGGGGCTTAAAAACTGTGTGCAAGTAAAATTACGTATGAAATTAACAATTGTAACATGTTTATTTAACTTACAAGGTACATGAGATGGTGGGATATTTTGTTTAAAAAAGGCTATCATTTTAATTAAACCAGGTACAACAAATGCGAAATAACAAATAGTTTGAGAGAATAATTAAATTGTAGTTTTCCATGGAAAAGCAGTAATTACATCTTAATAAGCCCTTGATAACCGAGCTTGAGGTCTTTACGGAGAAATAACGGACCGAGGCCTTTTTATACTTAGTAGCGAATTAAAGTCATTGAAAGATTAAGATTTTCCTTTTCAAATTTT
Source organism: Xenia sp. Carnegie-2017 (assembly GCF_021976095.1). Classification (NCBI taxonomy): domain Eukaryota; kingdom Metazoa; phylum Cnidaria; class Anthozoa; order Malacalcyonacea; family Xeniidae; genus Xenia; species Xenia sp. Carnegie-2017. The sequence continues at coordinate 10,523,611 of NW_025813469.1, forward strand.
ATTTTAACAGCATAAAAAAAGTTCAAAATTATCCGTGATCTGTGACTGATTTTCCTTCATTCCCTTTGGACACCTCCAGAAAGGTCATGAAAAATTTAAGAAAGTACGACTTTTCCATGCTTAATACAGTTTTACTTCTTGTCATCTTAAAAAAGCTGCAGTTTTATTACTATATTACACTGAAATTTTTTAAATTTGTAGCTCATTACATTTACGGAATCGGCCATTTCTCCAGGGAAACTTTATATTATTTACGTTTTGTGAGCTAGTGCCAGACCCAATAAAGAGGTATTCCAAACGATAAAACTAACATACTAAGTAACATGCCTAAAAAAAAAATAAACTCGTGCATTAGGTTGGATTAAGCAATTGTTGCGAAGATAATATTTTGAAAGTTAGAACCGTATTGTGCAAGACAAGGCGCGCTTTTTCTAAAGGTCTGCCTTGAATTCGTCCTCCATACCATCATCTAAAAACTCCTCTTCCTTAACATCATTGTCGTCATCAATATCTACATTCGTGCATGCAGTACACGACCATACATCTGTGTACTTCACTGCGGCTTTGTTACATGAACAACCTTGCGAGTTACAGCCACGTTACAGCCAGCCTTACAACTAGTGGCGCAGCTAGCGGTCACGCTACTCCCGCCCGGCGGGAGTAGAAATTTCCAAAGAGTAATAAATATTCTATTTGGAGATGAGATATACATTATTTCACAAACAATTTTTAATATTATGTTTTATTCGTTCACGGTTTTATTCTGTAGTTCGTAATCGTAATACCGCAAAATCTCAAGATTTGTCTTGTAACCTAGCAACTGCCTTTTCTCGCACATTTCAATGCATACTCGCGCGAATTCTCCACGTATTCCGCCTATCTTCAGAGGGCAGAACGTACAATGCAATTCTGTATAAGAAGTTTTGAATTCTGATTGGCTAAGTGACTTCGCGCATGCTCAAATCTGCTGTTTTTATAGTCGAACTCCCGTTATTTTAAATAGGCGGAGTTTGTAATAATTTCACCTTTTAATACGAGTACAGCGGTTAGTGATTATCAAATTACGAGATCATTGTCGGTATTAATTTTCTATTTTGTTTGCTCTCAAATTTCTATTTTGTATTTGTGTACGACACAATGGCTTCAAGCGCTACAGCGATTTGCTTAACTGATGTTGATTTAGTAAATAGCTTATTAGTTAAACCGTTCTCTGCTCAATCGTCGTTCGAACAGAATGTTATCGTTCATGAACGGCCTACTCCTGATTTAACTATCCAAAATAGGGGACGAACATTTCAGAGAGATTGGTATGAGGCGGAGGACTGGCTGTGTGGCTGTACAACCTTGCAAAAAGTGTTTTGTTGGCCATGTCTTATGTTTTCCCCTCAAACATAATCATCATGGACTAAGAATAGCTCCAAAGATATACGAAGTATTATGTCTGGTGCTAAGAAGCATAAAAAATCTAAATCGCATTTGACTGCTTTTAAGACATGGAAAACGTATGGAGCTAGTGAACGAATTGATTGTCTTATGTCCCTCGCGAGAAGAAATAAGATTAAGCGTCACAATGAGGAGGTAAGGCAAAATCGAGAAATTTTAAAAACTGTTACTGATGCAGTGCTATAATTGTCAGAGCATGAGCTGCCATTTAGAGGTAACGATGAGTCCGAAGGTAGCTTGAACAAAAATATATATAGAGAGTTGCTAGAATGTTTTGCTAAGTTTGATTCTGTAATTGAGCGTCGACTGCACAGTAGACTAACAGAATCTGATAGAGTTGGTGACAGAAGATTTACTGGAGTTTTTTAGATGTTCAAAATGATCTTATCAGCTGTCTTGATTTAGTCATTAAAGATGAAATCAGATATAAAAGAAAAACTGGTTTTGCAAACATACGATGGTGCTTCTGTGATGTTTGGCCATATCAATGGTGTTCAAGCATTGGTTTCACAGCCTCATTAATTTCTCCGGTAAAAATCTTTTTCATTGATATAGGTACATTCGGCACATTTACAAGCAATGCTCCAAAAAGAAAAGCTTTTCTCACATCAAACAACCTTGAGTTTCCTGCCACTGGTGAAACAAGATGGTATTATCTCTCTAGATTATTTAATGCATTGTACAAAAACTATGAAACACATTTAAATATTTTTGATGGGGTACTTGAACAACCAGCTGGATGGGATGATGAGTCATTAAGTAAAATTAAAGGCTTGCTGCATTATCTTGATAGCTTTCTCTTTTGTTTTCTAGTGTGTGTCTTTTACAGGACTTTAGAACAGTCTACAATTTTGTATTACATTCTTAAAAATAGGGAAACCCATTTTAATTATGGCATAAGCAAGATTACAATTTCAAGCAGTTTTTTGTATCGCTTCGCACAGATCATACTTTCACCAAGATTTACCAAACTGCACTAGAAAAAATAGGCCCACCAGCAACCAGAGCAAATAGTAGATACAAGTACAAACAGTTGTATTTTGAGATTATTGATTTCATTAAAGGCATGTTAAATGAATGATTTCAAGATATTAATCAGTTGAAGTTTTTAGATCTCGTAAATCCTAAACTCTTTATTTTATGGAAGGGCAGTAATGAGGTGCTTAAATAAATCTACAAATTTAATGTCCAGTCGAGTTAACGTCAAGTGTTAAATTTGTTAAAATTGAATGGTGTCTGAGCAGTGGCAAGTGCTTCAGCAGAGAGGTCGTTTTCTTGCTTGTAAAGTGTAAAAAGCTATTTGAGGAATAGAATGGGTCAAGGTCGACTTAGCTCTTTGTATAAAATATCTATTCACAAAGATATCATTAAACAAAGCGAGGAATCAAAGGTGCTACATAATGGAGGTGGTTGAAAAATTTGTAGAAAAACACAGAAGGCTGGCCTCTCTAGATAATTGATGGGTACAGTATGTGTTTGATATTTGTTCTTATAATGCATGGTACTTCATTGAGAAAATTAAGCATAACTTTAAAGAATAAAGCCATCCCAGTCTACCTGCCCCAATCTAAACAAGTGTAAACTAACAAGTGGAATGCTAAGAACACTCTCTCCCCATGCATTTTGGGATGTGTCGTGCACTAGATTATTTTTTGTGCTAATCCAAATTTCTTCAGTTTATTCATGAGCAGTGATGAGTTTGATTCATTATGTTTTAAGAGACAATTGTCTCCTGCGTAACATTTCTCTGAGCCACCTTTAGTACCTTTTTAACTAGTTGCAGTTTTGACAATTGCCACATTAAGAATGCAGCTAACAAAATCGGTTTTTTATAACTTATTGTACAACAAATAATTCGCCCTCCAAATCGCCGGAAATTCTTTTTCTAAGGCTATGGATTGCAAAATTTTGTTGACAAGAAAGCCAAATCGCAGCTTGGTGGTTTGACCAACGTATATGTTAAAGCAAACTGTCACACGTTGGTGGTAGTTGCTCATCTGAACATTTTCCTGCCTTGAACAATGAGAACCAACATCTGTGGACGTCCTCAAAATTCTTGCACTGTAAACAAACAAATCTATTCAGTTGAAACACAATTTCTTCTGACGGGGGAAATGTACTTCCTAAGAAACTAAATAAGTTTAAATATTTGTGGCTACGTAGAAGAATGTTCCATTCACTTATCATCATCGCAACAAAAGAAAGCCAGTAACAACAGAAATGAAGAAATTTTGAGAAATTGAAGGCTATAAGATCCATAAGCTTCCATTGGTAATTGGAAATTAGTGTAAATATTCTTTGCTGAAGTCATTCTCATTGCATTCTGCTTACAACTGAGAAGTATTTTGAAAAAAGAAGTGATAAAATCTCTAAACAACAAGCTAGAACTCGACGTTATATGATTCTTAGAGCAAACTTAGCTACGAATTGTTTACAATATGTCAGAAGAGGTACACTTTTGTATTTTTCAACAATCTCTTTCATAGGTTGTTATGATTGTTAAAATTCAGTTAAGGCTTTATGCCCAAGATCATGTTTTACAGTTCAAGAAAGAAAATTTTTCAGTGAGCCATTTCAAAAGACAGAAAGCTGGATTTTTTTGCTTTAGTTTAAATTTTGTTTTACTGCGAGTTTCATTAGTAAGGACTTTCATAGATAAATATTGTCCTTGTCATACAATGAAAAGGAGAAAGAAAGAGTTCTGGCAAATTGATTTAAAAAATTATCCTGTATTTATATTTCTCTAGCTGCAACAAATCTAATGATGAGTCTGATCTATTATACATACTAAATTGCCAATTTACTCTGTGTCCTTGGATAAAAGTTTATAATGTCGATTTAAAATAAAGAATATCTGAATTAGTTTTGAAGTCATTCTTTATATAATTAAGGTATGGAAACAGTAACTCAAGATGGTTTGGGACATTGGTATGTAATGGAGACAAGAACTTCGGTTAGAAGAAAGTGAGCAAGCACTTTAATGCTTAGTGTAAGTTCTACAAAACCAAAAAATGTTGTCCTTTTATATTTAAACAGAGGAATTTCAGAATTTTACTCTTCCAAAGCAAAGAATGGACTCCACTTATACTATGTTGAGTGACCTTGTAAAAAGAGTAGTTAAAACATTGAATCAAAGCAATTTTCGTGTTTAGTGTGTCTTATAGCCTCATAGCAATACTTTTAAAACTTTACTTTTGCGCTTGCATCACTTAGGGTAGGTTAATCAGAAAGGCACGTACGTTATGGCATCTGTAACATAGCTGTAACCTGCTAAATTTTTGTTCGGCAATTTTTACATTCATCTTAGGCCTGTGCAAAATAATGTGACTCGTTAAAAGCTTATTAAAAAATGCTTTAGTGGTAATGATCAATTTCCTACCAAGCTTTATTGTTCAAGGCAAAATTTATGGAAAGATGCGTTGCTATCTTTCGAAAAGTGAGTTGTACATTCGTATTAGTTGAGATATAACGATTTAACCATGATTTATTTAAACTGACGAGATTTAGATCTAAAATATGCTTCTCCTATGGTGATACATAAGTGCGGAGGTGGCAGTAAAGGTTTTCTTCCAAAATTTTCGACAGAATTCTTCATTTAAAACTTACATTTTACTTAGATTTTATTAAGAGTCTCGCGTTTTTGCCACCTTTCAAGATGGCGCCCGTGAATAAATTTGCCTCACCGCAACAACGGCATTTAGATACATGAAGTTCCACAGCGAAAAATGGCGACATTCAAAATTAAAGGAGCGAGGAATTCTGAAATTCAACCGCAAAATACTAAAAAAACTGCATCTTTTTAGAAGTGACAATAAAAAGAATATTAAACAACAAGTGATTTTCTCTCTATTATGAAAATTTTGCGCCCTTTCCTTAATTGTCCAAAGAAACTTGTCTGTAAAGAATATTTTCGAGGCACAGATCATGGTTTATAAATGTACTGACAACTAAGCTTTTGAGGCAAAAACAGTCATTATTTTAATTATGTTATAGGCTTAGATATAGTGCTGTAAAAACAGGCATAAAAGCGAAGCCAGAGAAGAGATAAAATATTACATAATTTTTGCATTAAATGGATGCTTTCCTCATCTCTCTGAGCTTTACTGAGACAGAAGGTCATAAATTTGGCGCCCAAAATACAGCTTTTATTTGTTTCTTTGAAACGTATTCCGAATGCCGCCTTCATTCTTATGTCTTTATTAGTAATCTTCAAGGAACCTTAACTGATTATGTCAAATTTCGATAGAAAGGAATGTAATGTTTTGGGTTGAATAACAAATGCAGAAATTCAGTGAATTGATCTAAGACTTTCTTAGATCTTTATTGATCTATGGCAACAGGTTTTACTATTTACTTTCCCACGTACGGTAATTTTCCTTTTCAGGTAGGCTACCTGCCAATGCAGGTTTAATATTTAATGAAGATGTTTGCAGGATTTAGGTTTGAACTTGCTGTGTTTAATTTATATTTCTTTTACAGCTACCTTAACAAACTTTGTAACGAAAAACTTTAGACATAGGCAACAGAATCTCGGCACTATATCTTTTGAAACAATCCAAATTTTAAAGCGACTATAGGAAAGTACAGTTCCATTTTGATACATTTCATTGTTTTTATAGTGCATGCGTGAAGATCCACCCCAGCAAGTATTTTATTGATTAACAGATTGGCGTTGCCTATGCACGTGATCTCTACCAGGCAAATAAAGAAAGGGCGAGTCTGTTTGTTATCTTTCAATCGTTTTGGTGGCAGAGAGAAGATTACACGGAGCTTGTGTTTGGTGAAGAAATATAAACGTCAGTGATCTTTATATAAAAACGATAAGACATAGTTAAGTAAAAGGTGGGTAAAATTATTTCTTATTCTTTATATAATGAAAGTGTCGTGATGAGCATTTAGCATTTACCAGATGAAAAGGATTCATTGCCTCAAAGAGAAAAAATAAAAGCAAAATGCAATAAACGATAAAACAGGCAAAAGATATTTCAGTGAAAAATTCTGACTGGAGCTTGTCTTGTTTTGAACACAGCCTAAATATTTCATTTGATTTTGTAAGCGCCAACTCTCGCTTCTTGTCGCGACGCACTTTTATTGAGAATACTTTATCATACCTTTGTTTTATTCACATTTTTACTTGAGACATAGCAAAATAAATATTATAGAAACCTTCGTCTTCTGAATTCTATTTTAAATTGTTGCATTGCAATCAGAAACCTTCATTCCCATCGTTCATTCAAGATAAATTTTAAGTTTTTGAAATACGAAAAAAATGTTTTGAAACTGGAACAGCTGCTACAAAAAAAATTTCGTGATCCTTTTCGTAGTTTATGATCACAGACAAAAATATGGAGAACAAAAAAATTGTAGTTGATATGAACGAGCACCGATAAATTCGTTAAATGTATTAATTTTTATTGGAAGAAAATTCATACGGAAGAAAATAATTTTTTTCAAGTATTGTTGAACTCATGATATTAGTTCTCCTTTATGTTGGGAAGACAGCAGGTAACGTCGGTCCAATACGAGACTGCCACCTGTATATGTTCATTACAAATAAGACACTTGTATAATGTAAGTGTTTTCTCGAAAAGATTAACTTGATAACACCGCCTTGCAACGCAAAAAACCTTGTTCACCAGCTACAAAAGAAGGTTTGTTGACGCTACGTTAAATAAACTACTAGAAAAGTATTTGAAATCGGAACAGCTGCTAGGAGAAAAAATTCCGCGATAAATTTGTTCTTCCATTCTCACACACAAAAGAAATTTACTTAAAAATGTGTGCACAGGAAGTTGCCATGGATATAAATCCATAATTTCATCAGATGTACTAACTTTTACAGGAAGAAAATGCCGACAACAAAAAAATATTCTTCAAGTTAGCAACTATTACTGAACTCATTAAGTCTGCGTTATTTTATGTTTTTAAAACGTCGGTTGAATGCAAAACTTCCGGCTTCCGAATTAACCCGCACTAAAAGATTTAAAAATTTGTAAGTTTTTTATGAACTTTAGCCATTGCAAGACTACATAGTTCTTAAAATCAACATAGCTAACGTAAATAAGAACATAAATCTCCAAAATTGTAAAGAAAGTTCTGCAAAAAGACTAAATTTTGTAAAAGATAATCTTGACTGAAGAAATGTTTCATGAATTCGTTGCTATGTGGCATTTCTACCATTTTTAACATCATTGGAAATTTGGCGATCAGAAAAAAAAAACAAATGTGTATTGATAGGTTAGATTTTACTAATTGGAAATTTATCACCAATAACATTGTAAAGGAGGTACTTTTAATTTAAAATTAACAGCTATAATTTATTTTGCTAAAACCTAGATACAATTAAAAAATAGTGTTCATCGACACTTCGATCTATATAGATTAAAAGCTGACAATTAAGTAATTCAACGATATTCTTTTCGAAGGTGTAAGTTACCTTATCAGTGACGTATTCAAAATAACTTTTTTGAAACCTTTCGATGCAGATAACAAAAAAAATGATGATTGGATCGTTGAGATCTGATCACTCGCTACTGAAACAAAGAACTCTGAATGCCGCCTTTATTAATACATTTTTATTACTAATCATAAAGGGACCTCAACCGATCACGTCGAGTTTCGATTGAAAGATTTACATATACACCAGATACAGTTGAATAACAAATACAGAAATTCAGTGCATTGATCTTTGCATTGAAATAGAAATTTGCAAGAATTTCAGTTTATTGAATAACAAATACGACTTTCTTAGATCTACATTGATATATGGCAGCAGATTTATTTATTTAATTTTCCGTATAAACAGTAATTTTCGTTTTAAGGTAGGCTACCTGCCACTGCACGTTTAATATTTAATTAAGATATATGGTGTCCATACACCCGAAACCATGACAACACATCTTATACCATCCAATAATATCAACTCAACAACTAACCAACCAATCAGACGCTCCAAACGCCTACAAAATCTTTGTAAATAATATATTCGCACATTCTGACGAAGGCTCGAAGCACTGAGTTGAAAGCTTAATAAAAATTTAAAACAAATCCAGAGAATCCTTATCATTATCATAACATGCCTGGGTTACCAATTTTCAAATATATTATGTTGTATGTGCTATAGCGTCATAGTGTTTAAATAACCTGAAGCAGACCTTGAAACTAAGCGAGAGGTTATGATCAGTGGCGTATATAGAACGTTGAACCTTGGAAGGTCCATATTCGTAAATTCAGGCGTGCTCGACTGATTTATTTTGAAAGTGTATTTGCGGGGGAGGTGCACTTCTAGGGAATTTGTCAGTTGATAAGGGCACTAAACGTCATCACTTATTATTTTTAACTGTTGGAAAAACCTTTACCATGATAATGACTCATAGAAAACAGTATTTGCTCTTTGTACTTAAAATTTTGAAAAAAGACATAATCTGCGTTCTTTGAATTTAAAATTAAGCAGCTTTAATTTATTATGCTCGCTGCTGCTCGCTGTGACTACCCCTATAACCGCTACTGAAAAAAAGAAAGAAAGTAAGGTGGTAAACCTTAAGAATTTTCAGCTTTAAACATTAGTTTTTTAAGCTGCATATATCATAAAATAAATTGAATATTTACTAGCTATATAAACAATGAATATACTCAAAGCTTCATTGACTTTGACCACAATACGTTTCTATGCAACAGTTTTGATAATTAGAACGGCTGCTGAGAGAAAAACGTTCATGTTGACTTTATTGCTTTACGTTGCCGATAAGAAATTTACAAAGAAGGCTCTAGCACAAAACCTTAACGCCATCAAACCATACACTTTAATCTACAGATGAAAAGAGCGTGTGACAAAAATAGATTTCTTGAGGGGAAGTGGCATGAACGAACATTCATCGACAGTGTCAGGGTATAGAGAACATATAGTAGGGCCAATCCATTTAATTTTTATGTGCCACGTATACCTTATTACACATGTGATTACCTTATTGGCTGCCAGTAAATTGCATTGTGAGACCAATAGGATTGACGATATGGCAAACGGCAGCCTGTAAACGAATGAAATATACAGCAACCAGTTGCACAGCGAAGTGGCCCTACTGTATATTCCTATACTGTGACAGTATTAGCGATTAATATGGAGCGGACAATATTCATAACAATACCTTATGTAAATAATTACAAAAGAATTTGACAGTATACAATATGTAATTTTACATAATACTATGATTTAATTATAATGGATCACGATATGTTCATATGATGAATTATTTCTATATCTACATGTATTGTTAAATTTTGAAAGTCCTGTCACAAATTTAATGATAGTGTTGTTCACTGTGTCGTCATTGCTTAAGTATTTATTATACGCAGAGTTAATAAATCGCTAATTATTTGCATAGTTTGATATAACAGTACAATTGAAGTTACACAAGAATATAGACCACATTAGTTTTGAAATTACCATGTGCAATACTATCATTTGTGTGACGCAGTAGTTACATAATCACGTATTGCATTATTTCGTGACTCACGCGCGAGAAACCGTAATAGCAAGTATTTTATTGGTTTTTGGACTTGGCGTTGCCCAAACGCGTGGAATTTTCCGATCATAGAGTATAACAAGATCCTGTTTTCTTTGCTTTTTAACATTTCCGCTACATAGTGAGATGTAAAAGAAGCCTGTGCTTAGTAAAGAATTTCAAGTCGCACCTATTCCTAACGTACAGACAAAAAGGATCGGACGTAGGTGAGTGAAATTGTTTCTTATTTTCTTGATGTGCATTTGTGCTTTTATGAAAATTTACTTAGGTAAAACAAAAATATTTACCAAGTATTGGGAAACACTATAAATACTGGCCAAATGTTGCTAGATAAAAAACTAAGTTACAATAGAAAAAGGTGATTTTGTTTAAGTTGAGAGTGTGAACCTTGCACTTAATTCCATAAATATTTCCATACATGTTGTCAGCGTAAACTCTTGTTTCACATTTTCACATTTTCATGGTGACTTTGCTTTGCCATGACTTTATTTAAATCACATTTTAAATTTACACGTGGCGTAATAATAATACATCTAAAATCACAATGTTTACAACTATTTTATGAAGGATATCAGATCATTTAACAGTAAGATTCTTTTCATAGTAATTCAAGAATAACATAAATATTTGTTGTATGTTCACTTTTAATTGCGGAAACTAATAGTTTTTGTGGATGATGAATAATTACAAAGTATATAAATACATAATTCCGAAGACAAATTTCGTATCAGAACTTCTTGCATTTTGTACACTACTTATAATGTTGACGAAAGGTTACGAAAGTTTAATAATTCTACCGCAGTTCATGTCATTTTCAATTTGTGCATTTAAGATTTATAAAATTATACGCAGTGGGAGTCGGCTCAAAATCATTCAAGAATAGCGTAGATATTTGTAGTATGCTCCCTTTACTTGGGCAAGCGAAGCTGTAAACAAATGCCTTTTGGAAAAGTTCTTCGAGTCATTTATTGTAAAAATGAGGAATTCAGTTGTTTGAAATTGGTTTTAACCATTGAGTTCTATAATAACTGAAGCGGCTATCTTTAACACGGCCTTAATTAGCGGCTGACGCCAAAAACTTCAGCGATAAATGTGTTCTTTTATGCTCACGACAAAAGAAATTTACATAAAAAGACGCCGTGAAAATGGCGTGGCATGAACCTTTTACTTCCGGCTTAATCTACGACGGCAGTCCTGTTGACGACGACGTGAAAATATAATTTGACGTCGTATCGAAGACGGCTGAAACAAACTTAATTTTTGGACAAAAATAAGGAAATAGCCTTGATATTTGCATGTTAAAAGATTATATAGGCCTACATATATTTATTTAAGGAAAAATTGCGAATACTTTTTTTTCCAAAAGCGGAAAAAGAAAACAAATAAACAACGCGGGGTCTCCTCTAATTTCGGGGTATTCCACGAATTAAAAAGGAAATGATATCACATTGTATAACTCTTAACTAAATTGTCAATCATGTGACCAACTCACTTGTTGTTCTGCGAGATGAGAGCACATGTTATGTTATGTTAAAATATATCTTCTCAATTGTTATGTTGTACGGTTGTATGATTCGATCTGCCTATCACTAAAAGCCTCTTCTAACACCACGGAGTCAAAACAATTTTAGTTACAAAGCCGAATATCGATGAATTTGCTTTTATTTATAATTTTATTGAAATGAATATACAGCAATATATTTTTGATATCAAAAAATTAGATAAAATGATCGAAAAACACGATCCAGCATGAAAAATGCCGAAATAGATGAAACTTGTTTCATACTATCATTAGATGAAGTCCTACAAAAGGTTTGCTAAATCGTAAATACTTTACGTGGTGGCGTCCTACACCCAGATCCCTCGCGAAAATTTGTCGACGTCTTAGACGAAACGTCGTGTTTGCTAAATCACTCTATTAAATCACTAAAGTATGAGTACAAGTGTTACATGTCATTTTCAGTATAAAAACAAGTAACACTTCTCGAAACGTTTAGATCAAATAATGTTTTCTATTTACGGAGAGCGTACATAGCTAGATTAATTAATAAATGTTTTCTCAGAATGATCAATAACTTCATTGTTTATGCTTTTATACAGCTACCTTAGAAAATTCGTGTTGCAATTTCTAAGACAAATACATTGTACTCATTCAGATTCAATCATAATTATCAAGAACGGCATTTATATATTATTGATATGTTAACTCTACATTACCGAAACTTAAAATTTTTATGATACATATATTCAAGGGCGTGTGTGAGATCTCAATACCGGAAGCAGAGGATTGATTTGCTCGACAAAAAGGGGTGATGTAATTTTATATATTGACATAAGATTGTGTACATTAAGTATACAAAACCCTACATGAAATACCATTTCGCTCAACATGTCAACATAGAGAAAAGAAGTATCAACTTTGTAGCTAAGTAATAAATTGCCACGTATATAATTCCGAAAAAAATATAAAATACTATTCAAAACACCAGCTTGCCAAACGAGTTTGTTACTAAGACTAAAAGTGTTTTAGCCACGCATTCCAAAAACCATCAGCATTTACGTCCGTGCATATTTTTGAACAAGTACATCACAAAACAAGTTACATATCCGACTCGCTTGATAAATTGTCGAATCTTATTTTATCGTTGTATCAAGTTTTAATATATGTTGAAAGAATAACACAGTAAAACAAACAGAAACTTTGCTTTGTCAACGGTTGTTCTAACTTCAAAACTTTTCTTTAGAGATTCGATGAATACATAGTTCATGTTTTTCTCTATATTGACGTTCAAAATTATTTAATATGCTGCTATACAGACATTAAAATAATTTAAAATCAACTCACAGGACCTATTTAGATTTTTTGTCATGAAGAAAGTCAATTCATATATGTTTGCAAAAAGAGAATAACGTATTTTACTGTCAAACGATAGCCATATGCATAATGCATGTGGACATAACTTTTTTATGTAAACTAACACCACCAACTAAAGTATGGACACAAGCTATTAATACGACAAAATGATTGTTTTTTAGTTCATTCGTGACGCACACTGGAAACTATCCGAGCCAGAATTTGATTGATTTGAAAAAAATCCTAATCCATTTCACTTCGAACATCATGTTTTGGTTGACAGTCGTAGGAAGAGGTCTATCTTTGGTAGGCTTGGTGGTGAAGAATTTTCATGGCCAGCTAAACATCATAGAGACTGATAAAGAATCGTGCATAAGTAGGTGATATCATATGTATAATTCTATACTAAAACCATTGAACTGAATGTATAACAGGATGGCAACCCTTTGGTCAGTATGCCGAACGTACTTGCATGAAATCAAGTTTTACATAACCGAATATGGGTGTTTTGAGGTAAAGTTCTGCATTTCAACTTACAGCTCTCGTGAACTTTCTTTTTTGCAGTTCAACTTATATGGTTTTACAGTAACCTTACTGAACTAAATATTAAAATAATATTAATATTAATATTAATATTAATATTTAATATTAATATTAAATATTAATACGTTGTAAAACAATTCTTAATTGAATCGTGCATCAATTCAGTAAAGACGTCATGCAAGAACTTTCTCGTGTAAACTCTCTCGGTATTATTATTCAGGAATGAATTTTCGGTTGATTTTGGCTCACTTTTTGAAGTTCTTTCTAACAACATAATAAGCTTACACTTTTAAATAACTTTCAAAATATATATATTGAGATCCACGTCATCAGTCACGTGACTTACAGGACATTTTTGGAAACCAATAATGTGAAATAAAGTAATGGCCGACAATATGAATGAATAAACCCATAATCAGAACAAAAGATCTTCGCGGCTAAACTTTACATCGCTTTATATTTACAATGAAAGTAAGGTTTTTGTTCGAAACTTTATATTAATAGCATGTAAAAAGTTTAAAACATACATGTATAGTCTCACAACCAAGATTTTGAAAACAAAAACGAAAAAAATTTTAAATGCCGAGGCTGATATACAAGAAGATAAGCGACCGATAAGCTTTTTATCCTAAGTCAAGCATCGCTTGAAGTATTATCGCGCTATTGATTGGCTGAAAAACATTTTTAGCAGTGCATTAGTTGCTGTAATAGTACTCGGCAAAGAGCATGGTCATCATCTGTCAAATAATAAACAAAAATACCTATCCCAGTGTACTTCCATCACTAAAAATTACGTATAAGTAAATGCAAATAGATTCCCTTTGTCATTAGCCATAGTTTGCTGACCTACATAACTTTATTTAGCTACTGACTCAAAGTGATAAAATCTTCTTCGACACTCATTTTACTTAAACATCCATGAAAGCCGTCATTGAATTTATGTTTCGAGTTTTAAAACGAACGTTTTCAGCATTTTCCCACTTCTTTCAACCTTCATTGAGAAAAATAGTCATAAATTTGACGCTGACAATGCAAAAAAATATTATGAAACGAGCACCATGTGAACACGCGTCAGTTGAATTTATGGGAGATTTTTGATATATTAAATCCATTTCTAGAAATATGTTATTGCACCACATCTAATAATTAATTAAGGTTTTGGCTTAAGCATGTTTTGTATAAAGCCGTAGAGCACTAACAAATAGGTCGAACGAAAAAGCCAAAAGCCACAAGTTATCTCTTTCAAGGAAGGCATGTCAAAAAACTAAGTTGTTTTATTTGATGTTTTCAGCTTATGTCGAGAGAGATTCTGCTTCCAACCAAACGAAGAGAGACCATAAGATATTCAACGATCCAATTCATGGCACCATCAAACTTCATCCTTTGTTGGTCAAAATTATCAACACACCACAATTCCAGCGTTTGAAAGATATCAAGCAGTTGGGACTCTGTGATTATGTTTACCCTGGAGCAACTCACAATAGGTATAGTTATTGGTACTAAAAATGTCATGCGATCTCATTCATAATCAATATAATCAAAGATGTTTAAACCATCATAAATATTCACCTTAAAATTTTGATTTCACACAGGTTCGAACATTCTCTTGGAACTTCTTATTTGTGTGGGAAGTTGATTGATAAACTACAAAAGCTTCATCGTGGAGAGATTGAGATCACAGATAAAGAATGCATGTGTATTAAAATAGCAGGACTTTGTCACGATCTTGGCCATGGACCGTTCTCTCATTTCTTTGAAGAGTACATCAAAAAGAAAAAACCTAAGTGGAAGCATGAGGATGCGTCTTGTGAACTTTTCGAATTCATGCTCGAAGAAAACTCAGAACTTAAGAAGAGTTTTGATGATTTTCCACTTAATCAGGAAGACATAGAATTCATCAAGGAACTTATCAAAGGTATTGTCAAACGCAGGAATCGTTACCTACATAGTCCACAAAGCTTTTTCATTTGAAATGTATAAAATAAGGAACACCTAATATTACAGACAGAAATAATATTTGATTTTGATACGCTTTGATTCTGAATGCACATTTGGAGCTTAATGTCTGAAGCCTGTCAGTGCTGTCTGTTGATTTTTTTAAGTAGCTATCAAAATGATGGTAGCACTTTCTCTTACTCATTGAATTGACATTTTTTTCCATTAAATTTCTCACTTCTTGTCTGATATAATTCTGAAATAATCAAAAATTGACATCCGGTTGATAAGGCTTTCAGGTTTCTTTTAACTAGCTGCTTTTATGCTGGCACATGTTTAAACAATGATGGCGGATGTTTTTTTTAGGTAAAAATCCCAATGATGTGACAAGAAAATGTGAGTTGACTCACAAATATAAATGCTTTCTTTATGAAATCGTGTCGGACTACTTTCATTATTTATTATTCGTCCCAAATTATTATTCCAGTAACACAACTCCACATTTATATTACAGTCGCCCAAGACTTTATAAATTCTCGTTGTATGCAGGTAAAGACCCCAACAAAGAAGACGAAAAGGTAGAAAGGATATGTCCATTTACAGGTCAACCAAAATGGTTTCTTTATGAAATCGTGTCAAACAAACGAAATGGCATCGACTGTGACAAGTTTGATTATTTTGCCCGTGACTGCGCTAATGTTGGAGTGAAATGTACATTTGACCATCGACGCTACTTTCAAAATGTTCGCATCATGTCTAACCCTGATAACCAACAACTTCAGATCTGCGTACGTGACAAAGAGGTGTTTAACTTGTACGAGTTATTCCACACCCGTTGGTCCCTTCATCACAGAGTTTACCAACACAAAACTCAAGCACCTATAGAAGACTTGCTCTTTCAAGCGTTTGAGAAAGTCGACGAAGTCATGAAAATTTCAGACGCTGTGAAAAAAGTAAAAACAGATGAAGGTAGGCGACAATACTGCGTCCTAACAGACAGCATTCTTCATGACATATTGCGAAACAAAACGCCTGTTTTCAAAGAAGCGCAAGATTTGATAAAACGCATACAAAACCGCCAAATTTACAAATTTTGCGGCCAAAGTCGGCAAATTTTGCGGCCAGAATCAAAAGACGATAGCCCCAGTCTGCAAGAATCAAAAGACAAGTCCAGCTCACCAGAATTAAAAGACGACGAAATTTGTACAAAAATTGCCGAAGATTTAGCTCAAAATTCCAAAGGAGAGTTAAAAAAAGAGGATATATTTGTTTCCCCCGTTGAAATCAATTTTGGAAAGAAAAGTAAAAATCCAATTGATGCTGTGATGTTTTTCAATAAGTCTCTCGAAGTAATAAGAATAAAGAGAGAACAAGTGAGTGGAATATTGCCACGAGATTTCGAGGACAAATACTTCAGAGTTTACGCAAGAAACCCCGATCAAAAAGAACTGATTAGACGTTTGTTTAAGGAATGGTGCTCCGGGCAGAAAAATTTTCAAGAACCTTTTGGAGGATAAAAAACAATTTAAAGTCAGTGTTTCTATGTCTAACTTTTTTGAAAATGCACTTTACGATTTCTTAATTACATAATCACTAGTATTTGTAATGTATTACATCAAAGCCCAAGTGAAGGATAAAAGAAAAATGACGAGCAAAATGTTAGCTAAACCTTGCTAATCATATTTTACCTTGCAAATCAGGATAAATTGTATCAAATTCAACAAAATGATTAAATATGCTCTTATAAAGTTTCGACTTTTATCAACGAAATGACTGTAGCCTGGCGACGCCTTTATTTGGTAGCCAATAATAATCATATATAAAACTATTATGCCGAAAATTGTCGAAAATTTTGAACAGCAGCTGATACAGACACTGCTATACTGTATTCCTCAGGTGATAAAAATCGACTTAAAAACAAAACGAGCCGATGTATCGGAAACGTACAAATTCTGCTGAGAGCTTTCAACTTCAACAAACCCCAATTTAATCCATTCAAAATATGTCTTACATCTCATTGTACATAATTGTTTATCGAAGATATGATTACAGACGACACTAAATGCTGATGTCATAAACATCCCTAGGCATGACTAGTGTCACCAAATGTTTATGCAATTACTCTGTTGATTTTGTATGTACTATTTTAGTGTTGTTTTCGTCGTGTCGTTTTTATCACCAACCTTTTCTGCGATGTACAGAAAAACTTTATTCGTAAAGAATTTTGTTTGAATTGTGTAAAATAATTCCCGTAAATTATTTTGTAATTTGTCATTTTAATTTCACTAAATCGTATGTGCTTGACACATTATCAATCAAATTCAACGAATGCTTGAAAAATAGCTATATGATAAATGTTCAACTTTCATCAACAAAATGCACAGCCCTGCTACTCTTTTTATAATATCTTCAATCAGTATTTTAAAATGAAAACATATTTTTCAATTTTATCACAATTGCAAAAAAGAACAAATTTCTAAATCAAAATTACATAAACTATCAAATTGAGCACAAGATCTTGATTGCTAAAGAATTATGCTATATACTGAAAAGCTACATGTAAGATTTGGATTTGAGCTTGTTGTGTTTAATTTATTTTTCTTTCAAAGTTACTTTAACAAACTTCATAATCAAAAATTTTATGCATATGCAACAGAGTCACGGTACTATTGGTTTTGAAACAATCCAAAATGATCAAGCGATTATAGGAAAGCACAATTCCATTTTCGCACATTTCATTGCTTTTTTGGCGTATGCATGAAAAAACATGGCTGCTGTCTCGCGTTCTACTAAGGTTTCTGACGATATATTTTATTGTTTAGCTGAAAGACAATACAAAAGAAGAGTAAAGTTGCCACTAAATTCGACTTAAAGATATTTAAATATAAAATAAAAAAAGTTCCTTTAAAATAACTTTATATGTATCGAGTAACATTCGTTCGCTTTTAATAGAGATGTCAACAACATATGCACAAAACAATAAATTAATGAAAATTATACTAGCAACCTTTTTCTTCATGAATATTAAGATGATTCTGCTAATAAACCATTTGATTGCTTGTAATCTAATTGGTAATTACGAGAATACTACTCTTATTCTATAGCAAATGCTGTAATTTGATTGGCTATTATACTTCCTATTGAATTCTCATTAGATAGCAAGTAGCAGAAAATTATGGTTTCTGTCTAGCGTTTTACTTAGTGTCATACAATGAATTTGATTGTTTACTTGAAAAGACAATTCGAGAGGAGTTCGTTCACGAATTTGTTCTCGATTTCCACCGAGGTAAGAAGTTGATTCAGGCTTCGCCATTATCAACTATCACCTCATAATATCTCGAGCTAGTAATCTAATTGTTAAATATCTCAAATGTACAAAATACTAAAAGGAAGTTGCAAAGCAAAAGACAGCAAAGTCTGCATAAGTAAAACAAAAAGACAACAATTGACATTCAAAGTTTGTGTTACGTAGATGAACACAATCAAAAAGTAATATTGATTGTGATGATTATCCAATATTCATTGATAAAATATAACTATAGCACGGCGATTTGTTCATATAGTATTCAAAATCTATAAAAGCTAATTTGCCAAAAATCCTCAAAATTGGCCTGTCGGACATTACAGAGCGCTACTGTATTACCCAGACTATGATTGATAAAATTTGAGTAAGCTATGATAAAATTTGCCAACAAGTCGGTTACCTACGAATTCTGCCGAGAGCTTCCGACTTCAACATAATCCATCCCAATCCAATACAAATAACCATATTTCTTACCGTCACTGTACACATCTATACATAAAACACCTGATGATAGACAACACCAAAAGCAGACGTCATAAACATCGCCAGGCATATCCACCACGTGAAATATGACGTCACAGCTCTGACAAGTTCCGACACGAACACGTGACGTAGATTTTGAACAGCGTTCACCGTGACATTTGAAACGAGCATTGATTTCTGAAGACGTTTCATTAAAGCATTGGTCGACTCCCAGTCGGTAGTACCTGTGAAGAAAATGCATTTATAACAATAGTTGTACTAACTGTCTTCGACAATATAACGGAGAAACTTTTATTTGCAACAAAGTACGTACAACCAAGGGACATAGGAAGATCTTTATTGAGGAAGGGAAAAGAGGCCCATCCCTTTACAATCTCAAAACAAACGCATTTGCAATGTTTACAAGTGAAGGTAGAAATTATTGTGGGTGAAGGGGCGGCTGTAGCTCCTGTCTTTACTGGTCAGCGGTCCCTTTAATCTACAGTTGGAAATTGACGATATGAGCCCAGGTAGCTGGAATTCAACGAATCGTTAATGATTTGTGTACGATAAAGTAACAAGCATCTCCAATAAATTCAATATTGCCAGTTGTTTTTTAAAAAGCCAAAGACTACCCAAAATACCAAATAAAGCTCAATATGTACCTGCTGTTCTTAAAGAATAACTAAAGACAACCCAGTATACTCAATAATCCCAATATGTACCTGCTGTTCTTAAAGAATGACTATAGACTACCCAGTACACCCAATAATCCCAATAGGCACCTGCAGTTCTTAAAGAATAACTAAAGACTACCTAGTTTACCCATCATCATGCAGTCAGTCGTAAGCGACGAGGACTGTTCTATGGTTGGATTGAATGCCCAATAATCACAATATGTACCTGCTGTTCTTAAAGATATCGTCAGAAAGACCAAAAGGATAACTGGAGTCAAATATTGAAGAGAAGCCACAGATAAATAATAAAAAACACTAAAAATCTAAAAAATACAAAAAATACACCGATATTTGAAAGTGAACATTATAAAATAAAGGATATGGCGAAATGTATATTAGGTAAAATTAATAATAAAAACACAGAAATCTACATAACAGTTTTCTGACTGTATGGCAACGATCATTTAAAAATACTTAACAACTAGTTCAGTTTCATTATGCTAATTTACTTCTATTTAGAGATATTTACATTTCTTCATTGTGCAAATACTCTTACCAAGACGCCATTTTGCATAGTTCTATATAGTTTCAAGAAATAATTGTTTTCTTTGATAGTTCAAAATAAAATTTTAACACAGCAACTAACACATTCATCAACACATGCATGAGGAACATTGATGTTCTATTTATTGATGTTTAATCTGTTTCTAGAGAATTTTAGAAACACGCGTGGAATGTTTAGAAAATAAAACTCACTTTCCAAATGTTTTTCTTCCGACGAGTATTCTTAAATGTTTTTTGTTCTGCTTCTTGCATTGTGGAAATTTTTCTGTTTGCTTTTGGAAATTCGTTTTAATTGTAAAAAAAAATACACGTACTGGCCTTAAATAATTCAATAAAATCAAAAACCAGCGTAGTAAAATGTCGAATCGTTAATTTCGTAACAAACTGTGAATTTCCATTCAAATCTAAACATTTAATTTAAATTGTAGCGAACAAAAATTAAATATGTTTCATCGCAGTCCATCGGTCGAAGAACAAATATTTTACAAAATGTGGCTTCCGCAAAATCGTAAATTAAGTAGAAATAGTGTCGGGAATAAAACAAAACAAAATTTTTACCTTTTTTTGCAAAGCAGAACTATTCGTTCTGCCCGCTTCCCTTTTCATTCTATTCACTTTAACTTTGGCGATGTCTAAGAAAGCCTGCAGATGCATTTTGGTAAGGAAAAACCGCATAAGACAACAAAGTAAGATGACTCCAATGCGAATGTTATCAAAGTTTGAGTCCGATACTCTATAAAATACACAAACGTTAGTTTAAGAAAGTAGCTACAAAAACATGAGAAGAACGAGGGAAGTCATTTCTTCACTTACGAAAATGAATTATTTCTGCTCGCGAAGTATTCGCGAGCCAAGGGTTTGATCCACAATAAAACAAGACAAAGAGGAGCGAAGAAATTTACATAAAAAAGGACACTAAAAATTTAAAAAATGGTCAGCGGTCGTACATTAAATCCATTATCTCTATACATGACGACAAAGTGAAGCGGATTCATAAACACAATTTAATTATGATGAATATTTAATGTCATTAACGCTACACATACTACTTATAGAAGAAACTTGTTAGACAATTATTCCTACTTACAGAAGCAACCTGTTAGATTTGTATTGCTCTATCAAATCCAAGAACATTATTGATATTCTAATGCCAGAAAAGCCGAGAAAGGCTCCGATAATTCCCGAGATTACAGCGAGCGCGAGTTTAAAGATCCATATTGGAGCGGATCCACCTCTGTTGAAGATAATTAAGACAAAGTGTAAGAACAGTAATGCTTCGTTATGGTTTTAATTTAAATGTCGCGTTCATGAGACTCGTGTCGTCAGGAATTGACTTACTCTCGTGTGAATCCTTGTTTCTTCAAAAATAATTCAGCTTCTTCAGAGAATATTTCGTAACCTAAAGAGAAGGTCGACTCAAACATGAGACGAAAAAGATTCGGAGTAGATTGAAAGCTCATAAAACGGAGTAAGTGAAAATCTACTAATGTTTCTTGATTAGAAAGACAAGATTTCGTCGGTATTTGGCAAAATACAGAATCTTGCTTCTAGGAGACACCTTTTAAAGTACAGTTATTTTAACTTTTTAGAAGAACTCCATTGTCCACGAAAGTCGTAAAAAAACAATAGCTGTTATTTCCATGTAAAAGAAACAAACAAAGTGAAAGTGATGAAGCCTGATTTGAAGGTCAGAAAGACCCGTGAGCAGGCTAACAGAGACTTACCAAGACCACAGTATAGAGAACATACTGTAGAGCCACTCCATTGAATCATTTTGTGCCACACATATCTTATTAGGCATGTGATACCATAGTGGCAGTCAGTAAATTGCATTGTGTGACCAATAGGATTGACGATATGGCAAACGGCAGCTAGTAAACTAATTTCTTATATGCAGCCAATTGCACAGCGAAGTGAAGCTACCGTATATTCCTATACTGTGCCAAGACTTAAGGATTTGTTTACAAGCAAAAAAACAAGGTCAATTAACGGTACTGTGAATGTTAGTTAAGTTAGTTTAGTTTAAATCCGAAGTATTGTAAATCAGGATCAATGTGAGATGATCCGAAGTGAATCTCAGAGAAAAGCAAATCAAATCTGACCCAAATGAACCTACACAAAATAATTTTCTTCCAATCCTTTATAATTCGCTGCACTTTCTCATCTAATAACGACATCTCATTCTACGCGTTACAATGATTTCACAGTTTTCTGCTCATTTCAGTGATATTTATGTTAAAAAAATATTTGAGAAAAAGTTTACGAACTAAATTAAAAGATTACCTGAGTCCAAATTGAACTCCAACATAGATTCATCGACTACCAAAATGGCCATCGCCAGAACAAAGAAAAAAACACCAAATGTCAAGCAGACAAATTTTTCTCCTGAATCATCACCCGACCAATAGGAAGCCGTGAGCAGAAACAAAACACGTCTGTATGTAGAGTAAAGGAAAGCATAAAAACCTTACAGGAGGGGTGGTCACTGTCCCATGTGTCGTGTTTATTTACCTCTGGGGAAGGCTGGACTCGAATTTAAAATACATAAATACCTTCATTACGCAAGGGTCACAAAAATACCAGAGAAGCATTTTCAATACAATAAATACATTAGGTAATGAGAAGAGATCGTACTTCGCTTGAGAGGGGGGTGGGCCTAACCATTAACAATCTTCGGCTCCGCATACCATTAGTCCTTGCCCCCGTCTATATTTTTTTAAAAAAGATAAATTCTGTCGACCGACATAGTGAAGGAACGTTTTTGTCTATTCAATCGAACAAAGAGATTTTCAACCATCACAGCAATCGCCTTCCGCTCAATAAATCGAAGAGCCGCAAAAATCCTCGTGGATCAATCTTTGATTCTAGTAAAGTGGCGAGTCAGCAAGTTTGGTCCTGTTATGAACATTTGAGATGATTCTTTATTTCTTTAGAAATCTTGTGATTTTACAGTCAGTAAACACAGAAATATTTACATAGCACGACCAGCTTTAAGAACTGACCACGGAGCTTGGTGGGTGTTTAACTTTAAGAACTGACCACGGAACTTCGTGAGTGTTTAAGTTTAAGAACTGACCACGGAACTTCGTGGGTGTTTAACTTTAAGAACTGACCACGGAACTTCGTGAGTGTTTAACTTTAAGAACTGACCACGGAACTTCGTGAGTGTTTAGCTTTAAGAACTGACCACGGGACTTCGTGAGTGTTTAGCTTTAAGAACTGACCACGGAACTTCGTGAGTGTTTAGCTTTAAGAACTGATCACGGAACTTTGTGAGTGTTTAGCTTTAATAACTGACCACGGAACTTCGTGAGTGTTCAACTTTAAGAACTGACCACGGAACTTCGTGAGTGTTTAACTTTAAGAACTGACCACGGAACTTCGTGAGTGTTTAGCTTTAAGAACTGGCCACGGAACTTCGTGAGTGTTTAGCTTTAAGAACTGACCACGGAACTTCGTGAGTGTTTAACATTAAGAACTGACCACGGAACTTCGTGAGTGTTTAGCTTTAAGAACTGATCACGGAACTTCGTGAGTGTTTAACTTTAAGAACTGACCACGGAACTTCGTGAGTGTTTAGCTTTAAGAACTGATCACGGAACTTCGTGAGTGTTTAACTTTAAGAACTGACCACGGAACTTCGTGAGTGTTTAACTTTAAGAACTGACCACGGAACTTCGTGAGTGTTTAACTTTAAGAACTGACCACGGAACTTCGTGAGTGTTTAGCTTTAAGAACTGATCACGGAACTTCGTGAGTGTTTAACTTAAGAACTGACCACGGAACTTCGTGAGTGTTTAGCTTTAAGAACTGACCACGGAACTTCGTGAGTGTTTAACTTTAAGAACTGACCACGGAACTTCGTGAGTGTTTAGCTTTAAGAACTGATCACGGAACTTCGTGAGTGTTTAACTTTAAGAACTGACCACGGAACTTCGTGAGTGTTTAGCTTTAAGAACTGATCACGGAACTTCGTGAGTGTTTAGCTTTAATAACTGACCACGGAACTTCGTGAGTGTTTAACTTTAAGAACTGACCACGGAACTTCGTGAGTGTTTAACTTTAAGAACTGACCACGGAACTTCGTGAGTGTTTAGCTTTAAGAACTGGCCACGGAACTTCGTGAGTGTTTAGCTTTAAGAACTGACCACGGAACTTCGTGAGTGTTTAGCTTTAAGAACTGACCACGGAACTTCGTGAGTGTTTAATAAATGCTTGAAGCACGAGAAAAGACGAAAGTAAGATCGGCGAAAGAAATGCCAAACTTTGCTGGCAATTTTTATGTCGGAATGTTAGGTTGCAAACTTAACCTAAAATATCGCATTTGTACAGAACCAACCATCCATAAGTCGAGTTAACACCAAAGTTACCAAGTTAGAGCCCGGAAAAATATGCAAAAAAAATTCTAATGTAAAGTCTCTGTCATAAAAATTTTTGATAACATTTTGATAACAATTTTGATGATTTGCAAACTTAATGAAAACGAAACGAATGTCCGGACTTCCACCATAGCAGTTTGTCTTCATAATTGACGAGCTTTTGATTAGCCTGAGTGCTTAGAACGCGCAATATTGAACTCAATCTTCAAACTGTTAGAAAGGTTTTTACAGTACACGATGAACAAAAATATCGCGGATTTTACTGCAATAAAATGAAAGGTCAGCATAAATTTGCCGACTTTGAAGACTGAAAGTCAACAATCGGGCCGACCTCGTTTTCAAGGCTGACATTAAGTCAAGCTTAAGATCCCTTTCGTTTCATTAAAAAGGATACATTGCAAAAATATGCCCAAGAAATTCCATAATGGCGTCACACTGATGTCGTTACGTAAAGAGCGGGAAATAAACACGAAATCCCCTCGATGATGATATTGAATATGACGGCAGACACAGCAAAATCAACGAGCCACTTGTATTCTGTATAATAACATTGAAATATCAAATCTGTTTCATCAACCTAATGGGAAAGTGTTTTATGTTAGTTTTACAATATAATTTTATAGTGTATTTATTGAGGGGAGTTTCCAACTTTCAATACTTCGAAAGAAAGGGGGCATGGTGCAAAGTTTCAGTACATATCGAAAATGCTGAAAGCTTGAGGTTATGACGTTATGGCATATTTACTGGGGGGGGGGGTAGTCATCTTCAAATACATGAAAAGAAAGGGGGGCGTTACAAAGATTCATTACACATCGACTTACTATGCCAAAAGATTGAAGTTATGATGTAATGGGGTATTTACTGGGGGGTAGTCATCTTTCAATAACTCGAATGAAAGAGGGATGGTGCAAGAGTTTTATTACATAAAGACAATGTTAAAAGTTGTGGAATGTAGCTATTTTTTGACTATTGTCATTGGAGCTTGTGGGAGAAAAGTTAGATAGTGTTTTCCACCATATAAGAAAACCACGTTTGTTTTAAATTTCTCTTTAAAAGCAGAAAAACTACTATTTAAAGACGACAATCAATACAATAAACCATTTAAGACATATAACATGAAAACATAGTTTTATTTTGTGAAACAATAACAACCCTATTTTAAAACACTTAAAATAGCCAATATGCAGTGGATAGTGCTTTCGAAGCTAAGTACAACCTCCAGTAAATGAATGAAGATATTCTTGGTTGTCTGCAAGCAACAAGACATGCAAGACGCCTATCGGGCGTTCACTCGTCCTGCTTGAGACCAGAGTTTGGTCATATTTGAGTATTATAATATAGTTGTCAAATTGCACAACAAAATTCACAGCAATGTAATCTCACATATGGCAATGTATTATGTAGGTAAATCATGTTTCATTATACGTTTTATTACTTACACGTGAAACTACCCAAGACAGATTTCATTAGTTCAAGGACTTCATGTAAGAATGTTATCTCGTGATTGACAGCACAACAAAATCCGAATTTTTTTCAAACTCGGGCAAGCAATTCCTGATTAAACAGTTTATAAATCACAATCGCATTCATAATTTACGTCAATGAAACAAAGCCTCACCCCCTGCCTCAAAATCATATGCTCAATGAACAAGAAAGACTTTACCCCCCGATTCTTACAACCCCCCTGTATATACACGCGGTGACTGAATAAACCACTGATACAAGAGACACTGCTTATGACCACATTTTGAGGCTATTTATTCTTACAGTCCTCAAAAAGTTAGTTGACAACTTCTACAATACTTTCTACATACAAAAAAAAATATCAAAAATAATATAACTCAGTTACAGGATCAGAAAACGACGGCGCACCCAAAGTCCTGGATCCCAGAAATGCACTTTCAACAACGATGTAGAAATTATGTTGTAAATTATACGTTGTAATAGATTTTTTGCAAAGTATGTTTTGTTTATAACTTTTTAAACACTGCATAGGTACAAGAAAAGTATATTGTATTATAAGTTCAACGCATATTTATATATTCTTGTGTTTCATTCCAATAAGGTTCACCCATTTTTTTCAAAATCTGTCTTTGAACCACTAGAGCTTTGGAAATGCACATTTTCTTAAAGTTGTCAAATCACTATTTGAGATGTGTCGGAATTAATAAAACCCCATGATGAGGTCATATGCACTTTAAAATGAGACAAATTTGAAATATACTTCAGGTATTAAAAAGCAATCTTACATTCACTGTTCTTAGTTGAATGTTCATGTTGCAAGGTATGGATAACGGCTCAGAAGATATAAATTGAATTGATGCTCCATTATTTTCTTCCTTTTTCCTACAGAACAAAAGGAGAAGCATTAACGGTGTTTATGAATAACAACTGCTTAGTTTATGCTGATTTTAGCCTGGACAAGATGACAAGAGAATAACAGATCAATTGTAAGAGCCTGTTCATATAAAAAAGGCGAACCCAGTTTGGCTGAGCTGGCCAGTTTGCCAGAGGCTAATATATATTTGAAGTTGTATAAGACAGGCTGGTTCTTCTAAAATGTTGTCAGTCCCCCTTCTAAAATGTTGTCAATACTTGTTCCATTTTGTGCTAAAGTTCAAATGTGTTTAGACTTGCACATTCCAACATTTTCAAATATTAATTTGTCGCATTTTGTGCTAATATTTGAATGTGTTTAAACTTGAACATTCCACGATTTTTTTTATTTGAAACCACAATCATGATGGTACAAGCTACAATGCAGCATACTTAGATAAAACTTTTAAACTTCTTTTTCAAATGATTATTGTCGCTTTTGAATTAGCCGCCATATTAGAATAAACATGTGAAACAACAGCATGCACAGTCTCCTCACTTCCAGCCCAGTTAAGCCTGGCAAGCCCATTTTATGCTTTCAAATAAGACCTTTAATGAGGAGAAACTGCTTCATTTGGGGGAAATCTTGCCAAGCCAGACTGGCCCATTCTTCATATGAAGATAATTTTTAAAACAAAGTGAATTAGTATACAAGGTAAGATATATTGAAAAAGCTATATCATACTGTACAGGCCCTTATAAAATGTCAAAAATATATCGCAAAATGTGTACCGAAAGTGTAGCAATAGTAACAATGTAAAAAAAACAATGAAATGCAACAACAATATGTGAAAACAAATCTTTATAATTAATACCTTGCATCAGAACGCTTAGCTTTATTTGACTTTGTTCTTTGTGTTTTACCAAGGAGTTTTCTCAACTCTGTGTCAGAGGGTGGTACATGACGTACCCATCTAAGGAAAGACATATGTGAAAATTACAACAGAAAATGTCAAAAACAAACACTTGAGACAACATACCCACTGCATAATAATCAACTGGCCAGCAACATATATGGTGAAAATTTGTGAAGAAACAATGCTACACCAACGTTAGGACAACCTGTATACCAAACAGTGCCTAAAAGGAAAAAGGCCAATTCCCAGATATATTTTCTATGATGTATAGTATTATTTCTTAAGGGAGGGAAGAGATTGGGAAATGTTTAAGGTTATAAGAGCAGTTAACTGAGTGCAAAGTTCTAAACATGACAAAGTATTCCCATATGCATGTTAGGTAGGAGCAAGCACCTAAAACATTGGGCAGACAAAGCCAGAAGGGAGGGGGAGATTAAGAAATGGTTAAGTTTATAAGAGCAGTTGACTGAGTGCAAAGTTCCAAACATGACTAAAGTATTCTCATATGCATATTAGGTGGGAGCAGGAACCTAAAACCTTGGGCAGACAAAGCTAGAAAGGCATTATTTGCAGGAAAGTTTGGTGAATTAAGCCATTTCAGATTGAAAATGTTTAGATTGCTCCCCTTAAAATGTTAGCCCGTACATGTAGGAGTACACCACAAAAACAAACCATCGTAAAGGCTTTGTTCAATCAGAAGCAACTTCTAGCAACAAGTTTGGCTGACAATTTCTTCAGATATTTTTTGGTTTGCTGCACCAATTTATTGATGTGCCATGAAAAGTTTTTCTCGCAAGTTATATAGCTTTTTTGTTAAACACATCTACTAATGTTCAACCAACAAGATAAAATTAACAATGCAACATCCTTGGCGTCAGGCGAGTCAAAGATGATCTGTAAAACCCAGAAATTCATGTTGTTGAATATGCTCGAGGATTCCAAATAGTTTATGAAAACTGAAATTGCAGCTTTCCCTTCTAGTATGATGAACTTTATAAAAAATTTATAACCTGTTGATCAACGTAACTTAACAAATCCAACAAGTTATGAATAACAAAAAACGAATCGGTTACAAATTAAAAACTAAAGTTAGCAGAAGAACATCCTGGAAAATTATTTTTAGACTCATGAACTCTCTAGTCTTGTCAATGTTGTGATGACAAATATCGTCTGCTAATACAAAACTTCCCACTACTGACATTGTATTGCCTTGTTTACACATATTTCCAAAGGAGCATAGATCTTTTCCTGGGCCATTTAGAGGTTCAAAATCTACCTAGCCTTTAATCCGTTTGAAAGTGTTTTGAAGTTTACATTCTTAAAATGAATAATAAATGCGGCAACAATGAATTTGCAATATTGACATGCAGCATGAATCGATAAATTTAGAAAGAAAATGTTGCAAAATCGCTGATCAACCACTGAGTTACGTAAAACTTGCTGAAAAAACAAACACAAGCATTAAGACCGCTTAAAGGGAGATTGTTGTTTTTGCAGCAGCATAAGGTGTCCATTCTAAGAAAAATTTCGGAAGATATTTGCCATTGTAAATGATCTATAATTTATTGTTTAAAATGCTGTGTTTAACAACACATCTTGAATTTATTCTCCACAGAAACCAACGACGCTCTACCCCTTCTTGTCTTTCACGAGAACTACTTCAAAATAAAAATCCCAGCAAACTTATATAAAGACTCGGAATTAAATCACAAAGCCAGCATTTATGATTTTCTTTGATCCACATTGCTGTATGCAAGATTTGTCTAGATAAATTTCCTTATAAGGTTGCTTCTTATATGGTAAGCTGTGTGAGCCGTGTCTAAGTATGCCGAAACATGTTTGCTATAAAAAAATTTGTCGTCTATTTTAAATGTCTTATAACCATTCTATTTATTCACTTCGCATAGAAGATGGCATGAAGTATGCCGAAACAACAAAGCTTTTGAGATAAAAACAGTCAAAAATTCTAATGTTATAGTGCTGCAACAACAGGCAGAAAGGCGAAGCCAGAGAATAGATAAAATAGCAAATAAATTTGCCGGACTTTCAAACAAATGCTTTCCTCAACCCTCTAAACTTTACTGAGAAGATGGTCATAAATTTAGCGACCATAATACAGCTGTTATTTGTTTCTTTGAAACGTATTCCGAATGCAGCCTTAACTATCATATCCTTTGTACTAATCTCGAAGGAACCTTAATAGATCAAGTAGAGTTCCTATAGAAAGGAATGCAATGTTTTGGTCCTACAGGCTCACAGATTCACAAGACACGGTTGAATAACAAATGCAGAAATTCACTGCATTGATCAAAGATTTACTTAGATCTATATCGATATATGGCAGCAGGTTTAAATATTTAATTTTCCACATACGGTAAATTTCCTTTTAAGGTGGGCTACCTTTCATTGCACGTTTAATATTTAATTAAGATTTATGTATTGTTGTGTTTTAGAAATTGTTGTGTTTAATTTGTAGTTCTCTTACAGCTACATTTACAAACTTCGTAATGAAAAACTTTAGGCAAATGCAACAGAATGTCG
Organism: Xenia sp. Carnegie-2017; assembly: GCF_021976095.1. Classification (NCBI taxonomy): domain Eukaryota; kingdom Metazoa; phylum Cnidaria; class Anthozoa; order Malacalcyonacea; family Xeniidae; genus Xenia; species Xenia sp. Carnegie-2017. Next base: position 10,554,068 of record NW_025813469.1, read on the forward strand.
GCACTATTGCTTTTCAAACAATCCAAATGTTAAAGCGATTATAAGAAAGCATAATTCCATTTTGACACATTTCATTGTTTTTAGCGCATGCGTGAAAAATCACCACAGCAATTATTTTATTGGTTCACATATTGGCGTTGCCTATGCACGTGATCTCTACCAGGCAAAAAAAGAAAGGCGAGTCTGTTTGTTATCTTTCAATCCTTTTGGTTGGAGAGAGAAGATTACACGGAGCTTGTGTTTGGTGAAGAAATATAAACGTCAGTGATCTTTATATAAAAACTATAAGACATAGTTAAGTAGAAGGTGGGTGAAATTATTTCTTATTCTTTATATAATGAATGTGTCGTGATGAGTATTTAGCATTTACCAGATGAAAAGCATTCATTGCCTCAAAGAAACTAAATAAAAGCAAAATGCAATAAACGATAAAACTGGCAAAAGATATTTCAGTGAAAAATTCTGACAGGAGCTTGTCTTGTTTTGAGCACAGTCTAAATATTTCATTTGATTTTGTAAGCGCCAACTCTCGCTTCTCGTCGCGACGCACTTTTATTGAGATTACTTTATCATGCCATTGTTTTATTCACATTTTTACTTGAGACATAACAAAATAAATATTATAGAAACCTTCGTCTTCTGAATTCTATCTTAAATAGTTGCATTGCAACCAGAAACCTTTATTACCATCGTTCATTCAAAATAAATTTTAAGTTTTTGTAATACGACAAAAATATTTTGAAACTGGAACAGCTGCTACAAAAAAATTTCGTGATCATTTTAATACTTTATGATCACAGACAAAAATATGGAGAACAAAAAAATTGTAGTTGATATGAACGAGCATCGATAAATTCGGAAGCTTATTTTTGATAAAGTTCGATAAACTTATTTTTATTGGAAGAAAATGCATACGGAAGTAAATAATTTTTTTCAAGTATTGCTGAACTCATGATATTAGTTCTCCTTTATTTTGGGAAGACAGCAGGTATGGTCGGTTCAATACGAGACTGCCACCTGTATATGTACATTACAAATAAGACACTTGTATCAAGTGTTTTCTCGAAAATATTAACTTCATAACACCTCGTCGCAACGCAAATACCTTATTCACCAGCTACAAAAGAAGGTTTGTTGACGCTACGTCAAATAAACTACTAGAAAAGTCTTTGAAATCGGAACAGCTGCTAGGAGAAAAACTTCTGCGATAAATTTGTTCTTCCATTCTCACACACAAAAGAAATTTACTTAAAATGTGAGCACAGGAAGTTGCCATGGATATAAATCCATAATTTTATAAGATGTACTAACTTTTATTGGAAGAAAATGCCGACAACAATATAATTTTCTTCAAGTTAGCAACTATTACTAAACTCATTAACTCTACGCTATTTAATGTTTATAAAACATCGGTTAAATGCAAAACTTCCGGCTTCCGTACTACCCCGCACTAAAAGATTTTTAAATTTGCATGTTTTTTATGAACTTTAGCCATTGCAAGACTACATAGTTCTTAAAATCAACATAGCTAACGTGAATAAGAACATAAATCTCCAAAATTGTAAAGAAAGTTCTGCAAAAAGACTAAATTTTGTAAAAGATTATCGTGACTGAAGAAATGTTTTATTGATTCGTTGCTATGTGGCATTTCTACTATTTTTACCAACATTGGAAATTTAGCGGTCAGGAAAAAAAACAAATGTGTACTGATTGGTTAGATTTTACTAAATGAATATTTATCATCAATGACATTGTAAAGGAGGTAATTTTAATTTAAAATTAACAGCTATAATTTATTTTGCTAAATCCTAGACACAATTAAAGAATATTGTTCATCGACACTTCGATCTATATAGGTTAAAAGCTGACAATTAAGTAATTCAGCAATATTCTTTTCGAAGGTGTAATTTACCTTATCAGTGACGTATTCAAAATAACTTTTTGGAAACCTTTCGATGCAGATAACAAAAAAAATGATGATTAGATCGTTGAGATCTGAGCATTTCGGGTAGAATTAAAACTTCATCTTCACAAAAGCTACACTTTCTCTTCTTTTTGTACATCGAACAAATTTGAGCATTCTACGTCAAATGACTTTGACATTTCTTATAGAAGCTAAACTGCTCACTATGTCAAAATTAGTATTAAAAATGCAAATTAAGAAGTCAGCTGCATATATTGAATAAACATAAACAAAAATTCGCGTTTTCAAATTGGAACGGAAATTGGGAAAAAACTTCCGTGACAATTTTCTTCTTTTGTGCTCAGAGACAAAAGAAATTTACAGAAAATTTTTAAAACACGGAGTTCACATGAACTTTAGGTGTAATAAAATTTGTCAGAGATATCATTTTTACATTGAAAGAGAAATGCCGGCAAGAAAACACTTTTCGTCAAGGATGCAATTGAATGTTCTTATCCATTTTGTGATGAATGCAAGTAACATCAGTTCAACAAAAAGAACTTCCCGAAACTGACTATTGTAGTGCCCAATTTACAATTATTTTGAAAAAGAATATAGTTTTGAACTTCAGTACAGTATAAGGCCTTGTTTACATGAGACCGGAACGAAGTGAAACCGGGATGAAAATCGGAATTTGTCGCATGTTTACATGGGAGCGGCACGAAATCACGAAAAATCTTCATTGGCGTAATGTCTCTTTTTCAGCTAATTTTACGCTCGCTAGCCGTTTTGCTTTTGTAACTTGCTTTTGTGCGCATGTGTTGATGCCATTTCAGACCGGTCTATTATAGAAAAGCATAGTTCCATTTTCGACCATTTCATTGTTTTATAACGCATGCGTGAAAAATCACCCCAGCAAGTATTTTATTGGTTCACAGATTGGCGTTGCCTATGCACGTGATCTCTACTAGGCAAGAAGAGAAAGGGCGAGTCTGTTTGTTATCTTTCAATCCTTTTGGTTGCAGAGAGAAGATTACACTGAGCTAGTGTTTGGCGAAGAAATATACACGTCAGTGATTTTTATATAAAAACGATAAAACATACTTAAGTAAAAGGTGGGTAAAATTATCTCTTATTCTTTATATAATGAATATGTCATGATGAGCATTTAGCATTTACCATATGAAAAGGGTTCATTTCCTCAAAAAAACAAAAAGCAAAAAACAATAAACGATGAAACAGGCAAAAGATATTTCAGTGAAAAACTCTGACAGGAATTTGTCTTGTCTTGAACAAAGCCTAAATATTTCATTTGATTTTGTTGGCGTCAACTCTCGCTTCTCGTCGCGACGCGTTTTTGTTGAGAATGCTTTATGATACCTTTGTTTTCACTTCAGACATAACAAAATATGTAGAAACCTTCGTCTTTTGAATTCTATCTTATATAGTTACATTGGGCACAGAAACATTCATTCCCATCTTTCATTCAAAATAAGCTTTAAGTTTAATGAATTACGACAAAAATGTTTTGCAACTGGAACAGCTGCTACAAAAAAATTTCGTGATCATTTTAGTAGTTTATGATCACAGACAAAAAGATATTTGCATAAAATATGGAGAACAAAAAAATTGTAGTTGATATGAGCGAACACCGACAAATTCGTTAAATGTACTTATTTCTATTGGAAGAAAACGCATACTGAACAAAATGATTTTGTTTAACTATTGTTGAACTCATAAAATTTGTTCTCAGCAGGTATCGTCGATTCAATACAAGACTGCCACCTGTATATGTGAATACATTACAAATAAGACACTTGCATCATATAAGTGTTTTCTCGAAAAGTTTAATTTAATAACACCGCCTCGCAACGCAAAAAACTTGTTCACCAGCCACAAAAGAACGTTCGTTGACGCTACATTTAATAAACTATAAGAAAAGTATTTGAAATCAGAACAGCTGCTAGGAGAAAAACTTTCGCGATAAATTTGTTCTTTCATGCTTACGCACAAAAGAAATTTACATAAAAATGTGAGCACAAGGAGTTGCGTCTGATGTAATAAATCACTAGAGTGTGAATACAAGTGTTACATGTCATTATCAGTATAAAAACAATTCTCGGAACGTTTAGATCAAATGATGTTTACTACATACGGAGTTTACAAATAGCTAGATTACTTAATAAATGTTTTCTCAGAATGGTGTTTCCAGCTAATGTCGAGGGAGATTCTGCTTCCAACCAAACGAAGATAGAGTATAAGATATTCAATGATCCAATTCATGGCACTATCGAACTTCATCCTTTGTTGGTGGACATCATCAACACGCCACAGTTTCAGCGCTTAAAAGACATCAAACAAATGGGAATTTGTCATTTTATTTATCCTGGGGCAACTCACGACAGGTGAGTCTATCGACATTGTAATCTGATGATTGAAATTTGATCACGAATTTTCAAAAAAATTTTCAATCTTGTATATATGTTCCCAAATTTAATTTCAAACAGATTCCAACATTCACTTGGAACATCTCATTTGTGTGGTGAACTTATCGACAGATTAAAAGAGCTTCATCGCAAAGAGTATGAGATCACAGATGAAGAAAGCTTATGCATCAAAATAGCAGGACTTTGCCATGATCTTGGCCATGGACCGTTCTCTCATTTCTTTGATGACGTTTACAAGAAAAAGTTGAAAAGTGACGTTATTGATTTGGAGTGGAAGCACGAGGACTTGTCCTGTGAACTATTTAAGTTTATGCTAGAGGAAGAGGAGAATCCTGAACTTAGGAAGAGATTTAGGCATTTTGACCTTTTCGAAAAAGATGAAGAATTCATCTTAGAACTTATCAAAGGTATGTTATACAACAGACATTACCACGACACTGCAGTTGGTAAGATAAAGTAGTACAGACCACATTTAGATCTCAAATAAAAAGTCCAAGTTAGGGTCAAGCAAACTTACCGACAAAGGCATACAGATGTACGTCAATTTTTACTTTTTACTACTATTTACTTTTATTGTTGATTTTCAAGGTTGAAAATTAAATATAAATTTATCGTACCTCTAGTTTTATGTCACCTTTCCGAAATGAGCTTCAATTGCAAGGTCAACGGCCATTGCTACTAAATAGGGAATGAGTTGACAAATCTGAAAATATTATTTAGATATGTAGAGTAAAGATTGATTTCTTTGATGCAAATAAGAGTGACTAGTGCTAACTCGTTATCTTTCAAGCTAATAAACACAAAAACAACTGTAATTTCTCCTTTTGTGCAGGAAAAGACCCAATCAGAGGCAAGGTGGAAAGGAAATGCCAATTAACAAAACTGCCAAAATGGTTCCTGTATGAAATCGTGTCAAACAAACAAAATGGGGTCGACTGTGACAAGTTTGATTACTTCGCCCGTGACTGCGCTAATGTTGGAGTGAAAAGTACTTTTGACCACCAACGCTACTTTAAGAATGTTCGCATCATGTCTATAGATGAAGAGCTACATATCTGCGTTCGTGACAAAGAGGTGTTCAACCTGTACGAGTTATTCCACACCCGTTGGTCCATTCATCACAAAGTTTGTTGTCACAAAACTCAGGCACCAATACATGATATGTTAGCAACGGCTTTCCAAAAAGTCGACAAAATAATGAAAATCTCAGAAGCTGTCAAGAAGAAGGATATGAAACGATACACTGTCCTGACCGACAGCATTCTCTATGATGTATTACGAAAAGAAAGTGAAGAGCCTGCTGTCAAAGAAGCACAGGATTGGATAAAACGCATACAAAAACGAAAAATTTACAAATTTTGTGGTCAAACTCAGCCACAATCGAATGACGACTGCCCTTCGGAAGAAAAAATCGTCAAAGACCTGGTTATAATATCAGATGAACAATTGAATGAGGAAGATATATTTGTTGACATGCCAAAAATCGATTTTGGAATGAAAGGTAAAAATCCAGTTGATGCTGTTACATTTTTCATAAAATCTGGCGAAAATGTAGAAATAAAAAGAGAGCAAGTGAGTCGAATGTTGCCACAAAATTTCCAGGAAAGATACATCAGAGTTTATGCAAAACACCCCGAAAACAAGGAGCAGACTGAATTGATCAAAAAAACGTTTAGGAAATGGTGCTCCAAGCAAAAGTATCCGAAACCTATAGGAGGATAAAGAAAGACTGTTCGAAGTTCTTGTTGTTAAATCATGATGTCTTAAAAATACGCTTGACAATTTCTTAAAAAACGAATCACAACAAAATGTCTTTATTTCAAAGCACCAATAATTATATATACATTAAATCCACATTTCAAACTTCCAATTGTTGAAAAATAGCTAGAATGTAACATTAAAGCACAAGTGAGACAAAAGGACGAACTATATAATAATCTTCTCCATAGTTAATGTTAGATAAGCACAAAACTGTATCAAATTCAATAAAATGCATAAAAGATACGATGATAAAGTTTTAACCTTCACATGAAGTGCATCTGCAGGCTGGCGATTTGTTTATGAACAATTTCTATGAAATCCAGAACGCAAAATATGTCGCCCTTTTGAACAGGTCGATATTTTGCGACATAGCTATTAAACTCAAATATATTGTTACATTCCCACGTATTTTAGAACTTTAGCTAGAATATTCTAAATATTTTGAAAAAATACAACTACATAAAGTGCAAGAGAAAATAAATCAGTAGTTGTAAAAAATGTTACAGACAGATAAGTATTCTGATTAAAGTCGAGGCTACGTAGCACTTCATAACAAAAATAATTCAACGTGTTGGTGTAGCAGCATATAGGGGTTGATTACAAAGGCCAAGTTCAGCCACATAAATGAAGTGAGATAATTTTTTAGTGTTCCATGAAGATCAAGAGAGTTGAAAACTTTTTTGTGAGCATGCGCCCTTGGTTTAACTTTAATAAATGCCACAAAGCCTATGGACACTGATATTTTGAGCGCACGCTGATTGGCTAGCAAAACAAGCAGATTGCTAAGGATTATAGCTATGCTTAAAAAGTCCTTCATGATAAAAAAAAAAGGGCAAGATTCTTCTCATGGAAATAATATAACTCTATCGGTTGCATAGTTAACGATGATGGAGAGGGAGGGCTTAATATTTATTTATGCATGTTTTGCCGTATTGAGCTTCTTTAAAACAAATTGTTTCTGGATTTAATACGGAATAAAACATGTTTATATATGCCCTCATATACCAAGCTGGTAATTCCATTGTTGATGTTAACGGCATGCAAAAAGTTAAAAGTGTATAAATGTACAGAAGATCAAGGATTTGAGATCATCGAAACAATAAAAAATTCGAACGCTGGAACAGAAAAAACAAATAAAAAATGCAGTGAGAGCGAGCTTTTATGCCTTGCGCCAAGTATAAAACTTTTTTTTATCTCTTCGTGGTGTTTAGTTTTTGTCCTGCTACATGCGTAAAGTTCAGATTATTATCACTATCCATTTCTTTAATAATCTATTGTTTTTACCGTTGGTGAACAAAGACAAATTTTCAACCTGACAGATATGTCATTGACAACCAATCCTATGAAAATGTGTTGTCTGGATAATAAAACTCGCTTTCTGATTGCTAACCTCCAACTCCCATTTTGCATGTTTTATAATTTCGCTTATAGCGTTTTTTATTATGTAAAATTTGGCAGGTTAAATAATGTAATATGTTCAAGTTTTTCAAAATACGTTTAGAAAAGTAATGGCCGCCAAAAATTTTTTCTGCGCCAATCAAAGAGCATTTTTTCACCGGGAGGTGACGCTTGCTATACATTTATTAACAATTTACGATTTGAAATTATGTATGTATAGGATACGTTATACGACTATGATTATACATACATATGTAAATGGCTATAGTCATAGTCGTGTAACGTATCGTACAAATATTTCAACTAACTGCAGATAGAAAGATCAAAACTTGCAATAAGTAATGCTGCAGACTTTGATTGTTTTATTTGCTTAACTATTTATCTTTGTTGTAAAATTGTACATGACACTTTCTGAATGTAATAACTAACAACAATACATAAAAAAACATATTTAGTCGATTCATATTAATACTCTATTGCAAATGCTTTAATTTCATTGGCTACTCTACTCACTATCTATTTTTACATAGATAGCGAGCAGCAAAGCAAGAGAAACGGGTAGCGAAAAACACGGCTGCTGTCTCGCGTTTCACTAAGATTTCAGACGATATATTATATTGTTTAGCTAAAAAAAAAATATAAGAGATGAGTAAAGTTGCCACTAAATTCGACTTAACGACATTTAAATATAAAATAAAAAAAGTTCCTTTAAATTAACTTTATATGTATCGAGTAACATTCGTCCGCTTTCAATAGCGATGTCAACAACATATGCACAAAACAAATTAATGAAAATTATACTGGCAACCTTTTTCTTCAGGAATATTAAGATGATTCTGCTAATAAACCATCAGATTGCTTGTAATCTAATTGGTAATTACAAGAATACTACTCTTATTCTATAGCAAATGCTGTATTTGATTGGCTATTATACTTCCTATCGAATTCTCATTAGATAGCAAGAAGCAAAAAATTATGGTTTCTCTCTAGCGTTTTACTTAGTGTCATATGATGAATTTGATTGTTTACTTGAAACGATAATTCGAGAGGAGTTCGTTCACGAATTTGTTCTCGATTTCCACCGACGTAAGACGTTAATCAGGCTTCGCCATCATCAATTATCACCACATAAAATCTCGAGCTAGTAATCTAATTGTTAAATATCTCAAATGTACAAAGTACTAAAAGGAAGTTGTAAAGCAAAAGACAGCGAAATCTGCATAAGTGAAACAATGAGACAACAATTGACATTCAAAGTTTGTGTTACGTAGATGAACACAATCAAAAAGTAATATTGATTGTGATGATCAGTCAATATTCATTGATAAAATATAACTATAGCATGGCAATTTGTTTATATAGTATTCAAAATCTATAAAGTCTAATTTGCCTAAAGTCCTCAAAATTGGGCCAGTCGGACATTACAGAGCGCTACTGCATTACCCAGACTATGATTGAAAAAACTTGAGTAAGCTATGATAAAATCTGACAACAAGTCGGTTACCTATGAATTCTGCCAAGAGCTTCCGACTTCAACATAATCCATTCCAATCCAATACAAATAACCATATTTCTTACCGTCACTGTACACATCTATACATAAAATACCTGATGATAGACAACACCAAAAGCAGACGTCATAAACATCGCCAGGCATATCCACCACGTGAAATATGACGTTACAGCTCTGACAAGTTCCGACACGAACACGTGACGTAGATTTTGAACAGTGTTCACCGTGACATTTGAAACGAGCATAGATTTCTGAAGATGTTTCATTAAAGCATTGGTCGACTCCCAGTCGGTAGTACCTGTGAAGAAATTGCATTCATAACAATAGTTATACTAACTGTCTTTGACAACATAACGGAGAAACTTTTATTTACAACAAAGTACGTACAACTGAGGGACATAGGGAGATCTTTATTGAGGAAGGGAAAAGAGGCCCATCCCTTTACAATCTCAAAACAAATGCATTCGCAATGTTTGCAAGTAAAGGTGGAAATTATTGTGGGGAAAGAGGCGGCTGTAGCATGTCCAAACTGGTTAGCGGTCCCTTTATTCTACAGTTGGAAATTGATGACATGAGACCAGGTAGCTGGAATTCTACGAATCGTTAATGATTTGGGTAGTATAAACTAACAAGCATCTCCAATAAATTCATTATTACCAGTTGTTTTTAAAATTACTACAGATCACTCACAACACCCAATAAAGCTCAATATATACCTGCTGTTCTTAAAGAATAACTAAAGATTACTCAAAATACCCAATAAAGCTCAATATGTACCTGCAGCTCTTAAAGAATAACTAAAGATTGCCCAGTATACTCAACAATCCCAATATGTACCTGCTGTTCTTAAAGAATAACTAAATGCTACCCAGTATACTCAATAATCCCAAAATGTACCTGCTGTTCTTAAAGAATAACTAAAGATTACTAAAAATACCCAATAAAGCTCAATATGTACCTGCAGCTCTTAAAGAATAACTAAAGACTACCCAGTATACTCGACAATCCCAATATGTACCTGCTGTTCTTAAAGAATAACGAAAGACTACCCAGTACACCCAATAATCCCAATGTGTACCTGCAGTTCTTAAAGATATCGTCAAAAAGACCAAACGGATAACTGGAGCCAAATATTGAAAAGAAGCCACAGATAAATAACAAGAAACACTAAAAATCTAAAAAATACATGAAATACACCGATATTTGAAAGTGAACATTATAAAATGAAGGATATTGCGAAAATGTACATTATTAGCACGTTAGCTCAAATTAATAATATTAACACAGAAATTTACCTAACAGTTTTCTGACTGTATGTCAACGATCATTTAAAAATAATTAACAACTAGTTCAGTTTCATTATGTTAATTTGCTTCTCTTTAGAGATATTTACATTTCTTCATCCTGCAAATACTCTTACCGAGATGCCATTTTGCATAGTTCTATATAGTTATAAGAAATAATTGTTTTCATTGATAGTTGAAAATAAAATTCTATCAGAGCAACTAAACACACATTCATCAACACATGCATGAGGAACATTGATGTTCTGTTTACGAAATAGAAAACGCTTAACCTGTTTCTATAGAATTTTAGAAACACGAGGGGGATATTGAAAAAATAAAACTCACTTTCCAAGTGCTTTTCTTCCGGCCAGGATTCTTAAATGTTTTTTGTTCTGTTTCTTGCATTGTACAAAATTTTTCTGTTCGCTTTTGGAAATTCGTTTTAATTGTAAAGAAAAATTACACGTACTGGCCTTAAATAATTCAATAAAATCAAAAACCAGCGTAGTAAAATGCCGAATCGTTAATTTCGTAACCAACTGTGAATTTCCATACAAATCTGAACATTTATTTTAAATTGAAGTGAACAAAAATTAAATATGTTTCATTGCAGTCCTTCGGTCGAAGAAGAAACATTTCATAAAACGTGGCTTCCACAAAATCGTAAATTAAGTAGAAATAGTGTCGGGAATAAAACAAAAAAAAAATGTTTACCTTTTTTTGCAAAGCAGAACTATTCGTTCTGCCCGCTTCCCTTTTCGTTCTGTTCACTTTAACTTTGGCGATGTCTAAGAAAGCCTGTAGATGCATTTTGGTAAGGAAAAACCGCATAAGACAACAAAGTAAGATGACTCCAATGCGAATGTTATCAAAGTTTGAGTCCGATACTCTATAAAATACACAAACGTTAGTTTAAGAAAGTAGCTACAAAAACATGAGAAGAACGAGGGAAGTCATTTCGTCACTAACGAAAATGAATCATTTCTGCTCGTGAAGTATTCGCGAGCCAAGGGTTTGATCCACAATAAAACAAGACAAAGAGGAGCGAAGAAATTTACATAAAAAAGGACACTAAAAATTTAAAAAATGGTCAGCGGTCGTATATTAAGCCAATTATCTCAATACATGACAACAAAGTGAAGCTGATTCATAAACACAATTTATTTATGATGAATATTTAATGTCATTAACGCTACAAATACTACTTATAGAAGAAACATGTTAGACAAGTATTCCTACTTACAGAAGCCACCTGTTAGATTTGTATTGCTCTATCAAATCCAAGAACATTATTGATATTCTAATGCCAGGAAAGCCAAGAAAGGCTCCGATAATTCCCGAGATAACAGCAAGCGCGAGTTTGAAAATCCATATTGGAACGGATCCACCTCTGTTAAAGACAATTAAGACAAAGTGTAAGAACACTAATGCTTCGTTATGGTTTTAATTTAAATGTCGCGTTCTTGAGACTCGTGTCGTCAGGAATTGACTTACTCTCGTGTGAATCATTGCTTCTTCAAAAATAATTCAGCTTCTTCAGAGAATATTTCGTAACCTAAAGAGAAGGTCGACTCAAACATGAGACGAAAAAGATTCGGAGTAGATTGAAAGCTCATAAAACGGAGTAAGTGAAAATTTACTAATGTTTCTTGATTAGAAACACAAGATTTCGTCGGTATTTGGCAAAATACAGAGTCTTGCTTCTAAGAGACACCTTTTAAAGTACAGTTATTTTAACTTTTTAGAAGAACTTTATTGTCCACGAAAGTCGTAAAAAAAACAAAGATCTGTGTTATTTCCATGTAAAAGAAACAAACAAAGTGAAAGTGATGAAGCCTGATTTGAAGGTCGGAAAGACCCGTGGAGCAGGCAAACAGAGACTTACCAAGACCAAAGTAAAGAGAAAATACAGTAGAGCCACTCCATTGAATCTTTTCGTGCAACGCATATCTTATTGGGAATGTGATTACAACATTGGCAGCCAGTAAACTAATTCAATATACAGCAGCCAGCTGCACAGCGAAGTGAACCTACTGTATATTCCTATACTGTGCCAAGACTTAAGAATGTTTTCAAGCAAACAAAGCAGATCGAATTAACGGGGCTCGTGAATGTTAGTTAAGTTAGTTTAGTTCAAATCCAAAGTATTGTAAATCAGGATCAATGTGAGATGATCCGAAGTGAATCTCAGAGAAAAGCAAATCAAATCTGACCCAAATGAAGCTACACATAATAATTGTCTTCCAATCCTTTATAATTCGCTGCACTTTCTCATCTAATAACGACATCTCATTCAGTGCATTATAATGATTTCACAATTTTCTACTCATTTCAGTGATATTTATGTTATAAAAAAAATTTGAGAAACACTTTGCCAACTAAATTAAAAGATTACCTGAATCCAAATTGAACTCCAACATAGATTCATTGACTACCAAAATGGCAATCGCCAGAACAAAGAAAAAAACACCAAATGTCAAGCAGACAGATTTTTCTCCTGAATCATCACCCGACCAAGACGATGCAGTGAGCAGAAACAAAACACGTCTGTATGTAAAGTAAAGGAAAGCATAACAACCTTACAGGATTTTATAACAACCTTACGGGATTCGTGAGTGTTTAGCTATATGAACTGACCACGGAACTTCGTGAGTGTTTAGCTTTAAGAACTGACCACGGAACTTCGTGAGTGTTTAGCTTTAAGAACTGACCACGGAATTTCGTGAGTGATTAGCTTTAAGAACTGACCACGAAACTTCGTGAGTGTTTAGCTTTAAGAACTGACCACGGAACTTCGTGAGTGTTTAACTTTAAGAACTGACCACGGAACTTCGTGAGTGTTTAACTTTAAGAACTGACCACGGGACTTCGTGAGTGTTTAGCTTTAAGAACTGACCACGGAACTTCGTGAGTGTTTAGCTTTAAGAACTGACCACGGGACTTCGTGAGTGTTTAGCTTTAAGAACTGACCACGGAACTTCGTGAGTGTTTAGCTTTAAGAAGTGACCACGGAACTTCGTGAGTGTTTAACTTTAAGAACTGACCACGGAACTTCGTGAGTGTTTAACTTTAAGAACTGACCACGGAACTTCGTGAGTGTTTAACTTTAAGAACTGACCACGGAACTTCGTGAGTGTTTAGCTTTAAGAACTGACCACGGGACTTCGTGAGTGTTTAGCTTTAAGAACTGACCACGGGACTTCGTGAGTGTTTAGCTTTAAGAACTGACCACGGAACTTCGTGAGTGTTTAGCTTTAAGAAGTGACCACGGAACTTCGTGAGTGTTTAACTTTAAGAACTGACCACGGAACTTCGTGAGTGTTTAACTTTAAGAACTGAACACGGCACTTCGTGAGTGTTTAGCTTTAAGAACTGACCACGGAACTTAGTGAGTGTTTATATAAATGCTTGAAGCATGAGAAAAGACGAAAGTAAGATTGGCGAAAGAAATGCCAAACTTTGCCTGCATTTTCTATGTCGGAATGTTTGGTTGCAAACTAAACCTAAAATATCGCATTTGTACAGAGCCAACCATCCATAAGTCGAGTTAACACCCAAGTTACCAAGTTAGAGCCAGGAAAAATATGCCAACAAAGTTCTAATGTCAATTCTCTGTCACAAAAAATTTTGATAACATGGCTAATTTGCAAACTTCGATATGAATGTGCAAACTTCCCCCATAGCACTTTGCCCTCATAATTGACGAACGCGCAAAGTTGAACTCGATCTTCAAACAGTTAGAAAGGTTTTTACAGTACACGATGAGCAAATATATTGCGGATAAAACCTTGTTCACCAGCTACAAAAGAAGCCTCGTTGACGTTACATTTAATAAACTATAAGAAAAGTATTTGAAATCAGAACAGCTGCTAGGAGAAAAACTTTCGCGATAAATTTGTTCTTCCATTCTCACACACAAAAGAAATTTACTTAAAAATGTGAGGACAGGGAGTTGCCATAGATAAAAATCCATTATTTAACAGATGTACTAACTTTTATTGGAAGAAAATCCCGAGAACAAAATAATTTTTTCAAGTTGACAACTATTACTGAACTCATTGCGTTATTTTATGTTTTTAAAACGTCGTTTGAATGCAAAACTTCCAGCTTTCGTATTAGCCCGCACTAAAAGATTTTTAAATTTGCAAGATTTTATGAACTTTAGCATTGCAAGACTACATAGTTCTTAAAAGCAACATAGCTAACGTGAATGACAACATAAATGTGCCAAATTGTAAAAAAAGTTCTGCAAAAAGAGTAAATTTCGTAAAAGATTATCTTGACTGAAGAGATGTTTCATGAATTCGTTGCTATGTGGCATTTCCCGATGAATGAATGAATGCAGAAGATGCGTGAACTATTTTCACCAACATTAGAAATTTAGCGGTCAAGAAAAGAGACAAATGTGTATCGATTTGTTAGACTTTACTAAATGAATATTTATCACCGATAACATTGTAAAGGAGGTAATTTTAATTTAAAATTAACAGCTATAATTCATTTTGACATAGACATGAAAATTTCCGAATCAGTGGAAAAAGCCAAGAAAGAGGAAGATATGAAACAATATTCTGTTTTAACAGATAGCATTCTCTACGATATATTGCGAAACGGGGACCCTGATTTTGCAGACGCACAGAAGAAGATAAGACGCATACAAAAACGAAAGCTGTACAAATTTTGCGGCCAAAGCTCTCTAAAATCAAATGACAACCAGTTCGAATCTCTCTGCGAAATAAAAATTGCCGAAGACTTGGTTGAACTTTCCAAAAAAAAGTTAAAAAGAGAAAACATATTTGTTTCAAAAGTAACGATCAGTTTTGGAATGAAGGGTAAAAATCCAGTTGAAGCTGTGATGTTTTTCGATAAATCTCACCGCGAACCATTTGAAATAAAGAGAGAACAAGTAAGTAAAATGTTGCCACGAAGTTTCCAGGACTGATATATCAGAGTTTACGCAAAAGAATCCGAAAGAGAAGAGGAATCCAAAAGCACAGAAAAAACCAAAAACGCGGAAGAACGAATGAAAAAACTGATCGAACAAATCAAAGATTCCTTTAAGGAATGGTGCCTCAAAAACGGCTTTGAAACACCTTTTGGAGGAGAAAGAAAGACAATTTGACGTCATTGTCACAGAATAATGATTTTACAGAAGGGTTACTCAGGTTTACATAGCGCGTCCTCATGTCGGCCATTATTCCAGTCAGTTGATTAAGGTTTATAACTTGTTTTCAACCATTAAAATTACATTACTTCATTATTGAATAATGAATTTGAGATTAAGAAGACTTTCGGATAATTGCAAAGGTTGAAAACGAGTAAAAAACCCTTATCAATCAGCTTGACAAAAACATCAAGGGTTCCAACATGAGTGACCCTTCTGTACATTCTTATTCTGTGTCATTGTTATTAAGTATCGCTGATTTAAAATTGTACTTAATATAATTTCTCCATAACTTAATCACAAGAACGTATCCAGAATTTAGAATTCAAAACACCACTCATGTATTTAATGCAAACATTGCACTTAAAACAGTAAAAGTCTAAAAAAATGTAAAAGATCCAAGCACAAGTGAAACATAGGGACGAACGACATCTCAACGTTTGCCATTTGTAGTTTATGTTAAATAAGCACAAATCGTATTAAATTCAATAAAATGATTCAGCAAGTACAATAATGAAATTTCAACTTTCATTTAAAAATGCATGCGAATCTCGCACGCCGCTTACTTTAAAAAAAAACAAAAGATTTTATAGTCAGTCCTCACCTGTCTTCTTTGTGAAGAAAAATAACATATAATCTCAAAGAATCTTCTGGACCTTATTACTTTGGGATTAAAGCTTGTAAAAACTTTATTAAATTCATGATTAAAGTAAGTTTTGAATCTTTAAGTAAACGTCCATTACAGCTATTGAATTTCTTTCAGTGAAACGTCATCAATCACCCCTTGTTCTTTTATCAGACTATATATATATACCCAGTCTTGTTATGATATAAATTGTTGTACACTACTACTGACTAGTGTATAGTCTAGTCCTCTAAATAAAATATGTTTTGAATTTGACTGTATTTTTTTGAACGTCCAGTACAAAACCAGCTTAACAACATCAATAGTTTAGAATTTCAAATAGCTTTTAAAAATACGTATATTGAGAAGCCTTACGTCATCAGTCACGTGACTTACAAGACAATTTTTCCTTTTTTCAACATGTAATCCTTCAACATGTAATCAAAATGTAATCCTTTTTTCGGCAGAGGGGAAGATTAGTCAACTTAATTAAAGAACGCCTAACAAATAACGAGCGACATTTTTTTTTAACTCTAGCATTATGGTCGGAATATGAATAGGCAGAGTGAGTGTTACTCGAAATATGTTTCCCAGTCGTTGAGTCACATGAAATCAACATTCCACCTTCTACAATCACGTTTTGGTTCATGTCGTGAAGGAACAGCTTTAATTATTCCTGATAGAAGCTGGTACATGTTGCTTAAAGCATAAAACTGCTCCCTTACGAAAACAACCAAAACATGAGTGTAGGAGTGAATATTTGATTTCGTGTGACTCAGCGATTGGAAAACATCTTTTGAGTAACACTAACTGTGCCAATTCATATTCCAACAATTAAAAAATGTCGCTTGTTATTCCAGCTACCCGTCATGGAGTCTGCACTAATTAAGTTGTCTAATCCTGTCCTCTACCGACAAAATGGTTACGTGTTTAATTCATCTCAGTTTAATGCGTCATCTCTAATTTATAGATGATGTTAAATTTTTCTTAACATTACAAATATTGCATGTTGTAGGTCCACCCATTTAATTTCGAAACTCTCATTTAGCAGACGTTGACACCTGATGAGTAGTCAGCCGAAATGCATTGTGTCTTTTACACTGATCTGATAATAGACTGGATATAGCTTCTATAGGAAGCAAAAGTGAAGCCTAATTATTTATGCAAAATCCACTTCCGGTTACCACGGCGAGATACAAATTACTGTAGAAATGTATGGCGGATAACGTTTACAAACATGGATTTTCGAATATTTAAGAGCTTTCGTGATCTTATACTTATCTCAAACATCTGTCATGGATAAAACAAGTTGTGTTAATCAGTTTGACATCAAAATGATACCAATATCTGCAAAATATCGGCGTTCGTGTTCAATTGAAAATTGCGCATGCAAGAATCGAATTTGCCCCATCGTTGCGAAGGCAAGATAATTCACAGCTCATTTTCCAAGTTCAGAGGCAGTTATGATCTAGAATGAGTTTCGATGTTAAAAAAATTCGTTTTGTACCTTTCTTTCATCATTCTTTAATATCTAGACGTTGTATGTTACTTTTGCCGTGACTTCATTAGCAGGGTACTGTTGTTGTAGGAACAAGACAAATCTACTAAGCTTTCTTCCTATTTTCATTTTGTTTTATCCATAACAGATGTTTTGTTTTATCCATGACAGATGTTTGAGATAAGTAAAAGGTCACGAAAGGCCTTCGAAAATCTATGTATATAAAAGTTATCCGCCATACATTTCTATAGAAATTTGTATCTCTGTGGTACCCGGAAGTGCATTTTGCATATATAATTAGGCTTCACTTTTGCTACCTATAGAAGCTATATCCAGTCTATTATCAGATCAGTCGTCTTTTAGCTTTAAAAACAGTTCTTTTAGAATTGTTGGGTTAATATTCTGGTTTTAAACAGTTTTAGGAACTATTACTTTATTATTTTGACCATTCACCAAGGTATTTGCCCTTTCTAAAACAATTTTTAAATTTGTCACCACGACAAAGTCTCTATTAAGGAAACAACTATCCAAGTATACTCCATTAATACAAATTAAACAAAAGTAATTACATAAAGATTTCCTTCTTGATAAGCAGAGACGAAACTAGACCGCCAATTGGCGGGAGGTGAATATTCATATATTTCCCCTCCTCCCCTAATTAGCGATTTAGTTTCGCCCTTGTTAATAAGTCAAAGTTTGCTGAGCTTATAACTTCACCCTGACAAAAAGGGATAAAATCTGTGATAAAATCCGATGCATGTTCATTTACTTAAAACTCCGAGAAAGTTGTAGTTGAATCCAAATGAAGACAGATGATCATAAATTTGGCGCGTGAAGCGGCTGTTGAATTTGTTCCTGGGAAATCTTATCAGTGCAAAAAGCAAATGTTGTGAAATGAGGACAATGTAAACGCAAGCTCGTTTAATATTTTAACATATTAAATTCATTTCCTTATAAGATGCACGTCCTTGCACATCTAGTAATTAACTGTTTTAAGATATTGCCTTGAGAATATTGTGTATAAAGCCATAGAGAACTAAAAAAATAGGAGAATGGAAAAGCTAGAAGGCAGAGTTTCTTTTAAAGGAAAGTATGGTCAAAAAACCTTGAAGCATTGTTTCTATCCATGTTTTTAGTTTACGTATAGATGGAGATTCTTCTTCCAACCATGTACAAAGAAAGAGAGATCATAAGATATTCAATGATCTAATTCATGGCACCATAGTGCTTCATCCCTTGTTGGTGGATATCATCAACAAACCACAGTTTCAGCCCATAAAAGATATCAAGCAGATGGGACTCTGTGATTATGTTTACCCTGGGGGAAACTCACAATAGGGGAAGTTAGAGATATTGAAAGAATCATGTGAACTGATGATGCAATACAACTTTCTTTAACTCTAACCTGTCGTTACTAATCTCCAAAACTTTGATTATAAATTTGAAATGAATTTCTCAACCTTGTACATATATATGTTCACCAATTTATCTTCGAGCAGGTTCGAGCATTGTCTTGAACATTTCATTTGTGTGGTGAACAATGTCGATAGATTAAAAAGGCTTCATTAAGCACATGTACAGAAGATCAAGCATTTGAGATCGAAAAAATAAAAAATTCGAACGCTGGAACAGAAAAAAACAAATAAACAAATGCAGCGAGAGCGAGCTTTTATGCCTTACGCCAAGTATACCAAGTATAAAACTTTCATTTTATCTCTTCGTGGTGTTTAGGGAGGCTTGAGTTTAACTACTTTAGTTTTCGTCCTGCTACGTGCGTAAAGTTTAGATTATTATCACTATTCATTTCTTTAATAATCTATTGTTTTTACCGTTGGTGAACAAAGACAAATTTGCAGCCTGACTGATATGCCATTGGCAACCAATCCCTGAAAATGTGTAGTCTGGATAATAAAATTCGCTTTCTGATTGCTCACCTCCAACTCGCATTTTGCATGTTTTATAGTTTCGCTTATACCGTTTTTCATTATGTAAAATTTGGCAGTTTAAATAATGTAATATGTTCAATTTTTTTAAAATTACGTTTAGAAAAGTAATGGCCGCCAAAAATTTTTCTGAGTCAATCAAAGAGCATTTTTTCACGGGGAGGTGACGCTTGCTATATATTTACTCACAATTAACGATCTGAAATTATGTATGTATACGATGCGTTGTACGACTATGATTATACATACATATGTAAATGGCTATAGTCATAGTCGTGTAACGTATCGTACAAATATTTCAACTACCTGCAGTTAGAAAGTTCAAAACTTGCATTAAGGAATGCTGCAGACTTTGATTGTTTTATTTGCTTAATTATTTTTCTTTGTTGTAAAATTGTACCTGACACTTTCTGAATGTAATAACTAACAACAATACATCAAAAAAAAATATTTAGTCGATCCATATTAGTACTCTATTGCAAATGCTTTAATTTCATTGGCTACTCTACTCACTATCTATTTTTACATAGATAGCGAGCAGCAAAGCAAGAGAAACGGGTAGCGAAAAACATGGCTGCTGTCTCGCGTTTTACTAAGGTTTCTGACGGTTATTTTATTGTTTAGCTGAAAGACAATATAAGAGATGAGTAAAGTTGCCACTAAATTCGACTTAACGATATTTAAATATAAAATAAAAAAAGTTCCTTTAAATTAACTTTATATGTATCGAGTAACATTCGTTCGCTTTCAATAGCGATGTCAACAACATATGCACAAAACAAATTAATGAAAATTTTACTGGCAACCTTTTTCTTCATGAATATTAAGATGATTCTACTAATAAACCATTAGATTGCTTGTAATCTAATTGGTAATTACAAGAATACTACTCTTATTCTATAGCAAATGCTGTATTTGATTGGCTATTATACTTCCTATCGAATTCTCATTAGATAGCAAGAAGCAAAAAATTATGGTTTCTCTCTAGCGTTTTACTTAGTGTCATAGGATGAATTTGATTGTTTACTTGAAACGATAATTCGAGAGGAGTTCATTCACGAATTTTTTCTCGATTTCAACCGACGTAAGACGTTAATCAGGCTTCGCCATCATCAACTATCAACTCATAAAATCTCGAGCTAGTAATCTAATTGTTAAATATCTCAAATGTACAAAATACTAAAAGGAAGTTGTAAAGCAAAAGACAGCGAAATCTGCATAAATGAAACAATGAGACAACAATTGACATTCAAAGTTTGTGTTACGTAGATGAACACAATCAAAAAGTAATATTGATTGTAATGATCAGTCAATATTCATTGATAAAATATAACTATAGCATGGCGATTCCTTCATATAGTATTCAATATGTATAAAATCTAATTTGCCTAAAGTCCTCAAAATTGGGCCAGTCGGACATTACAGAGCGCTACTGCATTACCCAGACTCTGATTGATAAAACTTGAGTAAGCTATGATAAAATCTGACAACTAGTCGGTTACCTATGAATTCTGCCAAGAGCTTCCGACTTCAACATAATCCATTCCAATCCAATACAAATAACCATATTTCTTACCGTCACTGTACACATCTATACATAAAATACCTGATGATAGACAACACCAAAAGCAGACGTCATAAACATCGCCAGGCATATCCACCACGTGAAATATGACGTTACAACTCTGACAAGTTCCGACACGTTCACCTGACGTAGATTTTGAACAGCGTTCACCGTGACATTTGAAACGAGCATTGATTTCTGAAGACGTTTCATTAAAGCATTGGTCGACTCCCAGTCGGTAGTACCTGTGAAGAAAATGCATTTATAACAATAGTTATACTAACTGTCTTTGACAATATAACGGAGAAACTTTTATTTGCAACAAAGTACGTACAACCGAGGGACATAGGGAGATCTTTATTGAGGAAGGGAAAAGAGGCCCATCCCTTTAAAATCTCAAAACAAACGCATTCGCAATGTTTGCAAGTAAAGGTGGAAATTATTGTGGGGAAAGAGGCGGCTGTAGCATGTCCTAACTGGTTAGCGGTCCTTTTTATCTACAGTTGGAAATTGATGATATGAGCCCAGGTAGCTGGAATTCGACGAATCGTTAATGATTTGGGTAATATAAACTAACAAGCATCTCCAATAAATTCATTATTACCAGTTGTTTTTAAAATTACTACAGATCACTCACAACACCCAATAAAGCTCAATATGTACCTGCTGTTCTTAAAGAATAACTAAAGATTACCCAGTATACTCAACAATCCCAATATGTACCTGCTGTTCTTAAAGAATAACTAAATACTACCCAGTATACTCAACAATCCCAATATGTACCTGCTGTTCTTAAAGAATAACTAAATACTACCCAGTATATTCAATAATCCCAAAATGTACCTGCTGTTCTTAAAGAATAACTAAAGATTACTCAAAATACCCAATAAAGCTCAATATGTACCTGCAGCTCTTAAAGAATAACTAAAAACTACCCAGTATACTCAACAATCCCAATATGTACCTGCTGTTCTTAAAGAATAACGAAAGACTACCCAGTATACCCAATAATCCCAATGTGTACCTGCAGTTCTTAAAGATATCGTCAAAAAGACCAAAAGGATAACTGGAGTCAAATATTGAAGAGAAGCCACAGATAAATAACAAAAATCACTAAAAATCTAAAAAATACATGAAATACACCGATATTTGAATGTGAACATTATAAAATGAAGGATATTGCTCAAATTATTAATAATATTAACACAGAAATTTACCTTTCAGTTTTCTGACTGTATGTCAACGATCATTTAAAAATACTTAACAACTAGTTCAGTTTCATTATGTTAATTTGCTTCTCTTTAGAGATAATTACTTTTCTTCATTGTGCAAATACTCTTACCGAGATGCCATTTTGCATAGTTCTATATAGTTTTAAGAAATAATTGTTTTCATTGATAGTTGGAAATAAAATTCTATCAGAGCAAATAAACACACATTCATCAACACATGCATGAGGAGCATCGATGTTCTGTTTACGAAATAGAAAACGCTTAACCTGTTTCTATAGAATTTTAGAAACACGAGGGGGATATTGAGAAAATAAAACTCACTTTCCAAATGCTTTTCTTCCGGCCAGTATTCTTAAATGTTTTTTGTTCTGTTTCTTGCATTGTACAAAATTTTTCTGTTCGCTTTTGGAAATTCGTTTTAATTGTAAAGAAAAATTACACGTACTGGCCTTAAATTATTCAATAAAATCAAAAACCAGCGTAGTAAAATGCCGAATCGTTAATTTCGTAACAAACTGTGAATTTCCATACAAATCTGAACATTTATTTTAAATTGAAGCAAACAAAAATTAAATATGTTTCATCGCAGTCCATCCGTCGAAGAACAAATATTTCACAAAATGTGGCTTCCACAAAATCGTAAATTAAGTAGAAATAGTGTCGGGAATAAAACAAAAAAAAATGTTTACCTTTTTTTGCAAAGCAGAACTATTCGTTCTGCCCGCTTCCCTTTTCATTCTGTTCACTTTAACTTTGGCGATGTCTAAGAAAGCCTGGAGATGCATTTTGGTAAAGAAAAACCGCATAAGACAACAAAGTAAGATGACTCCAATGCGAATGTTATCAAAGTTTGAGTCCGATACTCTATAAAATACACAAACGTTAGTTTAAGAAAGTAGCTACAAAAATAATGAGAAGAACGAGGGAAGTCATTTCTTCACTTGCGAAAATGAATTATTTCTGCTCGTGAAGTATTCGCGAGCCAAGGGTTTGATCCACAATAAAACAAGACAAAGAGGAGCGAAGAAATTTACATAAAAAAGGACACTAAAAATTTAAAAAATGGTCAGCGGTCGTATATTAAGCCAATTATCTCAATACATGACAACAAAGTGAAGCTGATTCATAAACACAATTTATTTATGATGAATATTTAATGTCATTAACGCTACAAATACTACTTATAGAAGAAACATATTAGACAAGTATTCCTACTTACAGAAGCAACCTGTTAGATTTGTATTGCTCTATCAAATCCAATAACAATATTGATATTCTAATGCCAGGAAAAGCGAGAAAGGCTACGATAATTCCCGAGATAACAGCAAGCGCGAGTTTGAAAATCCATATTGGAGCGGATTCACCTTTGTTGAAGACAATTGAGACAAAGTGTAAGAACACTAATGCTTCGTTATGGTTTTAATTTAAATGTCGCGTTCTTGAGACTCGTGTCGTCAGGAATTGACTTACTCTCGTGTGAATCCTTGCTTCTTCAAAAATAATTCAGCTTCTTCAGAGAATATTTCGTAACCTAAAGAGAAGGTCGACTCAAACATGAGACGAAAACGATTCGGAGTAGATTGAAAGCTCATAAAACGGAGTAAGTGAAAATTTACTAATGTTTCTTGATTAGAAAGACAAGATTTCGTCGGTATTTGGCAAAATACAGAATCTTGATTCTCGGACACACCTTTTAAAGTACAGTTGTTTTAACATTTTAGATGAACTCAACTGTCGACGAAAGTCGTAAAAAAACAAAGAGCTGTGTTATTGCCATGTAAAAGAAACAAACAAAGTGCAAGTGATGAAGCCTGATTTAAAGGTCAGAAAGACCCGTGGAGCAGGCAAACAGAGACTTACCAGGACCAAACTAAAGAGAACATACAGTAGAGCCACTCCATTGAATCTTTTCCTGCAACGCATATCTTATTGGGAATGTGATTACAACATTGGCAGCCAGTAAACTAATTAAATATACAGGAGCCAGTTGCACAGTGAAGTGAACCTACTGTATATTCCTATACTGTGCCAAGACTTAAAAATGTTTTCAAGCAAACAAAGCAGATCGAATTAACGGGGCTCGTGAATGTTAGTTAAGTTAGTTTAGTTCAAATTCAAAGTATTGTAAATCAGGATCAATGTCAGATGATCCGAAGTGAATCTCAGAGAAAGGCAAATCAAATCTGACCCAAATGAGCTGACACAAAATAATTTTCTTCCAACCCTTTATAATTCGCTGCACTTTCTCATCTAATAACGACATCTCATTCAGCGCATTATAATGATTTCACAATTTTCTACTCATTTCAGTGATATTTATGTTATAAAAAAAAATTTGAGAAAAACTTTGCCAACTAAATTAAAAGATTACCTGAATCCAAATTGAACTCCAACATAGATTCATTGACTACCAAAATGGCAATCGCCAGAACAAAGAAAAAAACACCAAATGTCAAGCAGACAGATTTTTCTCCTGAATCATCACCCGACCAAGAGGAAGCAGTGAGCAGAAACAAAACACGTCTGTATTTAAAGTAAAGGAAAGAATAACAACCTTACAGGATTTTATAACAACCTTACAGGATTCGTGAGTCTTTAGCTATAAGAACTGACCACGGAACTTCGTGAGTAATTAGCTTTAAGAACTGACTACAGAACTTCGTGAGTGTTTAACTTTAAGAACTGACCACGGAACTTCGTGAGTGTTTACCTTTAAGAACTGACCACGGAAATTCGTGAGTGTTTAGCTTTAAGAACTGACCACGGGACTTCGTTAGTGTTTAGCTTTAAGAACTGACCACGGAACTTCGTGAGTGTTTAGCTTTAAGAACTGACCACGGAACTTCGTGAGTGTTTAACTTTAAGAACTGACCACGGAACTTCGTGAGTGTTTAGCTTTAAGAACTGACCACGGAACTTCGTGAGTGTTTACATAAATGAGAAAAGACGAAAGTCAGATCGGCGAAAGAAATGCCAAACTTTGCCTGCAATTACTATGTCGGAATGTTTTGTTGCAAACTAAACCTAAAATATTGCATTTGTACAGAACCAACCATCCATAAGTCGAGTCGGAACTTTTGATAACATGGCTAATTTGCAAACTTTGATATGAATGTGCAAACTTCCACCATAGCTCTTTGCCTTCATAATTGATGAACGCACAAAGTTGAACTCAATCTTCAAACAGTTAGAAAGGTTTTTACAGTACACGATGAACAAAAATTTTGCGGATAAAGTTTTGTTCACCAGCAACAAAAGAAGGTTCGTTGACGTTACATTTAATAAACTATAAGAAAAATACTTGAAATCAGAACAGCTGCTAGGAGAAAAACTTCCGCGATAAATTTGTTCTTCCATTCTCACACACAAAAGGAATTTACTTAAAAATGTAAGCACAGGAAGTTGCCACGGATATAAATCCATAATTTAACACATGTACTAACTTTTATTGGAAGAAAATGCGGACAACAAAATAATTTTTTCAAGTTGACAACAATTTCTGAACTCATTAACTCTTCGTTATTTTATGTTTTTGAAACGTCGGTTGAAAACAAAACTCCCAGCTGCCGTATTATCCCGCACTAAAAGATTTAAAAATTTGCAAGATTTTATTAACTTTAGCATTGCAAGACTACATAGCTCTTAAAATTAACATTGCTAACGTGAATAAGAACATAAATGTCCAAAATTGTAAAACAAGTTCTGCAAAAAGAGTAAATTTCGTAAAAGATTATTTTGACTGAAGAGATGTTTCATGAATTCGTTGCTATGGGGCATTTCTCGATGAATGAATGAATGCAGAAGATGCGTGAACTATTTTTACCAACATTGGAAATTTAGCGGTCAGGAAAAAAAACAAATGTGCATTGATTTGTTAGACTTTACTAAATGAATATTTATCACCAATAACATTGTAAAGGAGGTACTTAGTTTAAAATTAACAGCTATAATTCATTTTGCATAAACTTAGACACAATTAAAAAATATTCTTCATCGACACTTCGATATAGGTTAAAAGCTGACAATTAAGTAATTCAACGATATTCTTTTCGAAGGTGTAAGTTTCCTTATCAGTGACGTATTCAAAATAACTTTTTGGAAACCTTCGATGCAGATAATAAAATCGTTGGATCGTTGAGATCTGATCACTTGCTACTGAAACAAAGAACTCTGAATGCCGCTTTTATTAATACATTTTTATTACTAATCATAAAGTGACCTCAACCGATCACGTCGAGTTTCGATTGAAAAATACACATATACACCAGACACAGTTGAATAACAAATACAGAAATTCAGTGCATTGATCTACGACTTTCTTAGATCTACATTGATATCATCACCATCATCATGCAGTCAGTCGTAAGCGATGAGGACTGTTCTATGG
Organism: Xenia sp. Carnegie-2017; assembly: GCF_021976095.1. NCBI lineage: Eukaryota > Metazoa > Cnidaria > Anthozoa > Malacalcyonacea > Xeniidae > Xenia > Xenia sp. Carnegie-2017. The sequence continues at coordinate 10,580,789 of NW_025813469.1, forward strand.
TTGGATTGAAGCTCTCCAGGCCGGTCTGTTATCAGCCAGTTGCTTCCAGGTTGTCACGTTGATGTCTCTCCTCTTTAGATTTCGTTTCATGACATCTTTGAGTCTGAGTCGAGGTCGGCCTTGGTTTCGTTTCCCTTCTACTAGTTGGCTGTACATTGATATATGGCAGCAGATTTATTTATTTAATTTTCCATAAACGGTAATTTTCCTTTTAAGGTGGGCTACCTGCCACTGCACGTTTAATATTTAATTCAGATATATGTAAGATTTAGATTTGAACTTGTTGTGTTTAATTTATATTTCTTTTACAGTTACCTTAGCAAACTTTGTAATGAAAAATTTTAGGCATATGCAACAGAGTCGCGGCAATCCGCAATAATTGTTTTGAAAAAATCCAAAATGTTTTAGCAATTATGATAAAGCGTAGTTCTATTTTCGTACATTCATTGCTTTTATGGTGCATGCGTGAAAAATCCTCCCAGCAAATAATTTATTGGTTCAATCTCATATAGAACGCTTCAAGATGAGAAACAAGAATTTTCAATGACGAAATCTTGGGAAGGCTTTGTTCAATCAGAGGCAACTTCAAGCAACAAGTTTGGCTGAAAATTTCTTCAGATATTTTTTGGTTTGCTGCATATATGCAGTAACATAATTTATCTCAAGTTATAATGTGAAATTCTCGTAAGGAAAAGACGACACCTGTTGTCACCAGAACATATAAACGATTAAAACGAGAAGACAAAAGTTATTATGATGTACCATGAAAATTTTTTCTCCTATATAACTGTTTTGTTAAACACACAGAAAGTTCCGCAACATCCAAAAATGCATGGTATAAATTTGCTTGATGATTCGAAATCGTTAATGGAAACTGAAATTGCAGTCTTCCGTTTTACTATGCTAAACTTTATAAAAAAAATTAAAACCCGTTCATCAACGTGCCTTAACAATTGTAACAATTTATGAATAACAAAAAATTAATCGATTACAAATTAAAACTAAAATTAGTAGAAGAAAATCTTGGAAAATTTTTTCTAGACTCATAAACTCTCTGGTCTTGTCAATGCTGTGATGACAAATAACTTTCCACAACTGACATTGTATTGCCTTGTTTACACATATTTTGAAATGAGGGTAAATCTTTTACAGTTTCGACGCAGCATTCATGTCAATATATGAATTTGTAAATGATTTCCATAAATTCCATGTAATTGTAGTTTAGTTTCTATCATGCTTTAGAAAATTAATATGAGACGATCAAACTTTCACTTCAGACAGTGAGCTTGACTGTGTTAGTTTAGTTAGCTATTAGTCGAAATCGGTGGAACCAATCACAGTAAGACAAAAATTTAAACGAACCAATTAAACGATAGCAATTGGACTCCCTTATCGGTCCAGCCCCCGCTTAGCGATCGAGATTATTCCAGTTCGTCCACTGATCTGGCTATTGACAAATGGAATGGCTTAAATAAGCGATCTTGAACTCCGTTTTCGGTCGAACCAGTCGAGCCACTCCGCTTATCAGTGAGCCAGTTAATATAACTCTAGATATGTTTTTATTTTCTGATCTGTTTACTAAGGTGGTATTTATATAAGTTTTCATACATAAAACAGTATTTTGACGATGAAATCCAAACGATTACAGAACGAAAGTTTAATGATCAAAAAAAATTGTAATCATTAAATTTGTTATATAGTTTTTGAACTATAAACATCAGTCGCGTGACTGATTTGACATACCGTAGATCCGCCCCTAGATAAGACAAAAAGTGTTAAATAGAATTGCACAAGAAACAGATAGTGAATTTGCTGCTTATTGTCTTCAAATTTTGAATAAAAAGAAAAACGAAGCTATAGTCCTATGTCTATAATTTACAACTACAAAACTAGTAAATCGCCATTAAAAAATAATAACGTTTAGTTTTACATGCAATAACTGTATTTTCTAAGCATTTTAATATAAATATGTTCTGCAAAGTGAAATTTACTTCTACCTGTGTCCGTTTCATAGTTTGTACCAACTCAGCACTCGCAATTACAGTCAAAATTTTTAAATAATGTTTTTTTTCTGAGTTTGTCAGCTAAATTGTAGGACGTATATTGGGGGACTAGAATTAAGTGTACTGATGACTCAAAAATTAACGATGTAAACATAAACAAAAGCGCGCAATGCATTGTGGTTGACACACATTCTTTAACATATTTTTCAAAAATATCTCTCAATATTTTGCCCATATTTGAAAACATGCATAATAGCAAGAACTCTTGAAGTCTTAAAAGATAAAAACAAAAAAGAATCCCTCACAATTCTCAGTGGCGTAGTAGACTTGTTAGTTAATTGGGTGGTGGCATATATTCATGAATCCGGATTAAGTTCCTTTGAAGTCCATTCTTTTCAATTCTTTATATTAGTTCATCATTAATTTATTTTATCAACACTTTCCGTTTAAATGTAGCTAACGCAATGAATCCAGTTGAAAGTTTGGTGTGAAAAATATATTGTTATTTAATTTACATTCAAGTTTTTTGTGGTAAGTCTATAAAGCAGTTTTGGAAAAATCTGTCTCTGGAAATTGCCTTTAACTGAGCAAATCCTTATTACTTAACGCTTTTGCTTAGGACAAACTGTTGTTTCTCTTCCTGATTCGCTCTTAATTATATTAGTTCATCGTGAATTTATTTGATTAACACTTTTAGTTCAAACGTAGCTAAAGTAATGAACCCAGTTGAAAGTTTGGTGTGAAAATGACATTGTTATTCATTTTACATGCAACTTTTATATGATAGTTTGTGCGCGCAATAAGATATTCCTTTCTTTCCTTACTTAAACAAACATATCTTTCTAAAATGAATATTTTTGCATTTATAATCATTGTAAACTTTGATATCAGACAAGCTGTACAAAATCGTTTCTACTGTCTCGAACACTTTGTGAAATGTTGATGAAAACTTATAAATTGTTTGTCATTTCAATACATATCAAGCTTTTTTGAATATGATATATTTTGTGGTATAAATATATAGCACACAGACTATTTTTTCAGACTATTGTTTAGCATAGATATTTGTGGTATGTTTTCGTATCATTATACGTATGATTAAACCTCTTTATGACAACTTTTTATATGATTCTTTACTCTATTTTCATTAAAATGCAAAGCTTGTTTAAAAGTTAGTTTTCAAAGAATGAAATGCTGTAATATATTTACACTTTTACTTCGCAATAAAGCTACACCAACGCAAAATTTTTCACTCCCTGCAGTGTTCGTTTGAATTTTAAATATTTCTTTAGAAATTCACTTCACAATCAAAATGTCATAATTTTTATGTCACGAATTGTTAGTGTGACAACATATATGTTTTTAAGTTTCAATACATCGTATTTCTTCGTTTTGTGACATCCACGCGAGAAAGTATTATGGCAAGAATTTTATTGGTTTATACTCTTGGCACACGCGGGACTTTTACTTAACACATTGCAATCTTATTTATTAATAAAGGCAAAACCAGGTTTTTCTACATTTTCATCATTTCCGTTAAAACGAGAAGACTTAAAGAAGCCTGCTTTTGACGAGCAATTTCAGACTTTAGCAATCCATAAATACAAAGGTGAGTGAAATTGTTTCTCAGTGAGTCGCTACTGGTCGACATTTATTCGCTATTCGCCATATCGATAAAAAAACAACATTAATATTATACAGGCAAATTACAATACACCAAGAAAATATTTAGTCTATGAAGCAGTTTTGGAAAAATCTGTTTCTAGAAATTGCCTTTAACTGAGCAAATCCTTATTACTTAACGCTTTTGCTTAGGACAAACTGTTGTTTCTCTTCCTGATTCGCTCTTAATTATATTAGTTCATCGTGAATTTATTTGATTAACACTTTTAGTTCAAACGTAGCTAAAGTAATGAATCCAGTTGAAAGTTTGGTGTGAAAAGACATTGTTATTCATTTTACATGAAAGTTATATATGACAGTTTGTACGCGCAATAAGATATTCCTTTCATTCCTTACCTAAACAAACATATCTTTTTATAATGAATATATTCGCACAAATAATCATTGTAAACTTTGATATCAGACAACCTGTTCAAAATCGTTTCTACTGTCTCAAACACTTTGTGAAATGTTGATGCAAACTTATAAAACGTTTGTCGTTTCAAAACATATCAAGCTTTTTTGAATATGATATATTTTGTGGTATATATATATAGCACACAGGTTAATTTTTAAGAGTAATGTTTAACACAGATATTTGTGCTATGTTTTCGTATCATTATACGTATGATTAAGCCTCTTTCTGACAACTTTCTATATCATTCTTTACGCTATTTTCATTAAAACACTAAACTTGTTTAAAAGTTAGATTTCAAAGAATGAAATGTTGTAATATATTTACATTTTTACTGCGCAATAGAGCTACACCAACGCAAAATTTTTTACTCCCTGCAGTTTTCGTTTGAAATTTAAATATTTCTTTAGAAATTCACTTCACAATCAAAATTTCATAACTTCTATGTCACGAATTGTTAGTGTGACAACATAAATGTTTTCAAGTTTCAATATATCGTATTTCTTCGTTTTGTGACTTCCACGCGAGAAAGTATTATGGCAAGAATTTTATTGGTTTATACTCTTGGCACACGCGGGACTTTTACTTAACACATTATAACCTTATTTATTAATAAAGGGCAAAACCAGGTTTCTCTACATTTTCATCATTTCCGTTAAAACGAGAACCTAAAAGAAGCCTGCTTTTGACGAGCAATTTTAGACATTGCAATCCATAGATACAAAGGTGAGTGAAATTGTTTCTCAGTAAGTCTCAGTAAGTTTCTCAGTAAGTCATTTATTTTCTATTCACCATATCGATAAAAAACCTACATTAATATTATACGGACAATATACAATACACCAAGAAAGTATTTAGTTCTATAAAGCAGTTTTGGAAAAAGTTTTCTCTAGAAGAAATCGTATTTAATTGAGCAAATTCTAATTACTTAACGCTTTTTGTCAGAGCAAACTGTTGTTTCTCTTCCTGATTCGTTCTTGATTATATTAGTTAATCATGAATTTATTTTATTAACACTTTTATTTTAAACCTCTTTATGACAATTTTTTATATGATTCTTAACGATATTTTCATCAAAATGCAAAGTTTGTTTAAAAGTTAGGTTTCAAAGTAAGGAATGTTGTAATGACAAATATTTTTTACTGAAAACCAATTTTTAGAAAGCAATTTTTTGGACGAAATACGAAACAAACGATACTCATGGAAGCATATTATATGTTGTGAATACTAAGCTCTTTTACGAGCAGATTAAATTCTCCTTTTCATTACCGTTAAAACATACAAACGACGTATAAAAAACCATTGTTGTGTTTGCTCAGTCGTTCCGGTCGTCTTTGCAGCAATGAGAACCATAACACGTTATTCCGAAGTAGTAATCTAGTTACAGTGTGATTCAGCCGTTTTGCATTGATTTTTTGCGTTTTGTGACATCTCCCCCTTTAGTCTCTACATACTTGCCGTCTTTGTAGCATATATATGAACGTGAAGCATGACGAAAACGAGTCTTATAGACTTTTCGTACTTTTTGTTAAAAAGTGAAGACTGAAAGAGCCTTGTGTTTTGCAAAAAAACAAAAGCTAGCAATCTTTAAGCAGACGAAATGATATTTGCAAAGATGTGTAAAAGTGCTTCATAATTATTAGAAAATGTAAGTGTCGTAATAATCTTTAACAGATAAAAACGTTCAGCATTCATAATTAATGATTCATAGTCATTGCGACATATACAAAATTCATGCACTCCAATAATTTTCGTATATTATTTTACGAATTTTTTGAGTTATCGTACTCACAGAAGGGACGTAAGTACCGGAAGAAGGGGAAGCTTGACAGCTGCCCTCAAAAGGAAATTTAATTTAATGTTTCTCAACATATATTACTATGCTATATACGTTTTTTTAAATATGTTGGAATGTTTTAAATTAGATGAAACTGAGGAGTATGACTCAAACAGATTAAAACTCATCTTTTGTGAGCGTTTTATCTTTTTGCATACAGGTTTTGGTTGTCTGGTTGATAAATATTTTAGGGTACATTCATACCTAACTTAAGATGTGTCTTTTAAACTTGATGTTATCGTGTTTGTTTTTGGTTGAACGCATTCAGAGAAATAAAGGCTTGTTATTTGTTCTTTGTTTTAAGTTCGACAATTTTTTCTGCTAATAAAAGTTACTTGAATATGCAGAAAATAATTAATTCCATGGAGATAACCGTTTTGCAGAAGGTACACGAGGCACTGTTTGACGTACAACAACATCAGGACGACGATCATTAACATTATCTTTGATTTAATACATTTTATTGAATGTTGAGGCGAGGGCGTAAAAAAAAGGCTAAGATTTGACGAGCAAAGGATGCTCCGTACCTGAGAAATGCACTATTATACGTAACATTACATATTGTTTTGTTCACACTGCCGTCATGCAGGAACGTTTTGCAAATAAAAATCTTTTGCGTTTATAAAAATATTTTGGAACATTACGTTTTCTTCAAAACACATTCCTGCTTTACGAGTTATTTAATTTTAACTTGGTCAAAAAATTGCTTATTTGAATTTTTGGGAGGATGGCACTCTAAGGATTGCCAATTCACAATCTTCTTGCGTTAAACAGTAGACAAGAATGTCTGGAAGCAATAAAAATTTTGTGCAAGGCCCTGCGACCAAAATCAAATTATGCCTGTATAGATGTTGTAAACAAATATATCGACATTTTGCTGTAAAACTAGTAAAATGGTAACATAAGATTTTAAGACTGTACACTTTTATTGATTGGCGAATTCATGAAAGAGGTAGTTGTTAGATAAGTGGCTTGGCATTTCATTTTATGATTTAAGATCAAATAACAACCATTATTATGTTTTGTTTTCTTTATGATTGCACGCATTTTCTTATTTCATGTACCACCTGGTCACAAAACGTCAATAATGAGAATATTTAGGTTTGCATATTCTAATATATCAACAGTGAAGATTTTCACTTGCTAGAAATTATAAGTTATGGGGTTCTGCCCGTGATATACAAATCCACTAAACAATATGGTAAAAGAATAACAGACTGTGATTCATATAGGTTTGTGTTTTTTAGAATATGGCAAGTGTCGAAGCCCGTCAAAAGTTAAGTACACATAATTACAAATATGGATGGCGAGAAGGTATTTATTACCAAAATATATTATTCATTACGATTCATCAAGATCAATTTGTTCATCACTTTGCAATTTTGAAACAATGGGGACTTTTTTATAAATTCAATTTTTGCAGCTACATTAAACAATAATCTTTTGAGCAAAATTAACTTTCAAAGTACCATTTTCCTCAGTCATCGTGGACACACTTTCTTTTTCCATGGAGACGGAACCACCATGTTTAAAATTTCCATCCAAATATCCATCTGCATGGTAAAAATATACCATGAAAGATCAAACAGTTTTAAACTACGTTATCAGGCAAACCTTTACTTTTATTTGACATGATGAAATAAAAATTTATATTTACATTTTGACTTGTGGCGTACATATATAGTTCAAAGAAACGTAGCAAAAAAAAGGTAAAACTATATACCACTAAAACACATTGTGTTCTTCCCAGCTAGTTAAGGTTTATGCATCTATAATTATGATCTCGTTAAACTTATATAGATCCTTTCTTTGAAGCTCCGAAAAGCTTCCTTTCAGAACAAAACAAGAGAAAAAAAAGTAAGATTCTCTTAATTGTTGATGTTTTTAAAATCCACCAAGTAGAACTTAAAATTACAATAATCAAAAAACAAAATTTTGATGTCTTCTTTAATTCGAGTGGTCACGAAGCCCTCATTAACGAATAAGATTATAAATTCTTGTAACATATAGTTGTATTTTGTAAATCAATAATTAAGGCGCAAGTTCTTAATTTTGAGTAATTTTCCTACGAATCTTTGTAGCTATAGTTCAAGTTTGCATATATGCAAGTAGTACTTTAGCGACAATGGTTTCCTCAGAGTGAAAACCATTGTTAAATTGTAAAATTTGATGTTTTTTAGTACGAAAGGTTAATGTCTTTATCGTGTTTGCCAATTTTTATTTATTAAAATGCGAGATCTTTGTGCTAAGTAATTTAATGCACAAATTTAGAAATTTGAATTGATTACTTTTGGCTTTTATATGCAAGTGGTGTTTGAATGACAGTCGTTTATTATTCTTCTAGAAGTCGCCCACAAAGATCTAGAAAAGCCACAGCAAAACGAGAACGAACAAACTACGTCGAAACAATGTACGATACATGAATTATTGATCTCTTTCAGCACAGACAACATGACTTACTTCCTGCTTTACTTCCTGGTGCGCATTTTACTATGGACCCTGTGATAATAAATGGTTTACCTTCCTCTTTACTCACTACATGCGTATTTCGAAACTTCAATCTCATTTCTATGGATGTAATGACGTAAAAAAGTCATACAAATATAATTTAGAGTAAAGAAACTTATTAGATTGTAAACTTATATTTACCGTACTATCGTTATAACTCTTATAGACGTCGTCAGCAAAGCACTAAAAAAGCCACAGCAAAATGATAAGACAGAAATCATGCCGATTCAAAGTACGAAAGGTTAATGTCTTTATCGTGTTAGCCAAACTTTATTTATTAAAATGCGAGATCTTTGTGCTGGTAATTCAATGCACAAATCTAGAAATTTGAATTTATTACTTTTGGCTTTTATATGCAAGTGGTGTTTGAATGACAATCGTACATTATTCTTCTAGAAGTCGTCAACAAAGATGTAGAAAAGCCACAGCAAAACGAGAAAGAACAAATTACGTCGAAACAATGTACGATACATGAATTATTGATCTCTTTCAGCACAGACAACATGACTTACTTCCTGCTTTACTTCCTAGTGCGCACTTTACTATGGACCCTGTGATAATAAATGGTTTACCTTCCTCTTTACTCACTCCCATGCGTATTTTGAAAATTCAATCTCATTTCTATGGATGTAATGACGTAAAAAAGTCATACAAATATAATTTAGAGTAAAGAAACCTATTACATTGTAAACTTATGTTTCCCATACTATCGTTATAAATCTTATAGTCGTCGTCAGCAAAGCATTAAAAAAGCCACAGCAAAAGTATAAGAAAGAAATCATGCCAATTCAAAGTATAAAAGGTTAATGTCTTTATCGTGTTTGCCAATTTTTATTTATTAAAATGCAAGATGTTTGTTCTAAGTAATTCAATGCACAAATCTAGAAAATTTGAATTTATTACTTTTGGCTTTTATATGCAAGTGGTGTTTGAATGACAATCGTATGTTATTTTTCTAGAAGTCGTCCACAAAGATCTAGAAAAGCCACAGCAAAACGAGAACGAACAAATTACGTCGAAACAATGTACGATACATGAATTATTGATCTCTTTCAGCACAGACAACATGACTTACTTCCTGCTTTACTTCCTAGTGCGCACTTTACTATGGACCCTGTGATAATAAATGGTTTACCTTCCTCTTTACTCACTCCCATGCGTATTTTGAAAATTCAATCTCATTTCTATGGATGTAATGACGTAAAAAAGTCATACAAATATAATTTAGAGTAAAGAAACCTATTACATTGTAAACTTATGTTTCCCATACTATCGTTATAAATCTTATAGTCGTCGTCAGCAAAGCATTAAAAAAGCCACAGCAAAAGTATAAGAAAGAAATCATGCCAATTCAAAGTATAAAAGGTTAATGTCTTTATCGTGTTTGCCAATTTTTATTTATTAAAATGCAAGATGTTTGTTCTAAGTAATTCAATGCACAAATCTAGAAAATTTGAATTTATTACTTTTGGCTTTTATATGCAAGTGGTGTTTGAATGACAATCGTATGTTATTTTTCTAGAAGTCGTCCACAAAGATTTAGAAAAGCCACAGCAAAACGAGAACGAACAAATTACGTCGAAACAATGTACGATACATGAATTATTGATCTCTTTCAGCACAGACAACATGACTTACTTCCTGCTTTACTTCCTGGTGCGCACTTTACTATGGACCCTGTGATAATAAAGAAATTCACATTCGGACATTTAGCAAAAGTAGGCAAATTCGGAAACTTCTTACGAATATGATTTTCGACACCCGAGGTTTATTTTTCGTATTGCGTGGATTCTGCGTGATTATTTTGCGTGTAAGGCCTTAATTCGCGGCATTTTAAAACTTCTCGCGGGAAAATAGAAATAATTTAAAATAGTAAACAGTCTCTGCATATTGTAGATCACCACACAATACAAACGAAGCTAAATTTCTGTTTACGTTTCAACTGGTAAACTGTTCCTATAAGAACAAGCACATATTTATACATATGGAAAGTATTGACATTTCAGCAGCGACTATTTATTTAAAATCAAACTGTCTGAACGCTCTGGACTTGTGCAAAATGTAGAGGAAGCTGAAAGTCTCCTTAGAGAGTACGAGTTGGCAAGCACAACTAATTTTTGTGGAAATAAAACAAAAAAAGAATTTGGGAACGCAGGTTTGTATTTTTTTTCTCAAAATATAACTAATCTATATTGATTTATATGCTTTCCTTATTTCTGTTGTCCAGATCAAATTGTTATATGAAACCTGACTGTTGTCTTATTCTTTAATATATGAAGTACTATAATAATGTCCATGCACATTTGAGTCTTATTATCCTCGGTCCGACGTTGTGTGTCGGAAGAGGAGGGAATAGGGAAACTACGCTCATCACAAAAATGGTGAAAACCAACTCATGGGTAGTCAGTGGCGTAGCTAGCGGTCTGGCTGAACGGGCCCAGCCCGACCAAATATTTTCCAAAAAATAATAAATTTGTTTTCTTTAAAATTGGATTTGCGAAAATTTTAAATTCTGCGACTCTTTTTGGAATAATCCACAGTCTATTAGTGTAATATTTGTCAAATTGCGTTGTTATTAGCAAAATTATCATATTTTTAAACGTTACTTAGCAACAATGACTAGTGCATTTCTAGTGCCAGGCATTACGCAGTTTAGTCGGGCTCTGAAAATTCAGCCCGACCAAGTAGTAAAATCTATAGTGGGATTATCTGCAATCTGATTGGTTGAAAGTAGCTGTGAACACACTCAAACGTTTAACAACATCTAGTCGGGCTCATTTCAAAAGCGTGACTTGAATTTTGAGCTTTCGAAATATACGTTCGGAAATCGTGATAACTTACATTACAATGGCTTCGCCTAATGAAATCGATATAATAAGTGAACTACAAAAGAAACAATTTTCTGTTCGACAATCAGGCGAGCAAAACATACTCGTAAAGCAGCGGTCAATTCCAAATTTACAAGCGACTACAGGCAATAGAAGCTTTCAGGAAAATTGATACTCGAAGAAAGATTGGCTTTGTGGTAGCTCAGAAAAGAATGTAATATTCTGTTGGCCTTGTCTTTTGTTTTGCCCTGGATCGTCATCTTCATGGACGCAGTCGGGATTCAAAAACATGAAGAATTTCCTATCCGATTGTAAGAAGCATGAGAAGGCAAAATCGCACACGGGTGCTTACAAGACATGGAGGACCTACGGTTTTCAGCCTCGTGTCGACTGTCTCGTGTCACAAGCCAGACGTGAAGAGATTCAGCGTCATAACGAGGAGGTAAGGCAAAACAGGGAAATGTTGAAAACCATAACAGAAGCTGTTTTATACTTGTCTAGGCAAGAGCTTGCATTTAGGGGGCATGATAAATCTAGTGGCAGCATGAATAGAGGAAATTATAGAGAGCTACTTGAAAGTTTTGCCAAGATGGATTCTGTTTTTGAAAGGCAATTACATGGCAGGCTTGCTGAAACCCACCTTGCTGGGGGAGGGTGGTTTACTGGAGTCTCTCCTGATATTCAGAATGATTTGATTGATTGTCTTGATAAGATAATAGAGGATGAGATTTTAAAGGAAATAGATTGCTGCACTTTCTTAGGTATACAGTTTGATGAGGCAACTGATGTTTCTACCAAAGAACAATTGAGTGTAATTGTTCGAATGGATAAAGGGGAAAGTGTCATTGAAAGACAGCTTGGGTTTGTTGATGTTAGTTGTGATAGGACTGCAACTGCTATATCATCAGTGGTTAAGGGTAAGTTAAGTCAATATAATAATGTGAAAGAGAAATTTATTGGACAGACTTATGATGGTGCATCTGTTATGTCTGGTCATCTCAATGGTGTTCAAGCTCAAGTTCAGCAGGATTATCTTTATGGTTAATTTGTTCACTGTGCTGCCCATTGACAAAATCTAGTATTATGTCAAGCTGCATCCTCCATTTCACCTGTTAAGGTTTTCTTTGTTAATATTAGTGCTTTCTGCACCTTTACTAGCAATTCCCCCAAAAGAAAAGCTTTACTATCATCCCATAGGCTTGAGTTTCCTAGTCCTGGTGACACAAGATGGTGTTATAGGGCTCATGTCATCAATGTCTTGCATTCTAACTATGAGAAAGTGATAGACATATTTGAAAATCTTACTGATAATCCAATAGGTTGGGATGATGAAACGTTAAGTTAGGTTACTGGTTTACTTGGCTACCTTAATGGCTTCTTGTTTTGTTTCTGGTACTTGTTTTCCATAGAACTCTTGGACAGTCATCCATACTTTATTCTATCTTGCAACACAAGGACACTGACTTTCATTATGGAGTGAGTAGGGTTGAGCGATTTCAGGATATGGAGCGTTTTAGATTTTTAGACCTTGTTAACTCTAGGGTGTTTAAAATGTGGAAACGTGAAGTGCCCTCAGAAAAGATAAATCTTCTAAAGGAGGTTTATGGTGTTATGTTTGACATACCAATGCTAGTTAGCCAACTTTGCTTTATTTACAGAGATAAAGACTTTCACCGTGATTCATGCGATGAACTATTTAAATATATTTTTCAGTTCCATCTTCAATCTAGTATTCCAGAAGTTGTAAAACTGTTAAAGATAAATGGGGTTTGTCAATTACAAGTGCTTCAGTTGAGAGGTCATTTTCTTGTTTGAAGAGGGTAAAAAACTATTTTAGAAATACTATGAGCCAAGGACGTTTTAGTTCTCTTTGCAGGATTTCCATTCACAAAGACATACTGTCAGATAAAGAAGACGCCAACACATTGCATGATTAGGTAGTAAAGAAGTTCATTGAAAAACCACGAAGACTTGCTTTCTTATACAAATAGGTATTCATATATGGCTGATAGCAAGCTGATGATGTCTTACGTCCATGGCATGTGAGAATTTTTCCGGGAACTTTTGAATGCAGGCAATGATGATTGTCATTTCAGCACGATATTGAACGGCATCACAACTTTTGATAGTTGTTGATGACAAATCTGAGCCTTTTTCGGTTCTTTTGTCAAAGTTTCTTTACAAGATGTACATAGGTATCTATTTATGTATGTGGTGTTGAGAAAATAAATCACATAACTGCAACTATTTTTGAATTATTTCTCCGCTTTACTATAAGATCCTTCGGCAATTTAAATTAACCAAAATGGTTCTATTTTGTGCATAAAAATCACGCATTTGCTTTCTAAGATAGCCGTTTCCGACGTTCTAGGGAGTCTAACTTCGGAAAACTTTCTCGCTCCGCGCCAACTATGGTGGCGCCTCGTGAGCCCGACCAAATGTTTTTCGCTAGCTACGCCACTGTGGGTAGTACTTTAGTGTAAAAAAAGAGCAAAAGGCAAAGCACAGTTTTTCGTTAAAAAGGGTTTTGTTTAAAGTGTACAGTATACAACCACATAAATCACACAGTAATGTTGAATATAATGGTTCAATTTGAACTAAATGAAATCACTTACTCTATTTTTAATCAAAAAAATGTTAGATCTCACAAGTGCCAATCACAAGGTTTGGTGGGAAGATGGCCAGCTTCCATTTGACCGTATACCATTCGTTCAAGTGAAACTTAAAACGACGTTGCTAACCTTATAATAACCAATTAAACTTCCAGTGTGAAGAGCTTTGAGGGAAACTTTGAGTTTTATTGTATTTTTACTATTGTCATTCTTCTTCATGAATGTCTTCAGCTGCCTTTCCTTTTAGGTGTAATTATTTACCGACATGTTTATATCAAACCCACGTCTAACAAAAAACCAGGGAAATGGAGAATAAAATGTCCAGAATTTTCAATGTTATCTTACCTTTCTTGATAAGTTCATTTAGATGGGCTTATAGAACAAGTGATGAGGAGCTTAGATATGAAACACCAGTGGGCAAAATAAGTTCAAAATAAATTGTGCTTTAATTTGCTTTATGCTTTTAGGTTTCAACACATTTAAAGTTAAATAAATGTGTAATGGTATAAATTTTTTAATTTCTAAACTGCTAAACATTTCCATTTTGTTGATCACAATAGTGATTAAGAATCACAGGAAACCATTTGTCTTTCTTTACTTGAATGCAACTGTGTTGAATAACATGTCAATATTATAAATATATATTATACTACAATATACTGCGCTTACCTTTAAGTTTGGTTAGATCATTAGTCTGTTCAAAATACTACGACCATTTGTCTATCTGTTGTATTTATTTAACTTATACGCAGCTACATTTATCACGCACATACACGCACAATTCACGCAATTCGAAAAATAAACCTTGGGTGTCGGAAATCATCTTCGTATAAAGTTTCCGAATGCGCCTACTTTTGCTAGATGTCCGAGTGTGAATTCCGATAATAAATGGTTTACCTTCCTCTTTACTCACTCCCATGCGTATTTCAAAACTTCAATCTCATTTCTATGGATGTAATGACGTAAAACAGTCATACAAATATAATTTAGAGTAAAGAAACCTATTACATTGTAAACTTATGTTTCCCATACTATCGTTATCATTCTTATAGTCGTCGTCAGCGAAGCTCTAAAACAGCCACAGCAAAATGATAAGAAAGAAATCATGCCGACTCAAACTACCAAAGGTTAATTCAATGCACAAATTTAAAAATTTGAATTTATCACTTTTGGCTTTTATATGCAAGTGGTCTTTGAATGACAATCGTTTATTATTATTCTAGAAGTCGCCAGCAAAGATCTAGAAAAGCCACAGCAAAACGAGAACGAACAAATTACGTCGAAACAATGTACGATATATGAATTATTGATCTCTTCATTAACGCACTTTAAAGTATAAGTGCACGGTAATATTTTGCGCGCCTCTGTTTACATCTGCCCATGGATTTACAATATTAAAAAATGTTATATGCAGTGCGGTGTTTGAAATTAAATGAAGATATGATCTTCGCACTTTACTGGACAATTTAAGCAATTCTCTCATGAATCTGAAAAATTCAGGTGACCTAAAAAACATGAGAAAACATGAGCCCAACAAAATTGACCTGCTCTCCACTGTGTGACTTCATAGCTCAGTTGGTCAGAGCACTGCACCGGCACCGCAGAGGTCATTGGTTCGAATCCCGTTGCGTCAATTCATGAGACAATTGCTTAAATTGTCCAGCAAAGTGCGAAGATCATATCTTCATTTCATTTACAATCTTGTCGTGTATTTTAAATGTTTCATAATGAACTACATTATTGCACAAAAATGCCGGAAGTTAAATAAGTGAAAACTGCTACAAACGAACCTATTGTAGCGCCATTTTAGGGTGCCCTAAAAATGGCTGCCTTTGTATGACTAAGTGCGCAAAGCATTACCGTGACACTCAATTAAATATGTCTTATATCTGTTATTCAATTTTCTCTAGTTATCGTGCTTGGTTTGAACGATAAAATTGTCATTCGCTTTAACAATCTTACTCCATTTATGAAAAATCATCATGGAAAAATGACCTGCTTATTGCGCATCCTTAAAGATTTCGAAAAAAAATTTAGAAATGATGAAGCTCTGACCCGAAAAGATAAATTGCAAAAGAGGGGATTTACTGAAGATAAAGCTGTTGAAATTGATCAATGGATCACAAACATACCTGTTCCAGGACACAAAAGTTTGCAAGTTTGGGTTGAAATTTATGTCGAGAATGTTTTTAAGTACGACCCAGAGTTCAACAAGAAACTACCATTGTTCAGTTACCCGTTATCGCCTATGAATGAATGGTTCACTGTCAGCCCATCACGATCTGAAAAAAGAGGAAGAAGATCATACACCGTGAATGTTTTCAATACAGAAAATGAAGAAGATGCCAAAAAAGCTCTTCAGGATAAAATAGATAAAATAAAGCCAAGTGATTCAAACGCATTAATCTATTACCATGGCACAGATCATGAAGCTGCTAAAAGTATCATTGATGGTGGGATCATTCTTGGCGCGAGTAAGGTCGAATGTGATTTCTCAAATGGAGTGGGATTTTATCTCGCCAAAGATTGCGACTTTGCAATAAAGCAGTTTGCCATGCGATTTAGTCGCCCAGCGGTAATCATGTTCATCCTCACTGACCCAGAAAGTTGGAAGTGCTTGGATCTTTCGACTGAAAACAGACCCAATGATTGGACATCGATAACAGATTACTATAGAAAAAGAAAAAAGAATATATCAGAAGATTTGCTGAATGAGGCAAATGCATGTGATTATATCAAAGGTCCAATGTGGCAAGGTGAGGGCAACCCACGACTTGAAAAAGAGCAGATTTGCATCAGAACGGAAAAAATGGCTAATGCATTTAGTTCCTCTATCATTGCAGGAATTTTTTGGATAAATAACGATCAGTAATTGAACAGTTTTACCTGGCTACACTTTGACACTCATGAACTGTAATGATCTTTTAAAGCTATCTAAATAAGTAAAATAATTAGGAAAGCTATTCATAACAAACGCATAACAACTAACGCTTGTACGTTTTACTTCGATATCGAGGCATAATTCTACACTTATCATACATTGTAATACCTCTGTAACAATGTCATCAAATTTAAGTAAAATTGGTTGATTTGTACATTAATATTATTGAATTTTTGAATTAGCATAACAGAGTAAATGCACACACACTGTACATTAGAATAATAAATACTTATCACAGTGTAAAAAAAAAACAAGCAAAAGGGAAAAATGAAACAAACATTATAATAATCTTTGCCATTCATAGGTTATGCACAGATTTTTGTCAAATTCAATAAAATTACTAAAAAAATATATTGTGTGATAAAATCTCAACTTTCTTTGTTACTTAATTTCTATAAAATCCATTGTTTTAGAAATTATGGAGAATTTTGGCAGGATAGGGAATACAGACAGACTGCTACTGTATGACGCAGTGTATGTTAATAAATGAAAACACATTTTCAATTTTGAACGGAACTGAATTGCAAAGCCGGAAAATGTGCAAATCCAACCATATATTTAGTCTCTTGCGAAATATTTGAACATTTTTGCTCAAAAACACCTAATTTGGCTAACTAGTATAGTAGATTCTGTTAATTACACCTTTGAGCTTACTTGATTTCTTCTAAGGGGGTTGCATATTCACTATAGTAATATGGGAAGGGCAAAATTCATTAAACCTTCTAGAACTACTATTATAACGCACAAATTCGTATTTTCACTCCAAGAATTACTCAATCAATTGCAAGAAAAATAAAGCCTTTTTTTTTGGTTCTTACATTTGTTGCCATGAATTAACGAAACAGCGCTGTCAGAGCTGTTGCAAAAGAAACTGTTCTTCTCCATGTAAAATCTATTCTTCTTCAATAAATGACTTGAAACTTTATCAAAAAATTCCTTGAAATTTCACTCAACAAAAGATAGCTTATTTTGAGAGCTTCTGCGAATTTTCTTTGTCACCCTAAATGACTGCAGTCTATAATTACACAAATTTTTGGCCTAATGTACGTCCCTGTTATCAATTTTTAAATGCATTTTAAATACGGAACTTTGCTGATCACCAATGAAAAAGTACAACCATTAAAAAATTGACATAATAAATATGAGAGGAAGTACCTTAGCGGAGAAAAATAGGCACTACCAAGGAGATATAACGGATATTACTACATCTATACAATTTAAAATTCGATGGACGTCGATTCGTGAAATTAGGGATTGGAAATAAAGACCTTCCCTCGTACAAAGGCCAACATAGTGACAATTAGTCAAGGAGATTTCAAGACGACAGAGGTAAAAAAAAATGTGAATTCATATTCAAAAACGTTGCAGAATGTTGAAAAAGCAAATTATAATATAACATATGTAAAACGCTTGTTTTGATTGATCGATCACCGTGTTTGGATACGACCAACGAAACACATCGCCCATCAAATAACTGCTTGCTCGTAATTTGATTCAAATAAAATATATTTATAGCATGTTCTAAATTTACGTACACATTTTAAAGTTTTTAAGATGGTTTGAGACACAGAAAAAAAGGAATAACAAAATAAAGAAGAAAAAATGTTTAATGGCGTATGATGCGCGACCCTTTTATCGCAATCAAAGATGAAAACAGCATGGCAGCGAGGTTGAATGTAATCGTCAACAGTGTAATGATATGGGGCTTGGACAACAGAAAACGCTTGCCAGAAGAACAATCTCTAACTACTGGCCTCAAACGTCATACTTTGGAAAAATCATTTACAGCAGCAACAGGCGCCCCTGAGGAAAAGTTTTTCATTAATAACAGTCTTGTTATAACAGGCAGGCACGATCTTATAATGTTATAGATAGATTTGTCTAGCTTTGAAGTTGGTTATGGTTGGTTTTGAATTTTGCGTTTTTATTGGCACATGTCTTAATTGCCAAAAAAAACAGTATAGACCCATTGCATGTGACGTTACATCTGGAGGACAAGCAAACGCGACATGTAAATAACAAAGCAGTATTATTGTTAAGTATGGTTAACTTTTGCGCAATCTATGGCTGTTCGAATCGTACTGATATGGATAAGGAATTAAGTTTTTATCGCATACCAGATGTGAAAACCAATGCGAGCAAAATATTGCAAGATTTACACAAGGAACGTCGTTCTTTGTGGCCTCGAAGAATTCGTCGGGCAGACATTGATGATTCTAAATGCACGCATTTACGAGTGTGTAGCCTTCATTCTGTTACTGGTAAGCCAATGAGTTGAAAAAAGCTTTGTTGTGTTCGTTTGTCTCATTTTATACCATTTGTTGTTTTGTTCACAGGGAAACCATAGGCATTAACGGACCAAACTAACTCTTTAACGGACTGAGCTCCATCTCAAAACCTTGGACATACATATGTCGAAAAAGTTGATGTCAATAGCTATGCTCGTATTTCGGAAAGTAATGAAAAACGAAAAAAAGTGAATCCGTTGAAACAGTACTGTCAGCAGTGACCCAATCGACCTTGAGAACCCATTATGTAGACGAAGAACACAGAGTCCCATCAGCCACGTCTGCTTCATTGTCCGGATCAGAATCGAACACCAAATATTCATACTGAGAACTGAGTTTGGATAAAATAACTGCAATGAAGAACGAGATAAATCGCTTGACCCAAGAAAATCTTGAGTTAAAAAACAAGATAAGTGACATGACTCTTGACGAGAAATCTTCTTAAATGATGACGAAAAAGTCCTCTTACACTGGTCTGCCAAAGTGGAAGATCTTGTCAGCAACACTGGAACTGGTACGCCTCTACCTTATGCATTCTTCCAAATGCTCTTTGTCACCATTTAGGCAGTTGCTTTTAACAGTTATGAAACTGCGACTTAATTTAACTGGTGTAGATTTGGCTTATCGATTTGGAAACATCAACAAGGGAGCTGTATCAAGAATTTTTTTACAAGTAATTGTTCTTTATAATTGATTAAGCCCTCTTATTTTATGGCCTGATAGGGAACCCTTAAGAAAGACCTTGCCCATGGATTTTAGAAAACACTACTTAAATGTGTTGCATCATTGACTGCTTTGAGATTTTTTTGGATCGTGCATTAAATCCTCTTGCGAGGGCACAAACTTGCTCATCCTACAAGCACCAAAACATAATTAAGCACTTAAATGCTGTCACTACACAAGTGTACAGTAAGCTTTGTTTCCAGTGGCTGGGAGGAAGAGTCATTGACAAACATTTGACTGAGAACAGTGGTCTCCTTGATAAGCTCTTACCTGGAGATGTAAACTCAGTTGATAAAGGCTTTGATATCCAGGAGTCAGTTGGTTTGTACTGTGCAACTATCAAGATGCCAGCTTTTACTAAGGGTAAAAAACCAGCTCAGTGGCATTGAAGTTGAACAAACCAGACGAATTGCTAATGTCAGGATTCATGTGGAAAGAGTGATTGGAAACATTAGAAAGAAATATGCACTTCTGAGTTAAACTCAGCCAATTGATTTTGTCAATTCTAAAGAAAATGAGCAAACCACAATTGACAAAATAGTTACTGTTAGCTGTGCACTAATTAACATTTGTGATTCTGTCTTACCTTATGACTAAATAGTATCTTTTAAAAGATTTTGCATGCATACACTTAAAATTGTACTAATAATATTAATAAAACATTTGATTTCATTATATGTCATTTATTCAATTTTTTGGGTTTTCAGTACCATTTTCCATTTAATTCTGGAAGGAGTCTCCTCAACACAAATTTCTTTGCTGCCTCTATCTTCTTTTCTAGAAATTCGTTATTTTGCAAGATTTGTTCAACAAACAAGTCTTTCTCTGTCCACACAACAAAATCACAGTAGCTCAAACCTGTGCATGACAACTGAGCCATAACCTAAAAAAGTGAATTTCTATGCATTAAGCTTGTTAAAGGAATTTATGAAAACAAGTCTTTTTCTGTCCACACAACAAAATCACAATAGCTGAAACCAGTGCATGACAACTGAGCAATAGTGCATGACAACATAGCAATTCACCAAGAAAAACTGTATAGCCTTGAATGATCATTGTGAACGTAAGCTTTTGCTTTAAGCTTTACAAAGAATTTTATTGAATTCACGAATAAAGTCGAGTTTGAGTTATCCAACAGAGTCTTGCCGTCAACGCAGGTCTTCGATCACAAAGCGAGAAAGTATTTATAAATGGAGCCTTTATTTTTACCTCTATGCATTAATTATTGTCAGAAATTTCAGATGAGATAAAGATGTTGAGCTTTGATCTTACTGGAATGGTGCTTCTGTCGATAGTAAATTTCTATAAGAAAAATTGGAAAAAATGTTTACGTGCGTTCTTTCTAAAACAACTTGATTGATTATTGAGATCTTAAATTTTATCAAACTTTTTAACGTTCATAAAATTCATTTAGTTTGAGTTTTCAGTTTTGTGTTACGAAACGGACGCTTTGCATATACTTCTAGACTACTGACTTATAAATTTACCATCCTTTACTGCTTTCCAATTTGTTTCGCAAAACGTCATAAATTCTGCTCAAATCATTGTATCTGTTGAATTTTTGTATCTTAAGGGAACTGTTATCTACGTCGAGTTTCTATGGGAAAGAAGGATTTTTTTAAAAAAAATTGCAGAAGTTCCGTCGATATACATTGCCACATAGCGGAAGATGTGTATATTAAATTTTCCCTACGAGATAGCTTTTGTTAAAAATAGGTCACCTGTTTTTCCATTATATATTAAATTTATGAATATACATGACAAATTTGGATATGAGCTTGTTGTGCTGATCGATATTGCTTCTACCGCTTTACTATAAAAATTTCATTTTAAAAGATCGGTTGAGGAAAATTACGAAAAAAATGTAGTAATATCGACTTTAAAGAAATCATAAATTTCAAGCGAATATTGAAAAGCTTACTTTCAATTTCGCTCTTTGCATATTGTTTCTATGGACCATTTACAATAACATTTTAAATAGATTCGAAATCGATTCGAGTCCGTATGAGGGCTAATGCGAACACTTGCAAGTGATTCGAAAACGAATTCGATCCGAACTAACTTAGGCCACCTGAAAACGTTGTATCGAATCGGATTAGTTTAGTCTGCCTGATAATGTGAACATGCAACACGTATAGAATCGGATCAATCGTGATCAATCACATGTTTTTAGCTTAGCGACCAGATTTTTTGTGCGGTCACTCATTTCATGCTTTTCTTTTTGCTGTGTTTGCTTGCAACAATATTTTACAGTTTTACTTTTAAGCAAAAAGAAACGCGATGCGACGCTTTGTATTCTTTTAAAAGTCTTGCAGCATTTTTCGTATTACCCTCGATCTTCTGGTTGTTTTTTTTTAGTTCTTTGTTTATTCCCGTAAAAGTATGCCTATTGCGGCAATCTCTGCCATTTGTATTCGTTGAATATTGTTATTATCAAAGATTCAAAGATGGTTCAAGAAAGACGCCAAAATTTAATGTGAATCATGTAAAGCAATTGTGAACATTAATTTTACATAAAGTATAGATTCTAAAGTATGTACTCGCAATACCCTAAAAATAGACTAAAATACCTGCTAATCCATATCTATCCTATTGAGTTTCTTATGATACTATATTATCAAGCAAAAAATAATGGGGATAAATCTTTAACTGTGAACACTTGTGTTTTTTTATTTTAAAGCGAATCAAATTTCAATTAACTAATTCGATTGGCAAACGAATTAAGTGTGAATGAGCCTTTGCGCAAAAAACCATCTTATAGCAAGCATTTATTGATTAACCAACTTGACGTTGTCCACACACGAGAACTCTACAAGAAAAAAACCAAGAGTGAATCTGTTCATTCAATGTTAATGCATCTGGTCGCAAAGTGAAGAGTTTCAAAAGGTTTTATTTTGTCAAGACTATCAATTTCCAGCTATCTTTGAATAGATGATAACATAGTAGTCAAAGTTGGGAGAATTTGAAGCATTGCTTCAATTTAAGGGGTTGTTTCGACGAAATATAAAAAGCCAAGTAACTAAATCGACGCTGATGAAATGAAAAGAAATATTTACCTTTTAGCCAAAGTTGTGACATGAACTTGCTTTTGTTGAGCAAGCTAAATACTTCGTTTTATTTCATCAACGTCGATTCTTACTTTTCGTTTGGCGCGTTTTTATCAGATTAGTTTATCACTACTTCATTTTATTCAAATTTTTGAGATTCATCTTCTGAATGCATAAAAATTATTTTATATCAATTGTACTTTGACAGATCACAATCGGATATTCAAAATAAGCGTAAGCTACATCTTTTACGAATTTTATAATAAAAAGGTTTTTAAATGACAGTAAGTGATACTTTACAAACTATTGCAGAGAAACAAGCAAACAAGACAAAGACACAACACCAAATGAAACAACAACAAAAACTTGAACGTTTAAAACAAACTAAAACACGTAAAAGACATAAACATGACGATAGCTGGGTGAGGAATATTTCTTCCCGCTCATTAGACGAAACTGGAACACGACTACTATCTTACGGACTCAAACATTCCATAACACCTAGACGAATCCCGACTTAGATGATAGTATCAAATATCAAAGCTGTCCTAGCGTGTCAAAGAGATTTGTCAGAGACAACCAAAGACGAGATCATAAGCAGGGTAGCCTCCGCTTTACAATCGTCCTCCATAGGTGAGAACAACTTGACAAAGGACGAACAACAAGCACTCAAACGACTAAAACACGACAACAACATCGTCATTTTACCAGCAGACAAAAGACGCGTGACTGTTTTCATGGACAACAATAATTACTTCGACAAAGTGGACACCCTTGTTAACGACAGACAAACATACGAACAACTTAAACGAGATCCAACACCATCACTAGTACGCAAACTTAACAGCAAGATCTTCTCTATGAGAAAATCTAACATTATATCTGAACGTATTTACTATCGACTCAGATGTTTAGTCCCACGACCACCCAGACTATACGGACTGCCAAAACTTTTAAAACCACAAATACCCATGCGGTCAATTGTATCATTCTGTGGTTCGCCTACTTACGAACTCTCAAAGTACTTGACTGACATATTGCGACCACTTACAAGCAAATCAAAATACAAGCTATAATCCACTGAAACTTTCATTAAAAAACTGTGCACTATACAAATACCGGACAACTATATATTAGTGTCTTTTGATGTGAAATCACTGTTCACCAGTATTCCACTTAATCTGGCACTTACTTATACAAAAACCCTCATTACAAACACCATGGACGTACTGCCATTACTGACAGAAGACATTATGGAGATATGGGAGTTCTGCCTCACCTCGACTTACTTCCAGTACAATAGAACACACTACAAACAATTACATGGGACAGAAATGGACTCACCCGTTTCTGTTGTAGTTTCTGAAATTGTAATGCAGGCTATAGAGGAACGTGCGCTCACGACTTACCAACATGCAGTAACTTTTTGTTTCCTCAACGTAGATTTCAGAATCACAGCACTACATGCAGACGAGATTGATGACTTTCACACTCACATCAACAAACAGAACAGCCACATACAATTTACCAAAGATGTCGAAGGAAACGGAACTCTTCCTTTCTCGACTGGTTGGTAAAACATGAAAATAAAAAACTACGAACAACAGTTTATCTCAACTAGATGAAGAATCACTAGGGACGTCACTACATACTAGCTAGATTTGTCAGTTCAGAGATCAAGTTATGACTTAAATTGAGCCTTTTTAATGAACTTAGTTGATAGATAGGTTCAGGAACCAAAGCAAAAACGATTTATGTCAGAACATTGCAGTAGCTAACATATTTAAATTTCAAAGATAAATTACCCAAAAAAGGCTAAAAGTAATGTTGAACAAGTACAACCTCTTGGTAAATCATTGTATGAAAGATCAACATCTACAAAGAATAAATTAGATATGAATTGAATTATAGTATATAACATAATTCTAATGTATGGCATATATCCCAATATTATCGATGAGTAATGTTTATTAAACAGTTTTTGCTGCGCGGGAAAATCCAATTTCAATCATCATTTAGACATTAATTGATTTACGGTATATAACATAATTCTAATGTATTGCATATAACCCAATATTGTCAATCAGTAATGTTTATTAAACAGTTTTTGCTGTGCGGGAAAATCCAATTTCAATCATTCAACGAGACTTAAATGTAAGTGCACAATAACTGTAAATAAAACTATGTTCAAAACTCTTTACAACAACCCGCGAATTTGTCTTTGCAACTCTCAAGATTTTTCCTAATGAAAATAAATCGTCAAGTTGCGTAAACCCAAAGTTACAGAATAAACTGACAATGCCTTAACGACATATCATACATGGATTAATAAAAGATTTTTTCATCTAGCTTAGACATATTCATCGCCTGTCAACTTGGTCAAACTGTCCAATTTATTTGGCATATTTGTAATTGTCCTCTACATTAAAGAAACATAAGAATGGACCTTCAATATGAGACTGGGGGGTTTCATTAGAATGTACGAAAACAAAATTTAACTTATCGTCAATTCCACATTTTAACATTTTACCACAATTCACAAATAGTTGGAACGTTATTAAACAAAAAAAAAATGATAGCATAATGCTCTATCCAACAACTAAAAACAATAACGACCTTATCTAACAGCATTTGAAGGACTAACCTTCCACTCCTCTTCCTTGTAAACGAGACAAGAGCCCCGCGCTACAAGTCCCGGTCTGCTATACCGGTCACAAGCCCGGGACTTGTAGCCGGTATGAAAGGTTAATTCAAGAATGCTAAAAAATTCATTCAAATGTTCCTTGCAAAGCTTATATACTATTCAATCAAATTACTACGTCAGGATCAAAGTCCTTCTTTATTCGATGATACAGAAAATTTGTCAAAGAAGATTTGAACTTTGATGAAAAACGATGCGTACGTAAATCGACTGTCTGTGCTCGCAACATTTGGCGATTTACATAAATATAATGTACGTAATACTAGAAAATTTCAATATTAAATTCTTTAAAACCTGTGTATTTCGTAGATGGAGTGTATGAAGAGCCATCAACTTGGGAAGTTGTCTATACATGAAAGCAATGTATGACGAATAAAACGTTAATTGTATCATTTGACTTTTAGACGTGATCTCTTTTAATGACAAGCAACACATAACAAAATTTGATTTCCCACCTTAGTTGTGCGTGCATTAGAGGATTGTTGTTTAAAATCTATAAGAAATGTTAAAGTATATTAAATAATACATTTAATTCACTTGTAGTACACAAAGACTTTGTGTGTCTCAAGCATCTTGTGCACTATTGTATATTTGGGGTATTGTGTTGAGCATTATATGTTTTTAGACGCTTTGCAAGGCATTTCTTAGCCAATTAAAAATGCTATTTTGAAGAAGCCTTTACGTTCTATAAGTCAGTTGTGACAGTAAAATTTGGAAAACGTGGAAACGCTTGAAAAACAGTGAAGGAGGCCTTCAAAAACACAAGAACTAAGGCCTCACGCGTCATTAGAACATACGCGTGTAACTTTTTGAGCTTGGAAACTCAGACATTAGTTTATTTAAAAAATAATGAAAAGCATTTTGCTAGTTAATGGTCTATACGTATCATTCTATGTTTTTGTTGTCTCCATCATTTGGTTAAAAACCTCCTTTTTAGACATGGTGAGTCTCACATGAGATTTATTTTTTTCTTTATGCAGGATGTAAGATTTTCTTTTACCCATATTTGAAATGAGTACTGCTGGTTACAGGTAAAAAACAAACAGGTTTAGGATTTCTTTCAAAGCCAAAAAGTACCACCCACCAGTACTTGAAGTTTCATTAATCTTCGTGGTTGAGGTGGTAGAGAATCTGGAAAAATTTAAAATATCCAAATTTCTAGGGTATGAAAAATGAATGTGATGATCAATTGCGGATACAAAAAAAAAACTTTTCATTTTCTCTTCAAAGAATTTTACTTGAATCAAGATTATGATAGTCAATAAAATAAAGATACAAACCAAGCTGGTTGTCACTAAGATCCAAATACATTAAATCTGTGCAGTTGATGAATAACTAAATATAAAATATGAAAATGAACACTTTTTAGTAAACAGATAATAATTGTAAAATTAAGAATAAAATGATACACACCTGATTTGGAATATTTTCAATCCTAAATGAACCAAATCAAGAGAATGTAAAAAACGTCCTACACACAACTACATCTTACTTCTTCTATTGAATAGCAATTTAATTTGCAAAAATAAAAGCCTTAGATCTCCCCTGTTATTGGCCAGTGATAAAACACAAAGTGAGTGTGCATTTTCCAGTTCTTCATATACCTACGGACACTATCACTATAGCAGTTTACTGGATAGCACCGTGTTTCGACTTTATTCCAAAGCCATTATCAGAGAGTATATAATATATATTAATCCTAACACGGTTAAATATGCACATGGAACACATGTGAGTTGGACGAGATTTGAACTCGCACCTTCGGGATTCTAGTCCGCCGCTCTACCCGTTAAGCTACCAAGCCCACAGGGAATTGGAGATGGGTCAAATGGAGAGAGATTCTTGCCACTATAGCAGTTGAAAAAGTCACATGTTTCTCATGAGCATGTTAAACCGTGTTAGGATTAATATGTAAAAGTCACATGTTTTTCATGTGCATATTAAACCGTGTTAAGATTAATATATATTATATGTATTCTCTGATGATGGCTTTGGAATAAAGTCAAAACACGGTGCCATCAAGTAAACTGCTCTAGTGGCGAGAATGTCTTGTCCATACGCAGTTTAAAACAGATTTGACTCGTCTTCAATGTCTGAGTGCTTGGTAGCTCAACAGGTAGAGCGGCGGACTGGTATCTCGAAGGTGCGGGGTCAAATCTCGTCCAAGTCACATATTTTTTATGGGCATATTAAACCGTGTTAGGATAAATATATATTATGTCTAAACTTAGTTTATGAAAATTTCATCTTAAAATACATCAGTATGTATTGCTCAAGATTGCTCAAAGCAGTTAAATTCCGTTATGAAGGCTATTCAATTCTTGATAAAATAGATAAAGCAAAACATACTATCCTTCTATACTTGAGCTTTCCCAGCATCTTTATTACTGCCTTTTTTGTTCACAAAGAATCGATACAGTATATAGGATTTTGCAATAGATAACAAACACGTAATAGGTGTAACTTGTTTATTGCATTTATGAACTTTTTGCTTTATATCCTTAGAAAAGACAATAAAAACATGACGTGGCAATACCTTGTCAACAGCCTATTTCAAGGCCATCAAAATAAGTACAAACCATATAATTACCCCAAATTAAAACTTACTGTTATAAATTTTAGTTAAAAATTTGTAAAAGTTTCTTACAAATTTTTTTAGATGAGATATTTCATCAGGTAACTCATGCAGTTTCGTCTTGTTCAACTTCAACCATCTCAAATTAGGCATGTTTGCAAATCGTTCTAGGAATGATTTGTCCTGTTTAGCATGAAAAATATGTAATACTTCAGCAAACTCATGCCATCCTTCATATATTTCTAGTGAGTTTAATACAGCTAAAAGTATTGGCGTTGATAAAAAATGCCTTGCTGCTTTTGAGCTTTGACAAAACTACGAAGAAAACTGAAAACATTTCAACTGAAAGGACAACAACTGTAAATTGTGTAAAAACGCTTTCTGAATTGATCAACTAGGCAGGGCAGACTGTTTTTCAAGTTTATTTATATTTCAATTGCGTGTTTCGTAAACACAAACCTCAAAATTATTTTGAGAAAAGTCGACACCACGAACAAATGTTAAAATTCCAGCAGCCATCTTCAATCAATAAAAATAGGTTCGTGCTACGGACATGAATTTTAAATTAGTTATAAAGATCTGTGTCACGTGTTCCTCGACTGGAGACAACCGGTGACAACTAGTTAAACAGACAACTACTGAATCTAAACGACGTGTTTGCTGTTTTGCTATGTGCCTACGTTAAACAATAGCAATCTTTTTCTTATTTGTTGACTTCTTGTCGTCTTTAAAATGATGGCCCAACAAGATGTGAATAATGAAGAACATCTGCTATCAACAATTGAAATGCTTAGGAATGAGATTTCAGAGTTAAGGAATGAGAATTCACAGTTTAAGAATGAGAATACAGAGTTACGGAATAAAGTAAAAATTCTGAGTACAAAGGTGAAAGATGTAACGTCAGAGCGTGGTTCTTTACAGAGTGATTTAATAAGTTCACGTAAGATCATCGATGAACTGTTAGAAATAAAGTCAATGAAAGTCAATGGTATGTCTGCAATAAATATCGCGAGCCCGGAAGAAAAAGTAATTAACTTGCGCAAAGAAAATATTAGATTGGAATATGAAAAGAGTAAGAGGTTCTTTCTCAGTCAACAAAAAGTGAACGACTATAAAAATCCTCTTTATACAACAGGTCAATTATGCTCAGTGAATTGTTTCTTGTGTTGTATTTGATGGATCTGCAATAACAAGCTCAATTTATATGTTTGCGGTATTCAGTTCCTAATACTGTTATTACCCGTTGTAGTTGATCAAATCAAACTCGAGCTTCGTAGCTGTGAGCACTTGATAGTGGAGATATTTTTTAGAAAAGAAATTGTTTATTTAAGTTTTGAATTCACCAGAGGAAATGATGAGAATGAAAACAAAGAAAAGATACTTAAAATTTGGAATGCAATTGACAATCCTAAACCTGAACAAAGAGCATTAATTCTTTCACTGCATAAGTGTAGCCAAAGGAGCAAAGGAGAAGTATTTCATGTTGAAAGTGAAAGCCTTGGACATGATAAAGTGTTTAATGTTGAGAGAAGACCTGGTCCCAGACAAATAATAAAGTATTATCTCCAGACTCTAACGAGGGATACTGTTAACTTTCAGTCATTTTATGACCATGTAAAAGACCCTAAAAAGCTTATCTTATTTGAAGTTGACTTGGTTAAATTAGAATAAATTATTAATGATTTTAAAGAAAAAGAACAATTGCATATAACATGTGAACCTAATGGAAAAGGAAGACGCGAAATTTCATCATCTTTGTGTCATACTTAATGGGACAAGATTTCCTGACTCTTGTTACATAATTACTATATACATACATATACATACAATTTATTATCAATTTCAGTTAGATTGGTTCAAGTTTAAATTACAATCTACTTGAATACCATTGTTGGAAGGGAAACGCAGTGTAGTGGATCTTATCAAAATATTGATCCTAATTTGAAGTTATTTATAAAACACACGTAAAAATATAGATTTATAGATTAATAAAAAATATCAACATTAATTTCAACATTGTTCAAATAATTTTTAAAACTGCTAGGCAGCTAACTATGGAACACAACGATATTTTCGTTTATTAATTAAGTTTGATGTTTGTTCTGGACTATGATAAGAATAGACCTTCAAAACGAGAAGTCTCCAAAGTCTGCAATATTAGTGGCTCAATCCTTAGATGTATTTAAAAAGCAACTGCAAGAGTGCAAGAACAAGGACTGAAACGTTTATGATGAATTAGAGATTTTAAAAAGGCATAATTCAGCATATATTCATACGCGTTTGATATGTTAAGCCTATAATAATATACATAAAAAAAATTTCTCAATTCTGATTGGTTAAGAGCAGTGCAATTTCTCGTAAATACCAGTGCAAAAATGTGAAATTCAGAGCAATTTCTTTCTGAGAACTGCCCTCCTAATAATAGTCAAACAAAGAAATGATGTAAGAGCCAATCAAAAATGAAAAATAGATAATGCGTTACCTTAATCTGTTTAATAGGTCTCCAAGGATTAAAGAGCCATTTGTAAACCTTTGTATTCATTATTGTTCAACAACTCAGCATTGTTATTTTCGTTGCATCCCTCCTTATTTTCAATCTTAAGCAACATTTTGAAGTCGATTTGACACATGTGCATTCCTTTGTCATATTTAACATACTTTTTAAAGTCTTCCAAAGTCATTTTTATTGGAAATGAACTTTTATGGGGATCACAAATGTGAATTTTGCCAGCACACCTGGTTTCCAAATTGCATGCCACACAGTGACTCAAATCTTTATTTGTTTCATTGATCGGAACTCTTCCCAATAGAATGATGTGATTTTGCTGGAGTTTAGCATAATCCATGCGCATAGTGAATTTTCAAACATTATTAATACACTTCTTAGAATAGTCAAAACCTTCTTGCTTGTAGATTATGTTTAATTCATAAAACCATTCCAGGAAGTCGGTGCGCGAATGTAATGAATAATCACGACTTTTTTTCTTGTATTTTGATAGGATTTTTTCCAGCTGATGATGATTGCATGGAGTCAATTTTTTTTATTTTTTAATAAATCCATACCAGAAAAACTGTCACACAATCAGAAAAGCAAACCTTTAAATTTAACATAATTTTCTTATCTTTCGAATCGTCTTTTAAATTATTGATTTGATCGTCTTTTTTCCCAGTTTTTTATTTTTTCTTCCAAGGCTATTTCTGTTTTTTCTAATTTTTCTTTTGCCTTTTCAATCTATTCTCCTTTTCTTCTGACATTTTCCTTTCTTCTTTCAACATTTTTTCCAATTTAGTGATCTTATCTTCCAAACAATTTGACTGACCATCTAGAGATTCTTAGATGCTCATTTTCAAGATTAGATATCAACCAATCTAATTATTCAAGGAAAATAAAATAAGTTAAAAGTATTTAAGCATGAATTCAACATTCTAAACCCGAACTGATCATTTAGAAAAAAATTTTGAACCGCATTTCTTTAAGCAATGTCGTCATTCTGCAAGAAGAATACCAGAAAATAAAAACGAAGCACATAGTTTCCGTAACCATGACAACGCTCAATCATTCACAAGGTTACATGAAACTTATAGAAGTAACGGATGGTGACAGTAACGAAAA
Source organism: Xenia sp. Carnegie-2017 (assembly GCF_021976095.1). NCBI lineage: Eukaryota > Metazoa > Cnidaria > Anthozoa > Malacalcyonacea > Xeniidae > Xenia > Xenia sp. Carnegie-2017. The sequence continues at coordinate 10,612,542 of NW_025813469.1, forward strand.
ATTATATTGTGTATTTTTGACGAGTTGTTCTGACCATAATATACGCTCAAATTGCACGGTTTTCACTGACTAACATAAGCTGTCAAAATTGTTTTAAATAATTTTACTTGCTCTTGAGAACATAAATAGCATTATTAAATCTGTAATTAGTTTTTGCGATAGCATTTTGACTACTTTAAAACTTAAGATTTTAAAAAGTTCTTAAGTTTAGTTTGAAACGAGTGAAAAATCTTTGAAAACCTAAGAAAAACGCTCGAATACCCGTGGATAAGTTTAAAATACAAGTTTAATATTATACTTTATGTTTTAGCAGTGTCTCTTTCTAAAGCTATATTTTATCTACATCGATGAATCTATACCATTGAACGGAATATAATTGGATGGCTACTTCCCGCCAAAATTTAATGCCAGCATTTCAACGAGTCCCAACCCTACCCAAAACGGCCAAAATATTCATTAGTCATTACGGTAGTAAAATAAAATGCACAATATTATTTACGGACACGCGTTTAAACGTAAAATTTGGTTTCATGCAAGTTCATGTTTTTGTTTACTTGGGACTCGTTGCACGAAGCTTGGATAACATTATCCATTAGATTGTAAAATTTTCAAACTTGTAAAAAGAGATGTTTATATTGTTTTACGACAAAAGAAATTTTGTAACCTTAGAAGCAATATTTTATTAGTTCAAACCTTATATTTTTTTAAGAAGTTCTCTAACCGTTTACAAAATTTGCTATCCAATGAATAACGCTTTCCAGGCTTCGTGTAAACGGCCCTGAGAGTAGACTCCACTTTTCAGTTATACATGTAGTTGAGACGCATGTACATCATTCGCATTGACGATTCTAATGTACTAAAAATGTGCACTAGAATTTCCCCGGAATGACTGAAAAAAATGTAAAGAATTCTTTGTCTTCGAAACTTTCCTTATCCGACTAAGAGTCACTTTTAAAAATTAAGTCAGTGAAAACAAAACGAAGAGCTCGTAATAAATTTAAGTGAGAGATATATATCTTTGAAACATTCGTGAAGTCACTGATCTACATTATTTACACAAGTACTGTGCATGAAGTCTGATTCATAATCTCATTATTAGCTAAATGTATATAAACTTACCGTATATTTGTTGGCATCAGCAGCTGTATTGCGTAACTCGTTTGCCTACTATGCAATTGCATCAACAATCTATGTAGGTTACACACGCACATATACAATCTTATGCTATCAGACAAACAAATGTAAATAAATCTGTGACAATTGAAAACTTTGTTCATCAACTTTTTACATCATTAATAAACTTATCAACAAGAGCAAAACATACCAATAGCTGTAGGGAAATTTGGCAAACTCAGGTCGACAAACCGACCGACGATGAATCGAACGTCTTCTGAATGAGTTAAACAATGCTTACTAAACAATGCGTTTGCATTCTTTTGAAGCAGACGAGCAACAACCACTCAATGTCGGTCCCGCTCAACTTGTTAAAAACACTTTGATAACACGTCATCAGTATTGGAAACAAACAACATGACGGTACGTGAAAGGTTAATCCAGCCAGGACAAATGAATTTGTTGAAAAGTTGAAATGCTCAAAACAATTCTCAAAGTATTCTTGCAGACGGTCAAATAAACTCACACTAACTCTCCAATGGAGACTTATGAGTTTTATGCAAGTACAAAAGTCATCCTGGTGAATCCTTTCTTAAGTCTAATACACTTATTCTAAAAGCTCCCCCACACTTATTCACACTCACTTTCCTTGAGTGCGACATAGAACTCGCCCTAACGCCAATCAATGGCAAACTAAAATCAAGCAATCATTGGAGTGGAAATGCCCGTTTTTCAATAATTATGAGGTGATTTTGAAGCTCAATTCTGTGAGTTTGAGCTTTTAAAATACGGATGTAGGATTTGGTCCAACTTAGCTTTGTATGTGTATAAAAAGACACAAAATATTTTTGTGTTTAGGCGCTAAGCAAGATTTACTGCTACGAGAGCAATACGTGATTTATCAATATTGTTGCCAATAAAGTGCCTGGTGGTAAACGGATTCTCAATATAAATATTAGAGCCGAACAAATAATTTTGAACATGGTCATAAACAAATTGGTTTAATGAAATTTATTAAAATAGTGACGTTTCGTCTTGACTCAACACATCTTCAGACTAATAATGAAGTTAACAAGAATTATAGATATATATAGAGTTATTTACATAGTACATCAGATTATAGTGGCTGTGTAAGTGTTATGTGATGTAATGTTAGGGTGAGGTGTTGAGACTAGAAAAGTTTAAGAGGGATGGAGCTGTCTTTGGTGTTAATTGAAAGTTTTATTTTGGAGATGAAGAGGCATTCGTGGATCGTGAGATCGAATGTGTTGGAGCAAGATAAAAGTCTGAACATTCCTGAGCAAACATTCAGTTGAAAGTGAAACCAGACGTTTCGCTCGACATTTGCAAACTGAAATTATCCGGATACAGGTCAAAGTACAAACTCTATATATTTGCTTTGTTATATTTGAATGGCGTACTTATGACTATCCAATAAAAATATAGCCATCTGGTCATGTCATCATTACTTTTACGTTATAGAATTATGCACTAAAGTTAATTGTAAAAAGGAATCGCTTAAATAGAATTGACATAAATGATTAAGGGAAAACAACAACACGATATGTAAGTTTGGATTTAACACATGTTATAGACTAATGTAATGATATTATCCAGAACAAATGGATGATAAAATATTAGAAAAACAACGATTTAACGAAGCGTAACTGACTTAAGTTTGATGAAATACTTTATGTAGAGAAAAAGAGTGCGTAAAAATAATGTAGCGTAGCCTGGGGCAAAGTGCGACACTTTTTCACATTTTTGGATATATCTCGGTTGGGAAAAACTTGTTTAACTCAAAGATTGGCACAATAAATCTCAAGGCCCTTCTGATATAAATAATGGATGAAAAAAAGTTCAAATATAATAAGTATCGTTTCAGTATTCCATAATATCCGACAAGTCGAAGTGTCTCACTTTCCCCATTACCTGGGGCAAAGTGCGACACTTAGCTAGGGACCTTTTTTAATGGGTAATAGGGCACCGGAGGAGAAAAATTTGAGAAAACATCTCGAAAAATATATAAACTTCATTTGTACAAACAAATCTAAGATAAAAAGATTAATTAATCTATAGAAAGCTTAAGCTAAAATGTAAGTTTTCAAAATGTAAATGTTTAAAAAACAACTAATCTAATCACACAAGAAACAAATTTCGTCTGATGTGCACTCCTCGTGAACCCAAGCAGTGCAATTCGTACAAACAATCCAATCAGTTTCACTTTCTTTCCAATTCCCACTGCAGACAGGGCAGATCCAGTCTGATCTATCATTCTCACATTCAGTTAGAACAGGTCTTGCAATATTCTTTTCCTTTGGTTTTCTTTTATTCTTTACCTTTGTGTTCTTTGCCTTGCCTTTTCTCTTATTTGTTTTTAAAAACTTCTGTGCCTGTTGTTCTTTCTCACTTTGTAGTTTTCTTTTATATGGGGAGCTTGTTATAATTTCAGATACCTCGCCACGGCGACTTCTTTTGAAACAAAGTTTAGGCGTTGCCAAAATATCCTCAAATGATGTTGAGGATTGTGGGGATTGTGTTCTTGGGGTTGGTGATTTTGGGGTGGATGATCTTGGACTGGCGCCAAAATCAGCACCAAGTGGAGAAGAAACAGGATATGTAGCAGGTGCCAAACTTTGTGTTGGAGGTGTTGTTGCTCTTGTGGTAACACTTTCATTCAAGTAAAGACATTCAAAATGGCTTTCATTATCTCTAGCTTCTGGCACGTTCACCTCAATTTCATCCACACTGTTTGCAACCTCTCCACTTGTAGCAGAGGAAGTGGTAACCAACAAACATGGATCCTCCATATATTCGTGCTCTGGTACTACATCTGTATTGAATGGAACAATTCCACTTGTGCGAAAACCAGAGACAGCATTTTCCATGGTAGCAGATTTGACATAAGCTTCATTGAAAAGCTCTCCCAAATTCTCGTTTTGGATTCTTCGGCCAGGGTGATTTCTCATCCACTTCTGACAAGCATTATTATAACGTGTTTTTAGTGGCTTGAAAAAAGATCTATCCAGAGGTTGCAGCTTGTGAGTTGTATGGGGGGCCAATGACAAAAGAAACAATCCATTATCTCTGGCAAGATCAATTAATTGAAGACTTTTTGTATGGGTCTTGTGCCCATCAAAAATCATCAGAGCAGGGTTTCTTTTGTGCAATTGGTATACTTAATGAAATGCCTTGTATATTGCAGAAATAGCTCGGTGTTGATCCAACCATTATCAGAGACTCCTTGCAAAGTTCCAACTGGTGCACGATCAGTGAGAGAATCTTTCTTATTTTTCCTTTTAAAGATCATCATGGGTAGAATGTAGTGGCCAGTACCACTTGCCGCACAAAGAACAGTTGTGGTAATTCCCTTTTCACCACTAGTTACTGAGGAAACACAATGTTTTCCTTTTTTTGCGACCACCTTCACCGGTTTGTGAACACTGGTAATTCCACTCTCATCACAGTTATAAATTCTGTGGGGTTGAAAATTGTGCTCAGTTAGAAGTTTCTAAAGATTACTGAAATATGTCCTCACAGCAGTCCTGCTCAGCCCATATACTCGATTTAAAGCAACACCTTGTGGTTTCCGTAAAGACAGGTCTGGATTTCTTTATAAAAACCCTCGGACAAAATCTTCCCCGCAAAGTTTCTTTTCTTTTGAGAAAGGAGTTGGAATCTTATTTTTGTCACAGAATTCATAAACTATTACCCTAAGGTCCATAATAGTTAGTCCGAAAAATGCATCATCCATATCTGTAATGTATTTGGCCAGCTGCTTCTCCTGGTCTTTGGACAAAACAGTGCGGAATCTTCCAAGCTTATTGTGGCACATGGTATCAATGTTATCATCAGTACTCTGTTTATCCAACTTCTTCAATCTTCTATTCAATGTGTCCTTTGGAACAGCAAAAGTCCTGGCTGCTTGTCTAAGGGGCATTTCATTCTTGATGACAATTTTTATTGCCTCTTTCATATTACTCTCACTCCAGGACCCGTGGTCTGTCTTTCGAACATAATTTCTAACCATGGCTCTGCTAAAAATTAAACTAGACTTTAGATTTCAAATACATATTCTATTATAGTGAAGTCAACTGAGCTTATAGTCACTTAAAACAAACAATGCATACACAGAAACGCAAGCCAAAAGAAGCCAGATACATAATATCTTTTGATCACTTTTAAATATGGCGACTGTCTCACTTTGCCCCAAAGTAGTGCGGTTTTGATAAACTCAAATATGAATGTTGTCGTAGAAACTTTTTTGAAAAACGATGATTCAGTTCAAGGAACGACATCCAAACCGCAAGACTATGGAGAAATTACCAGCATTTGCCATGTATTGAATAAAATTTTTCAACATACCTGTTAACTCAACAAAACTTTATCGAGCACAATTTGAATTCACTCGTGGGCGGTACATATTCACTATGACTAGGCAAGGAATAGTCAAAAAATTTCCTAGGCCTTCTAAAACTACATTTATAACGTTCAAATTAACATTTTCAATCCAAGCATTAATCGTTAAAATGCAAAAAACTATTCTTCTTCAATTAAAATTGACTTGAATCTTTACCGACAAATTCATTTACAAATTCAATTAGAAATTTGTCAACAAGAGATTGTTTATAAAGTAAATGGCTTGAACCCGGGAGTATCGTTACATGTTTGTAGATGCAGATCGTCCAGGTTAGCAGAGTCCTAAGAAGGACTGTTGATGTTGACTGACGTTTCGACAACATTAGCAGTAGTCATCTTCACAGTCAAATGAAGAGTAAACGTCAGGTTAGCCGTATTTGTTATATGGTTCTTACGTCATCTTATTGGGTGTTGACAATCTGATTAGCCTCTTGTGTGTTCAACGGGGACTTAATTCTTAGTCCAGCCGGAACGAGACCAAAGTTATTGCCGAGGTGGTTGAACAAGAGTTGTTGTCGCATGCGTTTGACCGCTGACGTTGCTTGCAAAGCGTATGTAGTCGTTAGCAAGTTGTTCGCTCTGTCACCCAAATGATCGCAATAAAGAAAGTGGTTTGAACTCGAGAGTATCATTACATGTTTGTGGATTGCAAAAAAGCTTGCTGACTGTATACTTTAAACATTTAATGTCCTGGAAAACAGTCCATAATTAACACCGATGATGGGTAGAATGTGTGTCATCTTTTATGAATTTCTAAATGCATTTTAACTACAAGACTTTCCTGATCATCAATAAAAATCATAACCATGGAAAACTAGCGAGGAGAGGAATGAACTCAGATGAGAGAGATGACCACTACTGGGGAGAAGAATAAAAAAATAAAAAAGATCAGATGTGCCAGCTAAAAAACTAAAACATTCCGGATATTACTACGATGATAGTAAAGGCAACAACCTTATTACATTGTGTAGTAAGATTCAACAATGGTGGTAAACTCGAAATGTCACATAAAATTAAACGCTTACAAAGAGATGTGTTAATTAATGGGTTCAATCACGAGATCTCTTCTTTGGTAAAATAATTGGGCAATTAGTTTGTTTATTCTTTTTTACTTTTAATCCTTTTGTTTGCAACGTAAGGAGGACGTAAAGCTTTTACTTGCTGAATATTAGTTAAAGGTGAGAAAATATTTCTTAATATTTCGGTACAAAAACTTAGCAGGAAAGATAGATTTCACATTGTCAGCACAAGGTAAGAAAATAAAAGTAAAACGTAATAAACCACGAAACAAGCAATATCTTTTGCCAAAAAATTTACAGGAACTTACATTTATGGAGCAAAGCCCAAACATTTTCTTTCATTTTGTCATATCCCAAATTTTTGTTTCTCATCATAACGTTTTTTTGATGAGATCAATTTATCAAGAGCTTTTTGTTCGTATTTGATAGCTTAAACAGAATGTATTAAATATACGTGACAGATTCATCTTATGAATACATAAAATCTATTTTATATCTTTTTGAAATAGATTATTCAAAATAAACTTTATGTTACATTAATTAAAATGTTTCAAAATTGGAACAACGGTAGAGAGCAAGATTTTTGCAGCGATTTTGGTATTTTATGTAGCTATAGACAAAAAAATTCATGTAAAAGTTAGATAACAAAAAGTTCATGCGCGCGTAGAACGATACATTTTGTTATAGATGTTTACTAATTCTTGCAGAAAGAACTATCTTATCATGCAACGGCATGAATTTAGATGTATTTAAATCAGTGTCGTGAATTGCAATTCAGGGTTCTTTTTGTTTATTTTTTTTTAACAGAAAATAGAATTATTATTTCTTCTTATTCAAGAATCATGTCAATTATTGGCAGATAAGTTCTGGTCACTAGTTGCCAAGGAAATGCAGTGTATGAAGGATAAAGTTCCAATGGACATCTGTCAGAAGATAGTGGCAAATTTTTTAGCACTAAAGCAGACAATAAATGTTGTAGTGATATCGAAAAGCATTAAACACATAGTTTTCTTTACAATTCATAAAGAAGTTGTTGACCAACACCTACAGTTTTCCAAACTCAGGAATGGATAATCAGGTGAATGTTTCGTAGTGAAACCAACTGAGACTGCACTACAACATATCGTCACCCTGGGAGAATTTGTTGTTAAAAAGCAGAAACCAGCATTAGCAGATCAAAATAAAACGATTGCAGAGACTGCTTGCATCATTTGAATAACCTTGTTGGACCATTATGGAACTGCAAAGTCACACACAACAGAAATTGTTGGGAAAAAAGTGCTCTGGTTCTCATTGTGTTAGATTCATCTTAAAATATCACCATATATGCCACAATGAAATACATCAATGGAAGACGCCTGGATATAGCGATTGTCGACCAGAATTTCAAGAAGTTAACCAATTATGATAAATTGCGTAATGCTGTGCGTGTAGCTGAAACAATGAGTTTCCTTCACAGCTTTAAGCACACACTGCGATTTTAATTGTACAAATATCATGATTCATAATGATCCAAATGATCCAAATAGTGATTGATGTTGGAAATATGGAATCAAGTGACGTTCATGCCACCGATGTTATCCGTGCATAATGAGGGTATCCATCCGATGTTATCATGTATAATGAGGGTGTCCATCCACCGGAAGTCCTCCTGTGTTGAAAGAAATCTGTCCAAAGTGGAAGAATAATGATTTCAGCAATAATATGTCATTTACAGATTTAGTTAAACGTTACTTTGGGGAATTTTCAATTTACGATCCCGATTGATTTGTTATTAATTCAGATGGTAATAAAGAAGTTTCAAACACAGTCCCAATTGCTGAAACAAAGGACATAATGATTATAATAAGTTTAAAAGATTATAATAACAGCAAAGAATTTACGGGTTACATGAAAAAAACTGAAAAATAAACTTTCAAATCAGGGTGAGAAGATAAAAGTGTATTTTGAAAATAAAGATAAAATATAGTAGCATTTTATTGTATACTACTGGACAGTAAGCTTATAAACTTTCGTGTTGACGAATAAGTAGTTTTTAAGAAACTCTTAAACTATAGCCTTTAAAAGCAGCAAAACTGCTACTGTGCATAATTTAATGATTTTATACATTAAAATATTTAATAGATTTTTCAAAGCAACGAAAATGTTTCTCAATGGTTGTCAACAAATTACCAACAACTAATGATGGGCTTATTTCTTTTAAGATACCAAGTCCGACAAAGTACTCTAAAATAACACACACTCCTACTAAAACATATTACTCACCATGTAAGCAATGTCACCTGTGATTGGTCAACTACGTGCAGATAATTCTCGATATCTGCAATTATGAAGTCATATCTACAGGTAATAGTTTCGACAATTATGGACGCAAATAAAAGCCGGTTTTGAAATCAAATCAAACAACAGCAATATTTTCCACGGTCTCTAAAAACGATGTGAAAGCTTTTAAAGGAAAAGGGTGCGAAAAACACTAAAAAAGCGGCGAGAATGGCTTCGAACACATTTACAACAATATTTCAGCGAAACGAACTTGAATAAACCGTCTGATAAAAACAAATTAGCGAAGGTTTGAAAAATTTTTTATAATGATTTAGTTTGATAATACTTCAGTGAAAAATAAAATAATTATTTTTATTCCTTTTAGGCATGATATATTTATTCGTTTTAGGCATGATATATTTATTCGTTTTAGGCATGATATACTAGCTCAATGTTATTCCGCCTCAGCTTCGCTTCGGCAGATAACGTTGACTTTGGTCTGACTAATTCTTGATATCATGCTTAACTTCATGCAATGATTGCTTAGTAGTTGTTACTGTCGTCAGTAAGGGCTTATTTAGATGAACCCGCGGTCAAAATGCATGATGTCGATGATTATCTCTTTAAACATAGTGACGACTGAGAAAAGCTGCTGACAGGACCAAATGTAGTGTAAAACTTAAACTTTTTGTGTTGTTTAAGTTTGATTTTGGTCAATACCTTTTCTGAATAAATATGAAACGAGTTTCGCGGCTTCGAGAGTACAAACATTCTGTTCCACGTAACAGTGATCACATAGCTAAGTAACTCTATAGACTAAAGACAGCAACAGTCTGCAGGTGAGGTAAGAACAACATCAAGGCAACAAGTCGAAACATCACTACTGACTATACTGTATTGTCAAGTCTTCCATTTCCGAAGTTAATTCACTTTGTCAGAAAAACATTAAATGGTATATTTTTCTACGTATGTAAGCTTCAGTTTGAGTCATAAAAAGTTTGTTTTCGTACTAGAAATGACGAGAATATGAGACAACAGAAGTTAAAAGCCCGTGTCTTTTGTTTTGAAAATCAATTATAGCCAACAAACTAGCTAATAGCTAAGTTTCTTCATGGTAGAGTTTTTTTATAATAATACGGAGAAGACGGGCTACGACACATAAAACCAGTTGCACATTGAACATAAAAGATATAGGCTTAAAATTTACGCTTTGATAATTCTGTCTGATGTCACAAAAAAATCATTTGATGCTTTCTTATGATAATTCAAAATCATTATGTATTCCACGAGTTAATAACAAGCTTGTAACGAGGAAGATTTGCAGGGTGTATATACAAAATAGAAGAAATAAATTTATTGTCATATTTTAATAAATTCGACGTAAATCACTATGGTAAGCCTAAGGATGTGTAAAAAATTGTCAGAGTACGTGCGTTGACAATTTGAATTTTATTCTTGATATTGATAGTGCTAGTTATTTCTCGAAATTTTCATTACCTCTATTGTCACAGGAGGCATAGTTGCTCTGAGGAGGGGTAGTACCTTTGGTGTCTGGCTGCTGCACTCTACCTGGTAGGGTGAACGGGCATCACCGGTCCCCTCTCATCCCTAAATCTCTCACATGTGGCTCCAAGTGCCATGCCCCGGTACACCGTCTCAGCAGACGGGCTCAATGGACACACTCAACACACAATGGACACACTCAACCCACAACGGCCCTCAGTCCTCGGCAGCCGAAAGGCAGAGGGTGCTAAGAATCCCCGGGTTTCTAAAATGCAGCTGAATGCTTGCACTTACACGTGAGAACATTGAAAGATCCAGAAAAAAAGGAGGAATTAGAGCAAGAGCTGACAGGTTTCAAGTTGGACACTATTGGACTGTCAGAAACTAAAAAGAAAGGAGAGCAGCTGAAGCAGTTACAAAGTGGGCATACACTGTACACAAAAGGAGGGAATGAATCGTCCGGAGGAGTTGGATTTCTGGTTCACAACAACATCAAGGACCGAGTTGTAGAGTATGAAGGAGGAGAGTAGCAGAGTGACATCGCTAACACTGAAAGTGAACAGCAAATACCAACTACAAGTGATACAAGTGTATGCACAAACATCAAGTCACAGCGATGAAGAAGTTGAAGAGTGGTACTAAGAGATTGAAAGATCAATGGATAGCAACAGAAGTCAATTTAAGATCGTAATGGGCGACTTCAATGCAAAGGTTGGAAAACACCATAGGAGCGACGGAACAACGGTCGGGAATTTTGGCCTAGGAGAAAGAAATGAAAAAGGAACCAGACTGGTGCAATTTGCAAAATCAAAAGGCTTGAAAATCGCGAGCACTTATTACAGAAAAAGAAGGAGCAGAAAACGGACATGGAGAAGTCCAAATGGAGAAACAAAGAATGATATCGATTACATACTGGCAAACAAGAGCATGATCCAGAATGTTAACGTGATCACAAGAGTAAACATCGGCAGTGATCACAGAATGATGAGAAGCAAGATCAAGATGAATGTAAGATTGGAGAGAATGGAAATGATGAGGCCGAAAGGTGCGAAGGTCAACACCAACGCTTTGAAGCTAAAAGAGACTGAATTCCAACTGAAGTTGTAGAACCGCTTCGAAACCTTACAAGAAGACAGTGTGGAGGAAATGGCCCTTAACATCACAAAGTTTATCGAAGAATGTGCCATGGAAACAGCTGGAAGAGATGAAAGACGAAAAGAGGAAAAGTTCAAGCCTGAAACAAAAGAACTGTTGAAAGAGAGAAGAGAAAAAGAGAGATCTGAATGACCAGGAGAGATGAGAGTACAATGAACTTTGTAAGACCATCAGGAAGAGAATGAGAAAAGACCTCAGAGAGCACAACACCATGCAAGTGAAGGAAGCAATTGAGAGTGGGAAAGGATTGAAGAGAGCTAAAGAGAAAGAAGGCTGCAAGGTTCTTATAACAACTTTAGAGGAACAAGATGGAACCGTCATCAATAACAGAGAGAGAATTCTTGAGAGGTGCGCAGAATTTTATGAAAACCTATACCAAGATGCAGCCCAGAACATCAGAAAAGAAGAGGCAGAGGATATACCACCGATCCTTGACAGTGAAATTGAGCACGCAATTAAAAGTATGAAGAACAACAAAGCACCAGGAGAAGATTAGGTTGTGATTGAAATGCTAAAAGCGGGAGGAGAAGTGGTCAGACCGAAGCTGAGGACACTCTTCAATAGAGTGATGACTGAAGAAAAAAAGCGAAACGGGTAGAAAAATGCCATCATCACACTCATATTTAAGAAGTGAGATAAGAAAGACCTCGCAAACTACAGACCAATCAGCTTACTCTCCCAAGTCTACAAACTCTTCATGAAGATCTTGAAAAATAGATTAAACAACACCCTTAGTGACCACCAACCACCAGAACAAGCAGCCTACAGAAGAGGTCATTCCACCATCTACCATCTGCAGTCAGTTGTGCAAATACTCGAGAAAACCAATGAGTATAAAATACCCATCCACATTACATTTGTAGACTATGAAAAAGCCTTTGACTTCATCCACCATAAGGCTGTCATTGAGGTGCTAAAACAGCACAGCGTACAGGAAAAGTACATCAACATCCTATACGAAACATACGATGGAGGCTCAGCTCAGGTTCGAACTGAATCAACTAGCCGAAAAATCAAGATCATGAAGGGAGTGAGGCAAGGAGACACCTTGTCACCAGTGATGTTTACAGCAGCGCTGGAAGAAATATTCAGTAGAATGGAAGTTGAATTGGGAATTAACATCAATGGAGAGAGGATGAACAACCTGAGATTTGTTTATGATATCATCTTATTTGCTGAAAAGGAAGAACACCTCAGCAAACTTTTGAACGATCTAAACGAAGAAGGGAGGAAAGATGGAATGAAAATGAACAAAAAGAAGACAAAGATCATTTGCAATGAAATAGCGAAGAGAAGGAGATGAAAAGCAATATTGATTGCTGGAGAACGGCTGGAAGAGGTTGAAGAGTACAAGTATTTGGGAAAACTACTAACACCAGGAAATGAGCTGGCTTGAGAAATAGATGAGAGAATAACATCAGCTTGGAAGAGATTTGGAAAGTACAGCATGTTTATGAGAGATCAAAGAATGCCCATGTGTCTCAAAAGGAAGATCATGGACACTGTCATACTACCAGCAATGACTTATAGAGCGGAGACGTGGGCACTTACCAACCATCAAAGAGAGAAACTGACAATCACATAAAGGAGTATGGAAAGATCAATGCTCGTTGTCACGAAGAGAGATAAGATTCGGAATGAAGACCTGAGAGCAAGAACAAAGGTGAAGGATATCATCGAGAAAGTTATTGAAGCCAAAGGAACGTGGGCAGGACATCTAGCCCGAATGAAAAACCATGACTGGGCAAAGAAAACAACTGAATGGACTCCATAAGACAAGAAAAGGGACAAGGGAAGACCAAAAGAAGATAGAGAGATGACATGGAGCAGAGAGCAAGCAGCATGTGGATCCAGAGAGCCCAAGACCGTGAAGAGTGGAGAAAGATGTGGAGGCCATCCGCCAGCAGTGGCGTGACAGGCTGATGATGATGATGATGATGATGATGATGATGATGATGATTGTCACAGAATTTTAATAAACGTGTTGCAATCTATGGGTATAATTGTTTAAACATAAGACTACAACTTACTCCTTTCCAAAATTCTTCTAATTTTTAAAGTTATTTCTTAAAATTCTTCGTTTTGCCTCACTTTTAGCTAAAATATGTAGCTAAAATATGTAGCTAAAATATGTAGCTAAAATATGTAGCTAAAATATGTAGCTAAAATATGTAGCTAAAATATGTAGCTAAAATATGTAGCTAAAATATGTAGCTAAAATATGTAGCTAAAATATGTAGCTAAAATATGTAGCTAAATGTTAACAAAGATTTATCTCGATAAAAATGCCGCATTTCGGTGCCGTGCCTGGTATACATTAATGACAAATAAGACAATTTGCGTAAAAGCTGCTGTTTCAAAATGATGAGCATACATCCAAATAAAATGGATGTTTTAATATTTCTTCTATAAATAGTATATACATGCATCTTTATTCATACATAATGTGTGATACATAATGTGTTGGATGAACAATATTAAATAATTCCCAAGAAAGCGTAAACGCAATTTAAATTAAATAAATTATTTGCTTGAAATTTGCAATGAACAGCAGTCGCAATTTGTAAGTATTGCTACTGTATTTCTTTTCAACTATTTTTAAAAAAATGCTTATTAAGAACTTTTGAAAAAAAGTGATAAAAATGTTTCAATGCATGGACGATAATTTAAAGGAAATATTGTCTGTTGTTATGAAAGTGAAATATCAAAGCAATGGCACAATGCTTTTGTATAAGCCAGCTCCGGCTACAGCTACAAAATTTCAGCTTTGATAGAAAGTTGAAATGTCTAAAATTCTTGAAATTTCAAAAACATAAAGAATTTTTGCTCAGAGTGGAAGCAGAAACTCTTTTTAGATTTTATTTTGTATAAAAATTCACAAACATGCCGCGTCATGCATGATAAGAGGTTTGTTTTGAACATCTTACACAACATGATGTCATCAAACTAAAAATCGGTTATAGCACGTCTAAATACTTTCACAATTAGATGATTTTGAGAACAGATAAATTGTCCAAAAAATATACAGTGTTATTTTAAGTTTTAAAAGTTCTTTTGGAACTACCTATAGGTGTATCTGTTATTCCTATATTGCGCTATCTGAGGCCACACTTCAAATTACTTTTAACTTTGGTATCTTAAATCTCAAAAATCTAACGTAAACAATTTTTTAATTCGAACTTGCGGTAATTATGAGTCACGCAATGTATCTTACTGATCTTAAAAATATCTTCGCTTTACTTCAATGGTTATAAAGAGATACCTACGGTATACAATTAAGCAATGAGTTTAAACATATATATGATTAAAACTCTCGTCGTTTCATAGTTTTTCCAATTTTTAAAGCTGCATCTGTGCACATGAATTTAAAGTGTGACAATTTTCATCTAATGATGGTTTCAAATTGATACATCAAATAAAGCAATAGTTTTATTTTATTTCTATTGCTACTTTCAAACGATTATCTTAGAAAATCGTTGACAGATGCCACAATATCTCGACACTTATTAGTTTTAAAAACCTATAAATATTTAAGCGATTTTAGAATGGACGCGTAAATACAGCTTGGCGCAGCGAGTAGCTATTTTTTGGTTAACAGCGTCGCCATACGAACGTAAGCATCACTGAAAAAGAAAAGAAAAGTCTGTTTATTCACTTTCAGTACTAAATGTTGAAAAGTTAGGAGTACAAGAAGCTTGTGCGTATGGTTCACAATTTCAGTGATCTTCAAATAGAAAAAGAAAAGATAAAGGTGGGTCAGGTAGGAATGCACCCCTTCAACACCCCACCCCCTTTGGTCTCTACATACTTGCCGAACATGAGGCATGACGAAAACGAGTCAGGTTTTAGACTTTTCGTCTTTTTTGTTACAAAATGAAGACTGAGACCCCGTCCACACGTATACGGATATTTTCGTATCCGCAACAAAAAAGTTGCGGATAGGCCTTTCGTCCACACGCATTCGAATATTTCAGAGAGTTATCCCGAAACTTTTGAATCCGCTCTCTAGAGTGAAAATTTTTGTATCCGCAAACAATTTGGATGCGTGTGGACGGTAAATCCGGATATTTTTGTAACCAGAATTGCCTAGCAACTGTTATAGCGCAAATTTTCAACATGGTGGCCACTAATACAGTTACCATTGCTCTTTTACTTGGACTTATTTCCAGTCTTGTAACGTGTGTTCAGTTGACCTTAGCAATTTTTTCTGTACACTTCAACTATTGCAAACGCAAGCTTGATATCCTCAGGCTTATTTCCATGTCTGATGCACGGATCAGACGCTATAAACAAGTAAAACGAGCAGGAAAACAATTTCGTCGTCGAAGAAATTGGGTCCGACCAGGACGTAAAAGCGCTTGGTGGGACAATTTTGTCAGGCAAACTGTGATAGAAGAAGAATGGCGTGAAAATTTTCGCATGAGTCGACGTTCTCTCCACGAATTAGCTGACGAACTTAGACCATACATAGAAGGCAAGACAACAATAATGCGGTCCCCAGTAGATGTGGTTAAGCAGGTAGCGGTCACACTCTATTACTTAAGTGACGAGGGGCGTATGCGAAAAACAGCGAATGCCTTTGGATTATCGCGTCAAGTTGTATCCAAAATAATTCGTAAAGTGTGTAAAGCTATCACGATTCGACTTGGACCTGAATATATTAAACTGCCATTCACAAAAGAAGATGTTGAGAGGCATATCAGGAACTTCCACAGATTGCACGGCTTTCCTCAATGTTTGGGCGCAATTGACGGTACGCATATCGAAATTAGGCAACCAGCATGTAATTCCACAGATTTCATAAATAGAAAAGGACGGTATGCATTAAATATTCAAGCTGCATGTGACTATAAGTATTGCTTTATGGACGTCGTCGTCAAGTGGCCGGGGAGTGTTCACGATGCCCGAGTATTTTCCAACTCAAAGTTAAATTATTTTCTTAAGAGTAGGGAAATACCTCCATGCCCACGACAAATACTTTCAGATGAGGATCCCATTCCAGTATTCTTGTTAGGAGATCCAGCCTATCCCCTTATGCCATACCTCATGAAGGAATACTCAAATGGAGGTTCAACAGTTCAGGAGCAATATTTTGGTATGACCCTTTGCCAATCAAGAATGGTGATTGAATGCGCATTTGGTCGTCTAAAAGCAAGGCTTGGGGCTTTGAAGAGGGCAATGGACATAAACATTAAAGATATCTCTACTGTTGTCTATGCATGTTTTGTCCTTCACAACTTTTGTGAAGTTCACAAAGAGATTATTGGAGAAGACAAAGTTTGTTCAGCTATTGATTATGATAGCCAATTTCAGCCAGCACCTAGTCACAACAACTACAGAACAGATTGTAATGAAGCTGAAGGGAAGAAAATAAGGAGAGTTCTCACAAATTATTTTGACCCTTAAAACTCTACAGTATTTACTCAGCCAGATTACATGATGTGCTATCTCTTGTAACTTGAAGCAAAATTCTACATGTTAATAAGAGAAAGAGTTAAGTTGATGAATATGCATTAGTATAAATTCATTAGCACAATGCAAAAAACTGCTTTTTAGCTGATTTTACATTACTCAATTAAAAGCAAATTAATGTTTCAAGTTGCATCAAAAATAGCATCATGTTGCAGGCCTTTATGTAGCTAATAACTTTCGTTGTTTTGTCAACTTTTACTGTAATTTTTCGGTTTGAATTGTTTCATGAACACTTAGAGTGAGAAACTTACCATAAACTTCTGGTTGAATTTGCTCCATAAATGTACAGTTAATTATATCATCAGAGTGCATGCAAAATACAAGTAACAATTCAATATACCAGCAATAATTAAATATACCAATAATATTTTATAATCTTATATATCATTTACAGTATGCATCATCTTTAATAAGATGTATTATAAACTTTGAACAAAACCAACAATATTTTCAATGTCATAAATCTCAAGAAATTAATAATATCTAATATATAACATATCTCCTTACTACAGCTTAAAAACTACTCTCATTGTCTGAGTACAAGGACTGAGAGTTCAAAAATTGTCCGCTATGTGCCGCTGGAGTGTTTAGCTGAGAAGCATGTTGTGTGTTGCTGTAGTTGAGCATGCTGTAGTTTGCCTGGGGAGCAATGTACTGTGGCTGAATCACACCTGGTGCAGGACACATCATTTGCCTCAATAAAACAAATCCTTTAGATATTGAATCAGTGAGTTTTTCCATGTTACCAGAGAGCTTTTGCATTTGGTTGGAGTAAGCCTTGTCATGTTATCCATTCTCTCTAGGAGTTGTTTCTTTATTTGAAGTTCTTCATGTGATATGTTAATGAGTTGTGCATCAACAGGCATTTTTCTTTTGAGTTTCTCACTCTTGTATCCTTGTAATCTTGCATTAAAGAGGTCCCTTCTCTCTTTGACTTGACCCCTGGAAGATGAGCTACTGGAGGTTGAGACATTGTCTGTTGATATGTTAGCATCACTAGTTGCATCACCAGGGCTATTTTCATTTTCTAATTCAGGGCTGATAGTTCCATTAAGCATATAATATTGACTTTCTGGGTTCAAGCTGTGTTCGTCGTCGATTTCAGCGGTCTCGATTCCATCTGCTATCGTACTTGTGGCAGGAGAACCACCCCATATTTGCTCGCATAGTTCAAAGTATAGCGATACTACGCGGCCATGTCTACTTTTCCTACCTGAATCAACAGCTTCCCTGAACTTCTTTCGAACCATTTTTAATTTGGATGTCAACACTGATTTGGAAAGTTCTTCGTTTAGGTGGGGTAATCTTTCCCATCATCAGGGCATTTTCCGACAAACGATACTGCTCAATGAAACGTTTAAAAATGTCATCATACTTGCTTCTGATCGATTCCCAATCGACATTCTCCATAGCGTTGGATGTTTTATATTCTAATGTTACTTTTAGTAAGAGTTCGACCTCATCATCACTCCAAATAAAGGAGTCCGTCTTGCTTTTCTCATTTTCCTTCGATTTCTGACCAAATAATGACATGTTTAATCAGACAAAGCCGAAAAACCTTTAACACTGACCAAATTCACAATTGCTAACCAATTTATCGCCAAGTTATAAAATATGTGCGGGTAACTGATAGCGCTAAAAGTCATGGGAACTAGAGTAAATCCGGATAATATCCGTGTACGTGTGTGGACGCAACAACATTTTTTGTGCTACCTGATCCGCAACAAAAAAGTTGCGGATACGAAAATATCCGTATACGTGTGGACGGGGTCTGAACGAAGCTTGTGTTTTGTAAAAAAACAAACGCCAGCAACCTTTAAGCCGATGAGGATATATTTGCAAAGATGTGCAAAAGTGCTTCATAATCATTACATAATGTAAGTGTCGTAATAATCTTTAACAGATGAAAATGTTCAGCATTAATAATTGAGGATTCATAGTAGTTGCAACATATAACAAATTCACGGTAATCAAAAAAACTAGAAAATGTAATTTTAGCAAAATCATGCAAATTGTAGAAAGCGCAATACTTCCATTGATTTCGTCACTGAAGTTTTTGTTTCTCATCTTGACGCCTTCTTGATAAGATAACTATATTTCTATTGACATTTAGTTTTTAGACAACGTTTAAAATAAGGGGAAAAGTTCATCGACTTAAATTTATTTTATATACATGCATTGTACACATTCAAATCTATTCCTAACTAAAACGTATTTAAAGATTCCTTAACCTATAACTGTACACGCATTCAGTTATAGTTTTGTAAAGCGAAATAAATTTTTTGTTTATTTCTCGTTCAATTTTTTACCAAATTTTAATCTTTTCGTTCCTTAACGATGGTAATATAATGCACTGCAATAATTTTCGTATAATATTTTACAATTTTTAAATTATCGTACTCACAGAAGGGCCGTAAATAGTGGGGAAGGGAAGCTTGACAGCTGCCCTTGAGAGAAAATTTAATTTAAGGTTTCTCAACATATATTTATATACTATATACACGTTTACTTTAAATGTGTTGGAATGTTTGAAATTAGATAAAACTGAGGAGTATGACTCAAATATATTGAAACTCACTTTGCATACAGGTTTTGGTTGTCTGGTTGATAAATATTTTAGGGTACATTCATACCTAATTTAAGATGTGTCTTTACACTTGATGTTATCGTGTTCGTTTTTCGTTGAATGCATTTAGAGAAATGAAGGCTTGTTATTTGTTCTTTGTTTTAAATTCGACAAATTTTTCTACTAATCAAAGTTTCTTGAATACGCAGAAAATATTTAATTCCATGCAGATACCGTTTTGCAGGAGCTACACGAGACAATGTTTGACGTACGACAGCATCAGGACGACGATCATCAACATTATCTTCAATTTAGTATATTATATTTCATGTTAGCGCTAGGGGTAATATTAAAGGCTAAGATTTCACAAGCAAAGGGTGCTCCGTACCTGAGAAATGCACTATTTTACGAGAAGTAAAATATCGTTTTATTCATACTGCCGTCATGCAGGAACGTTTCCCAAGTAAAATTATTTTGCGTTTATAAAAATATTTCGGAACATTAAATTTTCTTCAAAACACAATCCTGCTTTACGAGTTGATTAGTTTTTCCTGGGCCAAAAATTATTTATTTGAATTTTTTGGAGGATGACAATCAAAACCTTCTTGCATTAAAAAGTAGACAAGAAAGGTTGGAAGCAATAAAAATTTTGTGTTAAGCACTGCGACCAAAATCAAATTATGCCTGTATAGATGTTGTAAACAAAAATACATACATTTTATACACTTATTTCAAAACTTGTTCCTTATGAATGATAAAATGATTTATAAAACTGAACGATATTGTAACGTCAAGACACCATATTGGCATTGTAAGAAGAGGATCATTTGCCTCTCAGCAAGTGCATATTTATATATTTTGAATACTCATTTACATAACAATTAACATACATTACATCATCCAAACTTCAAAGGGCTTATATTACGAATTTTAGCCCCTTTTATGAGCTTAATTGGAAATTTGGATTATTTGAAGAACTATGACATGTCGCTGGACTTAAACTGATAAATATAAGTTCCTTAATTTTGCCTCCAAAGTCGGGCACTATTTGCGAATTTTACGACGCCATATTGATACTTGTGATGTAAATAGTTGAACACGTCTGTTTCCGTCAATATAATATTATATTATGGAAGGTGATTTTGTTGTCGTTTTTCTTCTCTTAAAATAAATAATGACAGTATTTTCAATAAAATAATAAAAGAAGTTTTCGGAAAGTATGGCCTCAAATCAGTGCTCAGATAATTCGAATTCGATGTCTGAATGCGTATCTGATTTAAGCTCTGAATCCGTGGGTTATGTCGAGCATTTAAACGACTTCGTATATGACGATGAACCTCGCAGGAGATGGTGATGAAGTGCATACTCCAGATGATCCCGATGGAATTCTCCTGTGACATTAGAACAACGAAGTGATGGCGTAATTCCACTCGGTGGATGGTAAGTTGTTGTTTTCTCCTGTTTGTAATATACATAAAGTTACTTTATAAACCACAATGCTCCCACGTTTCAGGTGTAATTGTCAATGCTGTCATACCGATTGTTAGAAGGCGCATTAGAGTACAGATGCTGTAAGAAATAGGACCAGCTTTGCAGAAAATGACATTCGATGGTAGCACTGAGAAAATATCATGCATAACACAGCAGATAGGGAGACTAGAGGGTACTATCACATGCCTAAGGTGAGCCCTCAGGCTTGTGGTGGGAAGGAGGTGCCTTACTTTCCATTCCAGACAGGCTCCAAGCAATGTCTGACCACTGTCTTATGGAGAGTATGTCAGAATAATCTGCAAAACTTATATCGATTTACATATGACAAAGAAAATATAACATAAGCAAGCGTAAACTTACTTGTCTTCGCATTCGATCGGTTATTTCGTCCTGTAATGGTTCAGGAATCTCAGCCACGTCAATGGTTGGGATAGCATCTTTCTTCAACCTTCTTTTGAACGTGACTTGCACGCTCAAATTAAGGTCAAAACAAGAATCTTCAAAATATGAAGAACACAGACACGAGGTAGAGGAAGCCTCAAAACCCTGTCTATGTTTACGCACAAAATATACCCATTTTCTATGTCTTTGCGGCTCTGTTTCTTTTCTAGGAAACAGATGCATCGACAATCCTTCGGTTTTTGAATCATTGGCGCAACTAATTAGATTAGGTCCGCCAGCAACACAGCGTTTTCCTCCGCGTTTCTTATTAAGATTACTAGTAGAATACGCCATGTTGATATATGTGTTCAACTTTCTACGTCACAAGTCATTAGCATACCGATCAAAAAGTTCGCAAAAAAAATGCTGAAAATCGTCACTTTGAACGTCCGTAGAATCACTTTCACCAATCCAATTTCAATTATAATTTCAGATTTAAAATCACTGAAACAAGGTGTTTCAATTAAGCTAAGAAAAAAGGCTAAATTCGTAAAAATTTGTTATTAATAAACAAATTTTCTTACAATCGACTAAATTGATTCTAACTAATAGAACTTAAATCGCTACTTTCAAAGGTCATTTGCTTCATAGCGTTTGGCTGTATACTTAATCTTCCAGGTTTAGTTTTCAGCATTGCCTGCTACTGAAGATTTAAAGCTTTCATTGTTCAACCTTTCTAAATTTCTGGAAGTTGATTCCTGACTTAAATTACTCGATTCTTCTTGTCGTTTAGCGTCAGATCGAGCTTTATTAACTCTTAAATGCCTGCGATTTCTCCTGTACTTGATCCATTTTCTTCTTCAACAACATACGACCTAAGAATTTTTTTTCTAATCACCATTGGTGGTAGCCATTTTTCTTCCTTTTGAGTACGCTCTTGACCAAACTCCTATACGAGTATAACAGACTTTAATCTTCGATTCATTAATAGTTGTGACGGTGAAGACATAGTTCCCTCCAAAGGGTTAGTTCGGTCATCAAGCAAAGCTTTATAAGGATCTTGAGCTTTCTTTAGAATATTTTTCTCTATTAGAACCGCTCGCTCTGCCTCTCCATTACATTGCGGGTATCGAGGGCTTAAAGTTTCATGCTAAAACACATAACTCTTCTGGAACTCTTAAGACAAATGACTTGGACTGTTATCTGATCGGACCACATCCGGGAGTCCATACAGCGTAAACATGATCTTTAAGTGTGTCACTGTAGCTCTACTAGTAAGTCTTTCTCATTTTGCTGTTTCCGCCACTTCGAATAATAATCCACACAGAGAAGATGATGTGAACCTCGATACTCGTACAAATAACATCCAACTCTTTTTGAAAGTGGTTATATTTGTCACACGTTTTGCACTGCTTACCTTTAGCAGGGCATTTACCTTCTAAGTAAAGGTATCCACACTTTCCATCGTTCACCTGATAGCTTCCAGCGACTGTCTGAGCTCTGCCACCTTTTGATTTTGTTTACGCTCTCTCAGCTTCAATCCACAACCAAAATCGATTGCTTTCTAATGTCAACGAAGATCCTCCTGAATTAATCTTGTTCTAACGTTAGACGATTTGACTCCAAATACTATTTGGTCTCTTACCATTTCGTCATTTTCTCAATATCCACAATCGTGGGCTAACAGTTTAAGTTCAGTTACAAAGTTTTCAAATGTTTCGTCCTGGTCTTGTTTTTGGTATGAATCAAGTATTGAGCAAACACTTGATTGGACTTTGGTTTTCATAAATTTCAAATTGTTCATAGTTTTTTCTTTTCTTCATCTGTCAGTGCAAACGTTTTGTAGATTTCTCGTCCATTCTTTCCTACCCAAATCATCAAATAACTTCTTTCTCAGCTTCAGAACAATCCTACAATGGACGTCCAAACATAAATTGAGAATGTTCTTTGAACGAACTCCAAGAACTGGGTAAATATTTTGATTGCCAGTCAATTTGAGGAACTGAACCAATAATTCGCTCCATCTTCCTTTTTCAAGAAAACACCAAGTTTTGCAACTATAAACGCTTAACTTCCACGGATGCATATGCATTGACTGCTTGCAGCGCCATTAACGTCAAATCACCATATTGGTGTTGTTAGAAAGATGACTTTGAGTAGTACATGGGGTGGGAATCACAAAGTTTACTTTTGTTATTCCATACGCCCATGTACTATACTACATATAACCGGGTAACAACTATCTTTATAACAGCGCAAAATAAGACCATATTTCAAAGGCGTCCCTCAGTAAAAGGTCATGTAAAAAGCTGTAAAAAGTCATTGTTTCAAAGTAGTGTGAAAAGGCTATGTTTCAAAGGCGTCCCTCAGTAAAGGCCATGTAAAAAGTCATTGTTTCAAAGGGGTAAAATCTCGAGTTTACAATCTATCGTTTAAAAATATGGAATCTATATTTTTTTGAAATATATAGGTGCGTTTAAATTTTACAAACGGTCTTTACAAACAAATGTTAACAAGCATCGGTTCGGGGATCGAGCAGCGCAGAGCACTTCGTGCTCGAGCAGGGAATGGATCCCGAGAATTTGGAACCCTGGTGGGAAAATTTTCACGAAGTGAAAATTCGGGGTTCCCACAGATTCGAAGAATTCGAAGAATTCGAGAATAACAGAGGCTTAAAAAATGCTCTTCAAAAAACCGTCTTTATTAATCAAGTGTTATTAAAATATCAGTATCAGCGATAGCTGGTTTTGTAAGCGCGCGTGTCTTAGTGCATGTTTTCAACAATGGTTGTTTAATGTAGATAGCACATTTCATCAGCGCATGTATAATAATACAATGTTTTACAAAACTATGGAATCTATATGTTTTTTTAATTTGTCTGTCAAGCGAGTGTTATATGTACATGTTTAACAATGTTTTATAATTTTTGTTAAAAGTGTTTTTAATAATTGTTTCAGGATTTTGAATTTTTTTGTATATCGCTTTTGTATTACTTGTTACAAACAGTTTATTCTTCACCTTCATCTTTAGGCTTAGCTTGATAGTTATCTTTAATAAATTTTTTTAATTTTTCGATTTCATCATTTACATATTTTTTAGCTGCTAGAATATTGTCTTCTATAGTGGCCGCAAAATTTGATGAATAACCATTATATAACATAGACAATGTAGATGTATGTTGTGAATAAACCTGTATTTTAGATAATCCATTAAATGCTGCAAGCCATTTTCTTTTCCATTCATTATAATCAATTGAAGCTGAAGATTTTTTTGGGTAAATAATAATAGAAATATTGTTTATATTATCATCAACACAGTAAACGTAATATAAATCTAGTAGTGCAGCACTTATCTTTTTTTCATTATCATTTGTTATTTTAATGATAAATTTTTTATTAATCCTATCTACCATAATATCTAATTGAATTGTTTTAGATTTATCAGATGTATTTATAAATGGAAGTGTGAATTCAATAAATTTAATATTGTTAAAAAGAATATTTATAATATCTTTTTGGCTACTAACATTTGAGTTGAAATTTAATTGGTTACTATGGTGTACAATTTTACTTTTTACTATATCATCTATTTGAGTTTTAGTATAGTGGTCATTAAATTTATTATCAACTTGAGTTTTATTATAATAGTTATTTAAATTAGAAGTCAAAGCATACTTACCATCAGCTTGTGTTTTAGTATAGTAGTCATTAAATTTACCATCAGTTTGAGTTTTATTATAGTTATTTAAATTAGAAGTCAAAGCATACTTACCATCAGCTTGTGTTTTAGTATAGTAGTCATTAAATTTACCATCAGTTTGAGTTTTATATAATATTGATTTAAATTAGAAGTCAAAGCATACTTACCATCAGATTGTGTTTTAGTATAGTAGTTATTAAATTTACCATCAGCTTGTACTTTAGTATAGTGGTCATTAAATTTATTATCAACTTGAGTTTTATTATAGTAATCATTAAATTTACCATCAGCTTGTGTTTTAGTATAATAGTTAGTTAAATTAGAAGTCAAAGCATACTTACCATCTGTTTCAGTCTTTGTGTAATATTTATTTAAATTAAACTTAAAGCATACTTACCATTTGTTTCATTCTTTGTATAATAGTTGGCTAATCTTGAAACAAAAACATATTTATTATCAGCTTGTATTTTAGTATAATATTTTAGTAAATTAGAAATCAAAGCATACTTACCATCAGCTTGTGTTTTAGTATAGTAGTCATTAAGTTTACCATCAGCTTGAGTTTTAGTATAATAATTATCTGATAGATGTGTTTTATCTAAAGATCCTTGTATATTTACATTAATATCTGTTTTATCATATCCATAAAATAAGCTCATTTATATTATTCCTCAGATTTTATATCCGGTTTATTATTTTTATGTTCGTAAACATGTTTAACGGTTGTTACACCTCCAGATAAAAACCCTAAAAAAGGTAAGATTGGTGATATTTTTTCTACTAAACTGTACACATCTCGTTTTAAAAGGTCGTCTGATTTAAGCTGTTTTGTTAATTCTTTGGAATCTTCAATAGCATCAAACCCTTTTAATATATCTGAAAATTTTGATATAACTAAATCAGTTAAAAACTCATTAGCTTTTTGTAATCGTTTTTTCTCGTATTCAATGTATAATTTATCAATAATTTTTTGACTAGCTTTTTTAATGTAAGCAACTGACTTATCTAAATCACCATCTTCAGCTAGTTTAAGTAGTTGATCTCTTTTATTAAAACCTTCTTGAAGCTTATCTTGTATATTATCATCACATACAGCATTTTTGATAGTATCATTTGCGGAATCAATCTCATTAATTATATCATCAATTGTTTCAGGCTCTTTACGCTTTGGCATATATATAACACATGTTTTATTTGGAATAACAATTTTCCATTGGTATGGGTATACAAGTTGAATTTTTAAATGTGCATACTTATTATTTTCAATTTTTGGTTATTTCTTCTATATCATCTTTCTTAAAACCATAAAGATAATCATCAAATATGGTTTTCATATCATTGCGGTTTGGATTATAAAATGTAACTAAATAACTTATATTTTCACGATAAGGTTTGGCAATACTTGTCAATTGCTGCGTCACCATAATAGTAGATAGTCCATAATGGCGAGCACTGAATCCTAATTTTATTAATTGGGAGGTCCTATTTTTAACATCTAAGCAACTAGCAACATCATCAAATATAATAACACTGTTGGTACCTTTATATACATCACTAACATATTTTAAAACAATATCTATCTGATCTTGGTCACATTCTACTTTAATTAAATCAGAATCATTTATATATTTCCATTCTTGATAGGTTTTATTATAAGATAGTGTGGGGCAAATTAGAATAATATAATCAAAATGTCTATTAAAGTTTTCTTCTAACATTGTGAAAAGATGAAACTTTTACCACAATTCGTCATACCTCATATTAAAAGGTGTGTTCATTTATATATTACTTGTTATTTAGTATTGAATACTTTGTAAATCATTATTAACAAATTGAACAAGAGCATCACTAATAACATAGATGTAACAGTTTAAATCTTTTGTATATGCTCTTTTTAATTTCTAGCAAAATACCATTTTGAGTATTAATGATTTTTTCCGTTACCAGCAATATTTTTCTTGAAAGGTGCGTAAATCGATAACTAATGCAAATTTATCCTTATAGAATTTTTCAATTGTCATGAAGCAATCTATTGGGTTAGTTTTATCAAAAAACCGTCTTGCTTCTTCATAAAAGAGTGTTTTATACATGCCTTGGGCGAAAAGGCAATTTGGGGTGCCTTCTACTGTCACTTTTACTTCATCGATTAATGGATATATAAATTTTTCACTATCACTAACTGAATCTTCTTTGAATAGTAGTACGATGCCTTTCATTGATTTGCGAGGAACATTCACGTTTATGTTTTGTAATGTAGATGCTTTATCCCATTTTTCTTTTTTTAAGAGGGTTATATGATGATAAAATAGACTTCTTCCTACAGAATATAAATTTGTCACCTCATCTGCAATTTCTTGATTCTCAATAGTTTCATATTCTAGTTGGATATTTTCTAATTCATAATCACCTATAGAATTACCACTTTGAGGGATAAGGACTTGATCGCTCTGGGGTAATGTTATTATGTATTGAAAGTTATTATTCATATTGAAAGGGCAATACAGGCCATGGTCTTTAAGAATAGTATCAATATTAATTTTTTGCTTTGTACTATAAATATCATACATTAATTTATCTGATACTTTTTCTGAACTTCCACTTGTTGCAGCACTATCATCTTTAGAAATAAGTTTTCTTAAATTTTCGTTAGCTATTCCATATTCAATAAGGCTTTGTCGATCACTTTTGGGCAACCACAGGTCTTTGTATACACTTATAATATTATGTTCACAACAATCGTAAAGAGTCTCTCCTGCCACTTTAATTTGTAGTCTATGCTGTAAAATCTTACTTAGATTATTTAGAAAGTGACTTTTTGTATTACTGATTTTAAGATCAAATGATAGATTAAGCGAACCAGGAACTAAACAACTATTTGATTTTAATTTGGGCACATTAACATAGATTTGTTCATTAGGTTTAACACTATTAGGATTAAAGGTTATACTATAAAAAGTACGGGTACCTTTAATTTTGTCATATTAATTTAAAATTAGGTAAAAGCTCTTCTTGTAATCTGTTCATATATATTAAAACATATTTTATTTTCTCCTTTGTTTATACTGATCATATATTAACAAAGCAGCAGCAATAGCTAAAATCCATAGATTAGAAGCTACCCATGCTAAACCTTTAGCTCCTAAAGATGTAGTCTGAGCTATAATATTCAATAAAGGCCCTAACACTGGCCATAATTTTTTACCTATATTTGCTAAAGCCTTAGAAAATTTACTAGTAGCTTGAGCACCTTGCAGGATTGCTTTTCTAGCTCCTATGACAATGGTTGTAATTATTCCAACCACAGATATAGTTAAAGCTGATAAACCTGGTATATTTTCCTTTACCCATTCTTTAAACCGCTGTAACCTAGTAATATCTTCTTCCTGTTTCTCTCGTACATCCTCTTTTTCTAATTGCTCTTGTTCTTCTCTAATTATAATTTCTAATTCATTGGCTCTTTCATGCAAATTAGTTAATTCATCATTGTTGTTGTCATTTCATTTTCATTTTCTATTTCATCTATTCTAGCTTGAGTTTTGTTTAGCTCTTCAGCAAAGTGATTTATTTGTGCTTTTATGAATTGCGGGCGTGTTCTTTTATCAATAGTTCCAGGGGTCATTACCCCTATATGTTCTCTAAGTTCTTGATTAGTTATTTGATTGAAATTTTCTGTATATTGATTATTTAAATCAACCATAGGCATACTCTCTTCAGTTTTTATAAATTCATCTTGCAAATTAATAATTCTTTTAATTTCGTTTTTAAATTGTTTAACAGCTTCTTCTGATTTTTTTGTTTTATTGTATTGTAGTACTCCATTACTATTACGTGTTAAAACAATTCTTTTCAGTAGCGCTGATTTCTTTTGTATTTAATGGTCTGTAAGTAATATTATTTATATTAGTTCTACCTAAATTTAATCTAAGTTTTATACCTTCATCATATGCAATACCTTTTAAATGATTAAATCTAAACACTATTCTATAATTTTTTGTAATGAAATTTTCAACAGCAAAATAAACTTCATTTTCAGGTCTATTAATATTTGTATAAATAGGAGTTGAAGTAGGAACATCAGGAAGAGTATTAGTATTGTTATACCATCATTATCAGTAATAAATAATTTATCATCATTATCATTAATAAATGATGTTTCAGCAATATCTTCATTATCATCGTTATTATCTTCATTATCATCATTATTATCTTCTTGCTTCTTATCTTCTAATTCAATATAATTAAAACCTCCTTCAGCCATTATATAGATTACTCTATATTTTGTATTTCACTTTCAGGAATCCAGCTATTATGTTTATTATCATAACCTAGCCATTTAACGAAAACCATCTTTTTACCTTTAACCTTCTTACGTTTTAATATTTTTTCAACTCTATAAACATCATCTTTTTTATTAACAACTGATAGTTCCTTTTCATAAAATTTACCAATTATAGGCTCTCCTTCTACATCTTTTATTTCATATAAATTCGGATCTCCTCTAATAACTTTAGTCACTTTAAACAACTCTTCTGTAAAATTTGCTTCATAGCCTTTCGTGAATATAGATTTATACTTTGATATTCTAACCATATCACCAATTTTAATCTTAGGTAATGGTAAATAAGCAACTTCATGACCGTATAATATATTCCATACTTCATCTTCATTATTTTTATTAACATCTTTAGGCTTCATTAATATTGTACTATGCTTTGTATTGTTATAATTATATACTAAATCATCTAATATATCAATCCATTTATACGTTCCTTTACTGTAAAAATATTTCCACATTGATGTTTTAAGCGTTCTGTTAAATCGTTCGACAATCGCAGCCTTTTATCATTTTTAGTAGAGAAGTACTTAATTTCATGTTTCTAATAATGATTTACACCTACATTATAAAATTCTTTACCATCATCAAATTGAGCTAGTTTCGGGTAATCATTAAATCTATCTTTAAATTGACTTAATAGTTTTGCAGCTTTTGTCATATTATTTGTGTCTTTCCTATAAACAGGATAGCAAATGCATATCTACTTTATTTCAATAGCTGTTAATACAATAATAACCATTGTTTTTATACTTATAAGAACCCATATCAACTAAATCCATTTGTATTTGTTCACCAAGATAGTTTACCCTTGTTTGTCTAAATTTATGTTTCCTGATAATAGGTTTATATCTAGTATATGTATCTTGAGATATTAACCATTCTTTAACCTGTTTTCTACTAACATCTATACCTTCTTCTAATGCTTTCTGATACAACCGTTCTGCTGATTGATACCCTGTTTGTGGATAATAATAAATATCTCTTAAACTTTGCTCAATTTTAATGTCTTCATCCATTTAACTTACTCAAGATAACATTCCAATAGAATACTACCTACATTAACAGGATTACCATCTTGATCTAATATATTAAATATTAGCTCGTTAAAAGCTCCTTTTATAATTGTGATTTTAGATTCAATATCGTTGTATTCGTATACAGTACCATATAACGACTGTATTGTTATCACTGGTAATGTTAAAGCTATATTACTTTTTTTTCCTTCAGGGTTATAATTATAACTTGAATTTACAATATTAGAAGAAATTTGAATATAGTTTAATCCTCTGTTTATATCCACTTTAGAAACACCATTTTGTACGATACCTTTTTTCATAGTTTTTATGTTATCATCAAAACCTAACATTTTAATAAGAGTATCAGACAATACTAATACCTCGTCATTATTATTAGTTATTTTACAAGTTCCGTTTTTTTCTACCATCTCAAGCTTTACATTAACAGACTCAAAA
This sequence comes from Xenia sp. Carnegie-2017, assembly GCF_021976095.1. Classification (NCBI taxonomy): domain Eukaryota; kingdom Metazoa; phylum Cnidaria; class Anthozoa; order Malacalcyonacea; family Xeniidae; genus Xenia; species Xenia sp. Carnegie-2017. The sequence continues at coordinate 10,643,430 of NW_025813469.1, forward strand.
AACGTTTTAAGCATTTTAAAAGTCCAGTAACCAGCATCTATATTATATTTTGTTGCGCTTATTGTAAAAGCTAAAGTATTATTTAATTTAACATTTTTATATTCCCAATACAAATAAGCCTTTTTGATATATAAATATGAATAGTTAGTTGTTACTATACTTTCTTGTAAGTCAACTTTTTTACGATCTCCGTCTATAAAAACAGTGAACTTCATATATAACATAGCTTATATTATATGTTAGACAAGCAAATAAAAGAAAATGATATAAAATTAGGGGATGATGATTCAAAAAATGTACCAACATGGCCAAAAATATATTTAGAAACAACTAAAAAGCCTTTGTTTTCAAATCTCATAGCAGCTGTTAATGGAGATGAAGGTCATTACCAGGACTTTTCGATCATAATTCATAGGTGGAATCAAGTTTATTGTGACACCTACATTTCAAAGGCCGGTAAATATTGATATCTGTAACTTTAAATTGTATGTCACAGAGAATGATTATTTTATGAGTAATTTACCACCTATAACAACCACATGGACAAATGAAATTAAAAGTAAAAAAGAACAGTCGACTGGTATAAGATACAATATTAAAAATCATTTAAATTATAAACAAGAATCTTACTACACTATGATTTGTGGTGCTTATGTTGCCAGTTTTTTATGCGGTATCGGGCTTAATCATTTAAATTTTGATAAAAGTAGAATTATACAAAGCCTTGTTAAATACCATCATTTATATTATCAGATCCGAAAATTTATGAAGCATCCATCGTTATTAGACAAATATGACTTTACGAATTGAAAAGCATATACCTTATAAAGGTATTTTAAAATTTGATAAAAACAATGATGGTATTATGTTAATTTTCAATATTCGACTACTGATTATAAGAGCTTCATTGCATATCATTCTGAAGGTATTACATTAATCGGAAAAGTTCTTTGCAAGAGAGCATTGAAAGTTTTGTTTATACAATTCTTGGAGCTGCAAATACAAGATGGTCAATAGTTAATCATGGAGCTAAAAGCCTGCAAACTCAAAACGTTTTAGAAATTATTAAAAGATACTATAGTACAGAATGATATGACTGTATTGATATCTAAAGAGTATAAAGAGATACGAATGTTATTTTAAATATGGCAATCAGTTATGGTATGATTCTAATACCAAGCCGTATGATCATATTGAATAAAAAGATTGATGGGTATAATAATATTTTAACACTAGCTAATAAAACTATGAAATTCGGTATTAATTCTAGAATAAATTATTATGGAGTTAAGGAAGAACCTAGAAAAGTACATCAAGATAATGCACCATCACAACACCTAGATACTCTAGATGAAGTTCATAAGAAACCATTAGTACATAAACATACAAAAATGATAGTAAATAATCCCCATCAAACAGATATGATTGTTTTACTAGGTTTATCAACGCTATCATCATTCATATTAGTTAAATATGTTTTATAATATAATATGAAAAAAGTTTTAGATTTTAATCATATTTCGAGTAAGTTGAGTCAAGAGGAATTTGAAAAGCTTAAAAAGTTGTATTTATACTATCACAAGTTATATACCTGTTATAAATGGAAGTATAATAAATTAAAGAAAATTAGACTGTCATTAAACATGGGAAGTATTTTTCTAGTCTCGACTGGTGGTATTGTAGGTAGTGTAACCCTTAACCCGATAATTATAGGCACCTCTGAGTTGTAGGTGCTTTAATTCAAGGCTATATGGTTAAGAGTAAGATTAATAATAACTTAGAAATGTGTAAATTTGCATATACATCATATGAAAAAATACTTATGGATATAAGATCATATTTAAGAGGATTACCTTATGATGAAGTGATATTTTTATCAGACCTAAAAGTTATCGATGATATTATAATAGACAATTTTACTACTATAGATGGTATGTTGAGTAAATATAACAAAAAATATAAAGATCTGTGAGTTATCTGTAAGTTATCTATAAGATTATTTGTGAGTTATCTGTGAACAAAATCTACAGTATTATATATAACATGTCTGAAGAAAATCTAAAAATTACTACAGTTAAGAAAGAGAAAGACCCTATTAGAGTCGAAGCTGGTAAACGATTGGCTGCTATATCGAAAGCTTCTAAAGAAAAAAAGATGCGAGATAGGATTGAATTAGAAAATAAAAAGAAAATTGAGGATAATAGCTGGAATATTAATTACGGATTTTTATTTGGAACTATTGGAGTATTAACTGCTATTGCTAGTCTCTATTATATAAGGAAAAATGATAAAAGGCAGGAAAAATTAACAAACGATAAAGCAAAAGAAGAAACAACTAGTGAAAAACATGTTTTGATACAAAAAAATAAACAATATAATTTAGACTCATTTGAATAAAATATTTCCTATTATATATGAGTAATACTATGACTAAGAAACAATTTATGAATGAGGCTTTTGATGCAGTGCTTGTGACAACAACTGCTATAGTGGTTTCTATGGCGTCTAAAAAACTACTAGGTCAAAAATTAACAGACACAAACAGTATCAAAGATTTTGCAAAACTAGCTATTGCTATTACAACATCAACAATGCTAGTTAAATATGCTCAAGACAAAAAATGGGTCCCTGAAAATCCATTTAAATCTGTATAAATATATATGACAAGTGTTATTACTAGTGGAATTGGAACAGCTTTTGGGGCAGTTGTTAATGGATTAGGTTTTTCTCTAGCAGGCTGGATATTTCATAAACTTGATAAAAACGGTTATGAAGAGGAAATGAAAAGACACAATAAGGCTCTAGAGGACCTATCTAAGGCTAAAGAGGCATTCTATGAAAATGAAGTCAAGCAGCATGATAAAATTCAACAGCTAAGACAAGAAATTCAATATGCTGATGATGATATAGAACTTACAAACAAAGCTTTAGATGCGCTTAGAAAAGTAAAAACGATACATTATAATGGGTTAACATTTCATAGAGAACCTCAATTAAATGACTTTTACAAACCATCTAAGAATATGAAAAATTATCAATCTATTACAATGGTTTTGATTGGTGGTATATCTGGATATTTATTATATAAAATTACTTAAAAAATAAAATATATAGTATTAGTATATGTATTGTAATAAATTTATTCATAAAGAATTAGAAGAGTTTTTTGGTTATGTAAATTGTTGCTTTTGTAATAAAAAGATATGTGATAGTTATATTAATAGGTCTGTTAAAACATACTTATGTTGCGAAAATCAAGAAATTATTTAGATAATAAAATGAATGTTTGTATACACTGCGGTACTGTTCATTCATATAAAGTAGTAAATGAGTGGATCCCAGAGATTTGGAAGTGTCAAAAATCAGTTCATTCAAGAAAAAAATGGTTTTATAATAAAATTAAATTTTGTGTACCTTTTGAATATGTTGAGATGATTACAAATGATTTTATAAAGGTTGTTGGGACAATGATTAAACATAAGTTGATACAGAAAAAGAATATTAGCATGTATAACTATTATATAATACGTTTAGCTAGTAGGAGGGGTATACCATTAAAACACCCTGTTAGAGATATGAAAAATAGTAAGACAAAGAGGATTTTTGATGATAGATTATTTGGTGAAGTATATAAAATTCTTGAGTGGGATAAAGGCATTGACTGTACTTATTATAAAAATTGGATAGAGTCAAAGAAATAAAAAATTTACTATTATATATGAATCTTAAAGATCTATTAAAAAAGATTAGAAATTTTATTCTATGTTGTAAAAAACTAGTTCTAATATAGAAGGTGTTTTGAAGGATTTTGAAAAACATTGTATAAATCAAAAGATAATTTAAACGCACCTTAAAAAATAATATATATAGTAATTATATAGAATGGTGAAAGTTATAAAAACAAAGATGTATATAAATTTAAAGGACATGAAATTAATTTAGATTTATTAGATGAAATTATGAAAGATAAAAACATGTATATTAAATCATTAAAGTACGAACTTTATTATAAAGACGATATTGATAGATATATAACTAAATATTATGAATTGAATACAAATGAATGGTTATCTTTTTCAAAAAATAGATATAATGTTGAAAATATAAAAAAAATATTACATGTGATGTGTAGTATGAATATTGATTATGAACCTGTTATATTGAATACATTTAAACCATCTAATATATATACTATTAGTAGTGATTTTTATATACTTAATATATATACTATTAGTAGTGATTTTTATATACCACAGTTTACACATATCACTGAAGCTTTGTTTAATAAATATCATGGATGGGATGATTGTTATTTTAAATATGAAATCAACAATATAGATACAGATGTTTATGTTATAAAATTTGATTTATATGAATATGGTCCTTATATAACTGCTTCTGGTATTATTAGAATCTATCTTAAACGCATTAAATAACTATTTAAAAAATAAAATATATAGTATTAGTATATATGTGTTCAGATAAACCAATACGAGGAAGACCAAAAATTTATACTAAAGAACAAATCAAACAACATAGGACATTATATATGCTCTCAAAACCATGGCATTGTGATTTATGTAATAAAACATATAGTTTAGCATATAAAACTTTACATCTTAAAACTAGAAAACATTTAATAAATTCAAAAAATTAAAAATAATACAGTTTTTACAAAAATTTAGGTGCGTTTAACAAAAAAAATTTAAATATATAGTAATTATATATGATAGAAAATAGAAAAAACTTAAAAGACTTAAAAACAAAAGATTATATTAATAACATTGAAATGAGTAATAATAAAATATCATTATGTCATTTCGGGCCTGGGTGGGTTTTTGACTTTTTAGACCATTATTTATTATCTAAATTTGATGTATATATATTAATTGATGGTTTACCAACAAAAATAAAACATTATGATTCTGATCAAGAAGGTTATAAAAAATGTAAAGATTTTAAAACATTTAAACATACTTTAATATCTGAATTAATAGAATATAATTTTAAATTAGTTGAACATAATAAAAAATTAAAATTATTAAGATTTAAACCTGATAATCATAAACAAGAACTATTGTATTATTATGATACTACTGTACAAGAAAGTTTAGATGATCCTGTTATTCGTGCACAATTAAATCAGTGTATATGGTTACATATGAAAGGGTTCAATCCTTATTATGAATATGGTTTAATGCCAAATATGTTACCAAATTTATTACATAAAAATCTGAATTAAAAGAATATTTAAAAAAAATAAAACTAAAAATGTTAAATAGATTAATTTAATAATTTTTATAAAAGTTTTAAATATAGATTTATTTCTATAATTAAAATTAGTGCGTTTAAAAAAAAAAATAAAATATATAGTATATATATGAATAGAGATTATTTAAATCGAAAGGTACTTAAAGACAAACCTATTTTATATAGTATGCCTAATATGAATAAAGATAAAACAAAACATAAAGTACTTAAAGACATGAGTATTTTATATAGTATGCCTAATATGAAAAAAGATGAACTTCAAAAGTTGACTAAAGACGATTTAATTAAGTTATTATTAAATCAAAAGCCGTGGGTTGAAGTTAATAATACTTCAATTTCCAAACCAGTACAAAAAGTACTATCACTATCCAATATTAAACAAATGACTGTGCAAAAGTTAAAAAATATTGCTAAGGAAAAAAAGGTTAAAGGTTATTATAAACTTAGAAAAAACGAATTAATCAAAGTATTAACACCAATCCCAAAACCAAGAAAGAATGTAAAAGAAATGGTTAAAGTGTATGAGAACAATACACAGATGCTATCAGATAAAAATAAAAAACCAATACCAACACCTAGAGTTAAAATAAGAGAAACAAACAATGCTCTTAAAGGTTATACAAAGTCATATGAAATAAGTGTTATTAACAATAAAGCACCATTAATACAAATGCAAAGCACAAGAAAGTATCTTACATATTATATTAAAGAATTATTAACAACAATTAAAGGATTAAAATTTGTTGAAACGCTTAAGGTAACATTTGAAAAATTTGAAATAAAAGATGGTGGAACGGCTGGTTATTTAACAAAAGTTGCTTATTTCAACAGCTCAGCTTTAACAATTACAAATAATGAAAATATTACTGAATCACTACAAATTTCAAAACAAAATATATTAAACAAGATTGATAAATTTACACAAGAAGGTTCTGGATGGGTTATTCGCTTTATAGATAATCATTATCTTAATGTTGTTAAATACAAACCATTACAAGGGTCTTCATACATTAATTTACCCCAAGAACTTAAAAACTCTAAAAAGGGTTTGATAAATATGAAAAATAAAGACAATAAATGTTTTATGTGGTGCCATATTAGACATATTAACCCACAAAATAAATATCCACAGAGAATTAAAAAATCTGATAAGGAATATATTAACAAATTAGACTACTCTGAGATTGAATTTCCAGTGAATGTTAAACATTATAATAAAATTGAAAAGCAAAACAGAATTAACATTAACGTTTTCGGGTATGAAAATAAACAACCATATCCATTATTCATATCCAAAGAACAATTTGAAGACCATATGGAACTACTATTAATAACTGATAATGAAAACAAACATTATATTCTAATAAAAAATTTTAATGCATTTATGTATAATCATACAAAGCATAAGGAAAGGAAACACTTTTGTATGCGCTGTCTTCAATGCTTTAGTTCTGAAAAAATATTAAATAACCATATAGAAAACTGTATATTAATAAATGGTACACAAGCAGTAAAAATGCCTGATAAAAATAACAACATACTTAAATTCAACAACTATCATAAGCAACAACCAGTACCATTTGTTATATATGCTGATTTTGAAGCTATTACAGAAAGGATATCTGGTTGCCAACAAGATAATGGTAACTCATATACAGAAGCCTATCAGAAACATACTGACTGTGATTATGGGTATAAAGTTGTTTGTTGCTATGATGATCAATTTACTAAACAAATTCAACTATATAGAGGTGAAAAGGCTGTTTACAAATTTATGGAAGCTATATTAAAAGAAGTTAAATATTGTAAAAATATTATGAAAACCCACTTTAATAAACCATTAAAAATAACATCTGATGATGAAGAAGAATTTAAAAGAGCTGATGAATGTCATATCTGTACCAAAAAATATACTAACAAAGATATTCGAGTTCGAGACCATTGTCATATCACTGGTAAATATAGAGGCTCGGCACATCAAGATTGTAATTTAAAACTTAGAATAGACTCTGATAAATTAAAAATCCCAGTAATATTTCACAATCTACGTGGGTATGATAGCCATTTTATTATGCAAGAAATCGGAGCAATTGTTAATAAGCATACATACAAAAACAAATAAGGTGAGGAAACGCATATGAATATAAATACTATACCTAATAACATGGAAAAATATATGGCTTTCATGTTAGGTAACCATTTAACATTTCTTGATAGTTTTCAATTTATGAGCTCTAGTCTTGAAAAGCTTGTTAGTAATTTACCTAAAGATTCATTTAAATATACCTCTAAGCAGTTTCAAAGTGAAAAATTTAATTTAATGACTAACAAAGGTATATACCCATATGATTATATGGATAGCTTTGAAAAGTTTTATGAGGGGTTTCCTTCAAAAAAAGACTTTTATAGTATTCTTACTAATGAGAATATATCAGATGATTCTTATAAGCATGCTCAAAATGTTTGGAATACATTCAATCTAAAAAACATGGGTGATTACCACGATTTGTATCTGAAATCTGATGTATTGTTATTAGCTGATGTATTTGAAAACTTTCGAAAAACATGCTTAGAATACTATAACTTAGACCCATGTCATTATTTTACATCACCGGGGTTGTCTTGGGATGCTATGCTTAAAATGACAGATATTAAATTAGAATTAATGACTAATATTGACATGTTTCAATTCATTGAAAAAGGTATGAGAGGAGGTATTTCTTATATTTCTAACCGATATGGTAAGGCAAATAACAAGTATATGAAAACATTTGATAAGAATAAACCCTCAAAATATATAATGTATCTTGACGCCAATAATTTATATGGATGGGCTATGTCACAATACTTACCTACTGGTGGTTTTAAATGGTTAACTGAGAAACAGATTAACAACATAAATTTAGCCACATATAAAGAAGATAATAAAAAAGGTCTAATTTTAGAAGTTGATTTAGAATACCCTGAAGAACTACATAATTTACATAACGATTATCCACTAGGACCCGAAAAAATTAAGGTAACAAGTGAAATGTTGTCAAAATATTGTAAGACAATTGCTTCTAATTACAATATATCAACAGGTTTACTTTTAAAGTTAATACCTACATTACAAAATAAAGAGAAGTATGTGCTACATTATAGAAATCTTCAATTATACTTAGATCTTGGGTTAAAATTAAAAAAAGTACATAGAGTACTTGAATTTAATCAATCTCCATGGTTGAAAAAATACATAGACTTTAATACTCAAAAAGAACTAATGCAAAAAATCCTTTTGAAAAAGACTTCTTCAAACTCATGAATAATTCGGTGTTCGGTAAGACCATGGAAAACTTACGAAAAAGAGTAGATGTTAGACTAGTAACTAATAAAAATAAATTATTAAAATTAGCTTCAAAACCTACTTATGTAAGTAGTAAAATCTTCAATGAGAACCTTGTGGCTGTACATAAGATCAAAGAAACACTAACCCTTAACAGGCCGGCATATGTGGGAATGTGTATCTTAGATTTATCTAAAGTATTAATGTATGATTTTCATTACAATTATATCAAGAATAAATATGGTGATAAAGCTAAACTTCTTTTCACAGACACAGATAGTCTAACATATGAAATCGAAACTGAAGATGTCTATAAAGATTTTTGGGTTGATAAAGATAAATTTGATACTAGTGATTACCCAGAATACCATAAATATCATGATAAAACTAATAAAAAAGTTATTGGTAAAATGAAAGATGAAGCTGCTGGAATAGTAGTTAAAGAATTTGTTGGTTTAAGAAGTAAGATGTATAGTTATATTAAAGATAATAATAAAGGAGATAAGAAAGCTAAAGGAATTAAGAAAAATGTTATTAAAAACAAAATAAAATATGAAGACTATAAACAAACATTATTTGAAAATAAACAAATACATCATACAATGAAAACTATTAGAAGTGTAAACCATCAACTTAGTAGCTATGAAATTAATAAAGTATCCCTTAGCTGTTTTGATGATAAGCGGTATATATTAGATGATGGTATAACTACTAGAGCTTATGGCCATTATTTAAATGATAATTAAAACTTATTTTAATATACAGTTATAATGTGTTGTAAGCATGTAGCGTGGGGTCTCTGTTAGAGTAAAATCATACATACCTGCTCCTCATGTTTGACTACATATCACATAACTGTTTGTAATAAGTAATTAATACAAAAACGATATACAAAAGAATTCAAAATCCTGAAACAATTATTAAAAACACTTTTAACAAAAATTATATAAAACATTGTTAAACATGTACATATAACACTCGCTTGACAGACAAATTAAAAAAACATATAGATTCCATAGTTTTGTAAAACATTGTATTATTATACATGCGCTGATGAAATGTGCTATCTACATTAAACAACCATTGTTAAAAACATGCACTAAGACACGCGCCTGACAGACAGATTAAAAAACATATAGATTCCATAGTTTGTAAAACATTGTATTATTATACATGCGCTGATGAAATGTGCTGGTTACATTAAACAACCATTGTTGAAAACATGCACTAAGACACGCGCGCCGCTACAAAACCAGCTATCGCTGATACTGATATTTTAATAACACTTGATTATTAAAGACGGTTTTTTGAAGAGCATTTTTTAAGCCTCTGTTATTCTCGAATTCTTCGAATTCTTCGAATCTGTGGGGGAACCCCGAATTTTCACTTCGTGAAAATTTTCCCCACCAGGGGTTCCAGAATTCTCGGGGGATCCATTCCCCTGCTCGAGCACGAAGTGCTCTGCGCTGCCGATCCCCCTCCGAACCGATGCTTGTTAACATTTGTTTGTAAAGACCGTTTGTAAAATTTAAACGCACCTATATATTTCAAAAACATATAGATTCCATATTTTTAAACGATAGATTGTAAACTCGAGATTTTTACCCCCCTTTGAAACAATGACTTTTTTACATGGCCTTTTACTGAGGGACGCCTTTGAAACATAGCCTTTTTCACACTACTTTGAAACAATGACTTTTTTTACAGCTTTTTTACATGACCTTTTACTGAGGGACGCCTTTTGAACTATGGTCTTATTTTGCGCTGTTATAAAGATAGTTGTTACCCACGGTTATATGTAGTATAGTACATGGGGCGTATGGAATAACAAAAAGTAAACTTTTTGTGATTCCCTACCCCCATGTACTATACTACTGACTTGCCTCTCAGCAAGTGCATATTTATATATTTTGAATACTCATTTACATAACTAATTAACATACATTACAGATCTTACATGTATTCATTCAATATTTTTTTTGAAAGGATAACAAAATGCAATTACATTTTCTTGACATCATACTGTGGTACAGTTTTCACTGGCTTGGTAGGATATTCCTTGGTATCTTTGGTATCGTAGGATTCATCTGTCTTGGAATTTCATTAACATTATACGATGATGATTCATTTCATTGTTATAACAAGAACATATCAGCAGCCAGAGAAGCTTCTCTTATAAAAAACATCGATTTAAGCTGTTTGAGTCAATACAGAAATGAGTTAAATTACGACATTTCTAATTTGATTATGGTTTTTATTGGATTTTTGGCATTGTCATAACTTTGAGTATTCTATTTGGATATTTGGTGAAAAATCGAGTTCAAGACCATGCTCGTCCTATAACAGAAAACTACAGAAATGAAAGTGATGAGACTTTACTTGCAACTACTAGTAAAAAGGCTCCTCGTTTACTTACATTTTATATTTACATCGCTCATTTGGTTATTCGCTTCATCACATTGACTACATTTGTTTGGTTACTTTTCTCCAAAAAGATTCCCAATGACTACTCCTGTTTGTGGCATCTAACAATGAAAGAAACGTCCTGGATGAATCACACTGCTCCTGCCTCAAGCGATGTCATATTTCTTGATTGTAAAAACGCTAGAAGTGCCAAAAGTAAAGCCTTGATCGACGTGGTAGCAATTATTGATGTCATTTTTAACTTTCTAACAATTCTAGAGATTATTTACTTAGTGTATATGGCTTGCAAGGACAGTTTGTTCAAGAGAGAGAAAGAATTTTGTATTGTTTATTTGTTACGAAAAAATAAAAGAATCAGAAAATGGTCAAAGCAAATAAAAAAACAGTCTCGTGATTACAAAATCCCTGACGAATTTAATGATGAAAGCACTTTGAAAATATCTGACCTTTCAGTCAATGTTAACATTAAAGCTGAAAGTTTATTGGAAAAAGCCTACCCTAAAACTTATAAACGACATGAAATCTTTCATTATCAGCTTAAACCTGATGAAAAGGAAAAGGAAAAGGAAAAAAAATTGATGAAAGCAACTGAAATTTTTACAAAAATACAGGAACGTTCCATTTTAGTCATAAGAAGAGCAGGAATTGGTAAAACTGTGTTGACTAGAGAACTTATGCATGAATGGAAACAGAGTAAAGATGAATTTTGGCTAGATAAACTAGTTGTTTTACTAAGATGTTGTGCGCTAAAAAAGTGTTACAATTCTGTCAAAGATATGTTCAGTGAATGCGATAAAGCATCAAATCAAGATTTTGAACAAATTTAACAGTTTATACAGGTCCATCCAGAAAAAAACAATCCTTCTCATTGACGGTGTTGATGAACTGGACAATGATGAGCTGGAGCAGCCCAATTTCAAAACGGTGTTCACATGGTTAATTGACCTGGTTATAGGTAAACTGTTGCCTGATGCCACTGTTCTGATAACGTCACGACCCACAGCCGAAAATAGATATCGTATGCTACCTTTTGACCGGATTGTGGAGATCGTGGGCTTTTTTGATGACCAGACAAAAAATATGTTAACAAGATTTTCAGTGAAAATAATGATTTCTCTACCCAGATTATCAAGTGCATCGAGAGATCTCTTGAGCTGAGTAGCTTATGTTATATCCCCGCTAACACTAAAATGATCTGCCAGATACTAAACGAAATCTTCAAAAAGGAAAGAGAAGTTCCAAAGACTATAACTGAGATCTATAAAAGAGCACAAATAGAATTCTATAATGATCCATGTGAACATGACATGAATGAAATAAAACATATTGCATACAATAGAATTGATGGAAGAAGTTTAATTTATGAAAAAGATGCCAGTGACCCTCGTATCTTGAAAACATCAAGTATTTTTCATGAAATACCACGTACTGGTGTACGCATTCTTTTCTGTTTTGATCATTTAACACTTCAAGAGTCTCTTGCTGCCAAGCATGTAGTTGAAGATGAGAAAAATATTGAAAAGTTTTTGGATCATTGTAAAAATCCTAATTGGCAATTGGTAATACAGTTTGTAGCTGGTTTGGTTGGAGACATGAAGAATTCTGGAAAAAATATGAAAAAAATAACAAAAGATATTGAAGAAAGGTATTATCTTGGAGTTTATACTTCTTTCATAAACAAGCATGAACTGTATGTATTATTTTCTTTTAAAGATTGTGCTTCGATTTCAGACAGTTTTATGCATAGAATGGGATGAAAAAATAACAATTTATAAGATATGGTTTATAAAATATAGAATAGTTTTGCGTGTTTTATAATTTGTCATAAAGTTCATTAATTTTCATTAATGAATATTCACATATTATATTTTTTGTAGATCACTTAAAAAATTTTGCACTTGAAACTGGCTTTCACACAAAATGACAATTTATTTTATAAAAAACGACCGAATCTTGCTTTTTATAATCAATACATTTTGTCATTAAAAAATAACCATGTTTATATTAAATTTTATATGACTCAAAGATTATAAAAGTACTTATTGGAAAATTTAGCTGCATTCTACCAAACATTCTCTATGCAGTAGGTGAATATACATAAACTTAAATAAAGACCATACGAGTTGTGTGCGAGCCACTTTCAATGATACAAATTGAGTAATCATTTCCATCTATTATGTACTGTGTAAAAATAATTACTATTATAGTATTTCATGAAATTTTGTTGATTCAACATCAATTCTTATATTTTTTATACTTTTGTTCACTAAACCTCTAAAGTAAATCCATAATTACTCGAGCAAAATATAACTTTTCGATTTTATTATTTTGTCATTTCTCTTGCATAACTTACTGCATATGGGCATATAGAAAATGCAGAAAACAATGATGTGCTCAAAGTTTAGATATATAACTCTAAATATGTTATCAATTGTTGTGATTTGTACATTTTTGCATCAATACCCGAGAACAAATTGCATATGTATAATGTTGAGGAAAGCAATGAAAATTTTATCGTTTTTGCCGAGTTTCAAATTAATTTTATTGTGATGTTTTTATCATGATGTCAAAAGATTGTGAAACAGTAGCTTTGAGTGAAAAAGATCTAATCAATAGTTCACACTTGTAATTACACAAGGCATTTTATGTACATCACCATTGATTGTGAGCATAGTATAGGAATAAGTTTATCGTACCTTTTTGTCTGTTTTTCGTCATATTTTTTTTAAAGACCGTATGATCCAGAACATATCATTTCCAAGATTTCATATAATTTTCATGTTTGATTGAAGGTACTTAGCAAAAATCAATGACGGATAGCTTTACCTCTGAAGCAAATTGATGATAATGTGTATTGTGACATTTTTGTTTACACTATCAGTATCTAAAATTCTCATATCTTTTATAATCTCTGGATCATTGGATCATTGGATCATTGGATCAAAGACTATGATTGGATACAGTCGAGAACATGACTCGTTTCCAGGTTCCGTAATGTTATCAGGTTACAATTGATGGGTGTAATGGCTGTGATTAGAGCGCTAATGTGCCTTATTAAATTTCGAAAAATGGTGTAAATAAAAAAATGTAATTAAAAAACAATTTGAACGGTTTTCAATGACAGTCGATGGAGAAGGCTATCACATTGTGAAATTTGTCGCCTCAAACTTCAGAGGAACCACACAAGAAAGTAGACAAAATGAAAGACAAAATGTTCAGCAAAAGACGAACAGAAACGTAGACCCAAATATAAACAAAAATGTAGACATAAAATTAGACACAATATTAGACACAACGGCAGAAAAACTGATTGACAAAGGTGAACATAAATCCATAAAAAAAAGATTCACACAAAGGTAGACAAAAACGTAGACACAAAAGTGGACACAAAAGTAGACATAAAGGAAGATATAAAGGTAAAAAAAACAGGCACATACGTAGACACAAAGATATAAATTTTCTTTCTTATTTACGCCCTTTTTGGAACTAGGCAGCAGCTCAATGACAGGATTATTGTGGGGAAATAAAGTTTTTCAAACTGCCTATCTATTTATCTTTACTTATGTTTAAAGGAGATGTTGTCCATTAAAGATTAAACTTATGTCGTTACTGTAGTATAGTTATTATGTAAATCATTAGTATTTCGTACGTCCTATTACGTATATTATAATTAAGTAAAGATCTGTATAAAAGTAATATGACAAAGCAATAAAAGAGAGAAATCCCACAATATTACATCTGGCGACAAAGATTACGAAGGGACGAAGAAATATGATTTGATCCTGACAAAGATACTACAATTCGAACATGACAGCTTTGCCTACCTTCCCGACGTTCAACTTAGAAGAACCAGACCTTAGAAAAGCTTGGGGAAAATACGTATCAAGATTGGAGAATTTGTTGTTGGCAATGAACATCACAAACGCCGCAAGAAAGAAGGCGATGCTCCTGCATTATGTCGGTGAAGAAGTTAATGAGATATTCGAAACTTTAGCAATTGACGAGCCAGATAGAGAAGAAGATGTATTTAGAAAAGCGGAGAAAGCGTTACGAAATTACTTCACTCCACAGAAGAATATAGAATTCGAAGTTTATAAGTTTCGTCAAGCGAAACAACTCCCGGGAGAAAAAATATCCGCGTACTACACGAGATTAAAAAAATTGGCCAAATCCTGCGAATTTCATGAAGAAAGCAGAGAGATAAAAACTCAGATCATACTTAATGGTTTGTCTTCAAAATTGCGGAGAAAAGCGTTAGCAGACCCCGAAATAACGATAGAGAAATTAATACAAATGTGAAAAACAATGGAGATGTCAAAAACACAAGCAGAAGGCATCCAAAGCACGAATCGAATTTGGCATAAAAGAAAGCAGTTCAAGACGCCCACGGATAAAACCTCAAATGCTTCCGAATATTCATCGAAGATCAAATGCAAATTATGTGCTCGTGAACATCGTCCAGGGAAAAAAAATTGCCCGGCATATGGAAAGAAATGTCGACAGTGTTTAAAGTGAAACCATTTTCAAGTTTGTTGCTATGAGAATCGAATAGGCATAAAGCGGATGCAAGACAATTATCAAAGTTCTCGCGCTGAATCAACAAAGCGAAACGGACAGATAAAACGCAATCAAGTAAGACCTCGTCAAGTGAATACTGTGCAAGAAATAACGTCTGAATCAAGTATGGAAGATGAATATGTATTTTCAACGTTGACGGCGCAGCAAAAGCTGCCGAAATTTAAAGTTAAGATAAATGGTACTACTGTGTCAGTCATGGCAGATACCGGTTCCAGCGTAAATCTCTTGGATGAAGTGAATTTTAACAAATTGAAGAAAAAGCCAATATTGCAGGAGGAAGATGAGAAAATCTTTCCTTATGGGTCGAAAAAACAACTATCAATTAAAGGAAAATGTCAGTGTGTGGTCGAAACCGATAAACTATATGGGTTGGAGACATTTTTTGTTGTTAATGGGAATACGGATTGCTTGATAAGCTGGAAAAGCTCTCAAAAATTTGGCCTGGTACAAATAGTTGTATCCATTGAAGGCACTAAAAAGTCTAAACAGGAACCCGTTAAAGAAAAGGCACAAGAAATAGTGAGAGAAGATACCAAAGTGGAAGAGCTAATTAACAAATATCATGAAGTCTTTCAAGGACTGGGAAAATTGAAAGGGTTTCAAGCTCATTTACACGTAGATAAGGACGCACAACCTCATCGTCGGGTGCCGTTTCATGTAAGAAAAAGCTTGGAGAAACAGTTAAAACGAGACGAAGAACGTGCAGTCATAGAGAAAACGGATGGACCAACACCTTGGGTTTCACCAGTCGTGGTCGTACCAAAACAAAAAATAGAGGTCCGAGTTTGTATAGATATGCGACAAGTAAACAAAGCAATAAAGAGAGAACGACATTTGACTCCGACGATTGGTGAAATTATAAGTGATCTAAATGGTGCTGTATGGTTTAGCAAATTGGACTTAAATCAAAGCTATAACCAGTTAGAGCTCAATGCAGAATCAAGATATTTGACAACCTTCTCAACACACATTGGTCTACGGAGATTTCGACGTTTGAGTTTTGGAATAAACTGTGCTGCAGAGATATTCCAAAATCCCATCAGAGAAACGTTGAATGGACTGAGAGGAGTGATTAATATCAGTGATGACATTATGGTGTTTGGCGTAGACGAGAAAGATCACGATGCAAATTTGAACGCGGTATTACAACGAATTAAAGATTGAGGACTAACTCTTAAGAAGGAGAAATGTCTGTTTAAGAAAAGAAGTTTAATATTCCAAGGGTATGTGTTCTCAGAGAATGGTATTGTGCCGGATCCCAATAAAGTGAGAGCAATTAAGGAATGCATAAATCCTAAAGATGTAGGAGAAGTACGAAGTTTGTTAGGCATGACCAATTTTTGCTGTCGATTTATTACACATTAGGCCACAATTAAGGAGCCGTTACGTCGACTTATTAAGAAAGATGCCCCATTCGTGTGGACAAGAGAACAAGAAGACACAATGAAAACCCTACGGAAAGAATTAACTGATGGGCCAAAAAGTGCGTATTTTGATCCGGATAGTGATACGGAGGTTTTCACAGATGCTAGTCTAGTTGGTATTGCAGCAGTCTTGGCGCAGAGGAAAAAGGGAGAAGAAAAAAAGAAAATAATTGCTTACGCTAGTAAATCACTAACTACCACAGAGAAGAATTATTCTCCCTTTCGCTATAGTATGGGCCTGCGAACATTTTCATTTATATTTGTTTGGAGGAAAATTCACCATCGTCACTGATCACAAGCCGCTGGCGAAAATATACCCAAATCCATCATCAAAGCCATCTGCGAGATTAGAACGATGGGCTTTGCGATTGCAACCATATGATTTTGAAATTTGTTTTCAACCTGGAACTAAAAATCCTGCAGATTTTCTCTCACGTCAGCCTTTATCTGATGAGAAACTAAACAACCGGCAAGAGAAAGTAGCAGAAGAATTTGTTAATTACGTTACACAGAACTCGGTTCCAAGAACAATCAGCAGGAAATATCTGGAAGAAGCTACAAGAGAAGACATTACTCTTCGAGCAGTAATTCAAGCCATTGAAACAGGTAAATGGTTTGAGAGTTCAAAGATGGTAGGAGTAAATCAAGCAGAATTAAGTTCATATGACAAAATTAAAGATGAACTTTGCATATCTTTGGGTATAATTCTATAAAAACATCAAATAATCATACCAGAATATTTACAAGAGAAAGTAGTGAACATTGCTCATGAAGGTGGTCATATGGGAATGTCAAAAACGAAAGCGTTATTACGTGAAAAGGTATGGTTTCCACGTATAGATGAGTGAGTTAATGAAAAAGTTAAATCGTGTTTAGCCTGTCAGATTACAACTCCAATCAGTGAAAAGGAACCATTGAAAATGTCAGAGTTGCCCAGATCTCCTTGGAAAGAGCTAAGTATGGACTTTGGTGTACCTCCTACAGTCATAGGTGAATATTTGTTTGTTTTGTATGATGATTTTTCCATATATCCTATTGTAGAAGTAATCCGATCAACGTCCGCAAAGACTGTTGTAATCTGTTTGGATAAGATCCTTTCGGAGTTCGGATACCAGATACAATACGTTCAGACAATGGACCGCCATTTAATAGCAAGGAATTTTACGAGTTTTCAAAGTATTTGGGATTTAAACACAGAAAAGTAACTCCTTATTGGCCACGAGCCAACGGGGAAGTGGAAAGATTTATGCGTACTATCAAAAAGACAATAAAGGCTGCGATAATGGAGAGAAAAAATTGGAAGCAAGAAATCCACAGGTTCCTGCGAAATTATCGTGCCACACCTCATAGTTCGAACAAAGTTTCTCCATCTATGGCTTTATTCGGTCTACCAATGAAAGGACGTTTACCTGAAGAACCATTTCATGTGGATACAAAGGAAAGAATTCGAGTACAGCATGAAAGAGCAAAATTGAAGATGAAATTACATGCAGACAATAACAGGAACGTAAAGACAAGTGAGATTAAAGTAGGTGATATGGTGTTAGTAAAAAAAAGATACGAACACGAATAAACAACAAACACCCTAGGATGGTAAGCCATGTGATATCGTGGAAAGAAAAGGTTCAATGGTAACAGCGAAGGAAGATAGAATGTTGTTTACTCGTATATCGTCATTTTTCAAGAAGATAGAAAATGGGAAAAGTCTAGGAGAACCCATTGAGGAAAGTATAAAGGAAACAGAACGGTGGTATCATTTGCGTACAAGAAAAGCCCCTATTCGATACGGACAAGTTGAAAGTTAATTTAGAGATAGCTATAAAAGAAGCAATTAATATTTTCATATACGAACTTATAGATACAAAATGCAAAAAAAAATATTTAATTAGTTATGTAAATAATTAATATTTCGTACGTCATATTACGTATATTATAATTAAGTAAAGATCTGTATAAAAGTAATATGCCAAAGCAATAAAAGAGAGAAATCTCGCAATATCACATTGTGAAATTTGTCACCTCAAACTTTAGAACAACCACACAAGAAAGTAGACAAAAAGATAGAGAAAAAGTTCAGCAAAAGACAAACAGAAACGTAGACCCAAAGATAAACAAAAATGTAGACATTAAGTTAGACACAATATTAGACACAACGGCAGAAAAACTGATTGACAAAGGTGAACATAAATCCATAAAAAAAAGATTCACACAAAGGTAGACAAAAACGTAGACACAAAAGTAGACACAAAAGTAGACACAAAAGAGGAAAAAAAGGAAGATATAAAGGTAAAAAAAAAGGTAGGCACATACGTTGACACAAAGATGTAAATTTTCTTTCTTATTTACACCCTCTGTAGAATTAGGCAGCAGCTCAATGACAGGATTATTGTGAGTAAATAAAGCTTTTCAAACTGCCTACCTATTTATCTTTACTTATGTCTAAAGGAGATGTTGTCCATTAAAGATTAAACTTATGTCGTTACGACCGATGAACTCCTGTAGCTGAAAATAGTTTCTTTAGCAAAATCCTGATTTGTACTTTACTATACGTCCAGTACTCGAACAATCACGAAATGAATGTTGCGTCTATAAATTTAGTCCAATTGAATGCAGTTAATGCTATCACAAGGGAGGACATTTGAAAAATTCGTTATGTTATAGTAAAGTGCATAAGCTATTTCATAGGAGAAGAAATTTGAAAAAGTCAGCAAAGGTTTAATCTTGAAAAGAAAGCATCGCCTCATAAAAAAAAAGTGAACGATTTTCCATCAAACGTCACAATAAGTGCTAAAGCCCAAAGGTAAGTGCAAAAACATCAATAACAAAGTAAAAACAGCCGTTACTGTTCCGCAGTAACTGTGTGCTTTTGTTGAAGCTATTACAATATTTTTATGTATAATAGTAGAAAATATATTAGCTTAGTCTAAACACTAAAACATACAACTAAATCCTTCAACGCCATAAAATTGACGATGAACATGCGCGTTATTGTTTTGATACACCACATGGCAATACCAGACATTGTGCATACTTTATATGTCTTCTTCTTAGCTGTTACAATTTAAATGGTCTAAAAATGTCATATTTCTCTGTCAATGGCCAAGTAGGTCCCTGTTTTCAAATACTTGATGATTGCAAAGAAGTATTTGTCAAATTATACCATATATTTTAAACTTGAGTTATAATAAAAGGATGTTTTGTTGTGAAATGTAATGTATATCAAGTGCCATGTTATAAGATAAATTGATGCATCCACCAGTAAGCGGTATACTAATGACTAAATTTTTTGTATTAGTTGTAGATAAATTAGAGAACGAAGCCTTTTCCTCTTGAATATTACCTAGCTTCCACCCATGACTCTTCTATATTAATCAAGCACTGTTCAAACTGGAGGGTCAATAAATGCATTTACGGGCCAAAATAGAGGGCATGTTCTTTTTGATCAAAGTGTACTTTTTGATGAATTATAACAAAATATTTTCTAGAAATGGATGAACCTCTCCCGGAAGTGATCATAATATCAAAAAATACAAGTATTGACTAGAAACCTCTCTTTTTTCGACAAGTCACTGTAGGTGACCGCTTGACGAAATATTAGAGAGCTTTAGCAAGAGTACGACTACGACAACGAGTACGAAGTTTGACCGTGTAAGAGAATGGCACGAGTAAGTTTGTTGTCGTTATCGCTTCGTCAAAATAGTAAGCTCCCTTTGCTTACTACTAGTTGTTGTAGTTGCTGCCATGTAGTAGAACTTTTCATTTAATACAGAATATAAACTTATCAGAAGTAATATAAATTCAGTCTGAAACATAACAATGCGTGAGAGATCATTATGCTTTTTTAGATTTTCCAACAAGAATGTGAGTATTATGAAAACATCACCGAAAAATCTCGTGGACCGTCTTGTGAAGGATATTTGAAAAAAATTATTAAATGTTCATTGCTACATCACTAGCAGTGATCACAGATTGTTACTAGTGATCTCGTCTTGTCTGGACAGACGTCTAAGCTCATTATATACTTTACGTTTATAAAGAATGAACTATTTATTCCAAGTTGAGTTTTTGTACTTTTAAAGTTCTCCAAAATAGTTATAACTGATATTCACATTGTATTGCAAATGGTGCTTAAAAATGCAAACGTTTTGGTAGTTATGAGATGAGAAAACATGGAATATACTTTCATGTGCCATGTGCACAGGTTATGTGACCTGTGCTATTTTTAATGAAGTCTCAGGTCTCGTATATGACAGGTCTCGTATAGTATTATTAGGGTTTACAGACTTTATTACGTATTAGCATTCATACAGTATTAGTTAAAGAAAAACAAGTTACAACTTAAAAGTGCTGTCGTCTTTATCTTAAATTTATTGCACAGGCCCTTTGTAAATGCAAAGCGACATTTCATAAGTAGTTTTAACAGCCCCAAAAATGTAATCATAATTCGTTAAGTGGCAACGAGCATGGAAAAGCGTATGATTAAATCCAACCAGGAGGAAGAAACAGTTATTTCCGATCTACTATTATATGTAGATTTCATTTTAATGCATACATAATTATTTATAATGGTTTCGTTTTTTGGGACGCCTTGTATACTCCACACTGTAAATAATGTATTCATTTGGACTGAAGACAGCTTTATAATTCAGTGAAACTTTTCAAAAATATTGTCGCCTATTTAAAATGTCCATATTTATCATACTGTGGTGATTATTACATGAAGTACACCCACCTTAGTAACCGCGCCTAGTTTAAGATAACTACTTATAAAGAGACATTTTGTAGATTTTAATTTAGTGTTGAGTAAAGCCTTATTTCGAAAGGTTGTTCTTTGGTGTTTACTTGAATTCAAACTTCTACTTCAAACTTCTACTACAATTCGAATCCCTTTACAAGCGCTGCTGTTACGGCATCTAACGGACATGACGAAAATAATGAAGAAGGACTAAGCGAGAGGTATTTAGCATCCACTTCACGTTCCGCTAAGTGCTTCTTTTGTGGTAATAAGCAACACCCCCGGTCTTTATGCCCTGCGAAAGAAGCTATTTGTAATAAATGTAAAAAAAGAGGGCACTACCAAAGAGTTTGCCGTTCTTCAGCAGTAGTCTCTAATTTAACGCAATCAGCTTACATAACTCTAGCTGCAATGGGGGAGTCATTGCTAAGTTCATGTATTGACATTCGTTTAAAAGAAAGAACTGTTACAGCTCTGGTAGATTCAGGAAGTACTCTTTGCTTCATACATCCTGATTTGGTTGAGCAACTCTCATTGACAGTTCATCAGACCAAAGAAAAAGTTACGATGGCTACATGTAGTTATTCCACAAAAATGCAAGGATATTGTCTTAGTGATATAACGTTAAAAGGCCGGTTGTATTTTTAGGTTAAGCTATATATTCTGCCCAGTCTGTGTACTCATGTCATTCTAGGACAAACTTGGCAAGCCCTGCACGAAAGTGTCACTATCGAGTACGGTGGTTCTGCTCCTCCTTTGAAACTTTGCAGTTTAACAGCTTTGAACCTAGACCCCCCACTTTTGTTCCAACATTTAACACAGGGCTGTAAACCGATAGCTATTAAATCAAGGAAATATAGCCGAGAAGACAAAGAATTTATTACAACTGAAGTACAAAGGCTTCTAGATGAAGGTATAATTGAACCGAGTGAATCACCGTGGAGAGCACAAGTGGTCGTAACTAGAAACGATCGACAAAAAAAAAGATTAGTGATTGACTACTCGCAAACTATAAATAGATTCACACACCTGAATGCTTATCCTCTGCCTAGAATAGATGACATCGTCTCTAAAATCGCTCAGTACAAAGTTTTCAGCACCGTTGATTTGAAAAGTGCGTATCACCAAGTCCCAATTCAAAAAGAAGAAAAGAAATATACTGCTTTCGAAGCTAACCAGCGTTTGTACCAATTCCGTCGAGTACCATTTGGAGTAACAAATGGAACAGCAGCTTTCCAAAGAATGATGGACAACTTCGTCGCTAAAGAATGTCTAGAAGACACGTTTGTGTATCTTGACAACATCACGATTTGTGGCCGGGACCAAGCCCAGCATGACATAAATCTCAAAAAGTTCCTTCAAGCAGCTAGAAAGCGAAATTTGACGTTTAATCAAGACAAATGCTCCTTCTCAACAACCAGTATTTGTATCCTCGGTAGTATAATCGCTAATGGAGAAATAAAGCCGGACCCGGCACGATTGCGACCTCTGCGAGAGTTACCTGTCCCCAGTGATTTAAAAGAACAGAAACGGATTGTGGGTCTCTTTTCCTACTATTCTCAATGGATCAAAGACTTTGCAGCAAAAGTAAGACCACTGACACAGAATACTGTATTTCCAATGGTAGGCGATGCTCTTACTTCGTTTAATCTACTTAAGTCCGATGTCGAAAAATCTGTGGTCCAAGCTGTTGACGAAGCACAGCCCTTTCAGGTGGAAACAGACGCTTCCGAGTTTGCTCTTTCAGCCACTCTCAACCAAAACGGTCGCCCAGTTGCGTTCTTTTCGAGGACGTTAAGCGGATCAGAACTTAAGCACGCTTCAGTGGAGAAAGAAGCAGCGGCTATCGTAGAAGCCGTGAGGAAGTGGAGACACTACCTTACGGGTAAGCATTTTATGTTAATTACTGATCAGAAGTCAGTAGCTTACATGTTTGATACCAAGCAAAGAGCAAAATTAAGAACGATAAGATAATGAGATGGAGGATGGAACTATCCACTTATGATTTTGATATAATCTACAGAGCAGGAGAAGAGAATGTACCAGCGGATACATTTTCTAGGATAAGAGCAATGAGCATGACCTCCGATAAGCTGATAGAGCTTCATGAATCCTTGTGTCACCCAGGAATAACGCGGATGGCACATTTTGTAAAAAACCGTAATCTCCCTTTCTCTATGGATGAAATTAAGCTCATGACACAGTCCTGCAAGATATGCAGGGAAAGTAAGCCTCAATATTACAAAACAGAAAATTTCCATTTAGTAAAAGCGACTCAACCCTTCGAGAGACTTAGTTTGGACTTCAAAGGACCATTGCCGACGACTAATCATAATAAGTTTCTTCTTACTATAATAGATGAATATTCAAGATTTCCTTTTGCTTTCGCTTGTAAAGACGTTAGCGCGGAGTCAATTATAAATTGTCTCTGCGAATTGTTTTCGATTTTCGGTATGCCTGCTTACATACATTCGGATAGAGGTTCTGGCTTTATGAGTGCAAAAGTTAAAGACTTTCTCCTCCAGAAAGGAATCTCGTCAAGCCGAACCACACCATATAACCCAGAAGGGAACGGCCAAGTAGAACGTTTGAACGGCACTCTATGGAAGACTATTTCCCTCGCGATGAAGACGCGAGGACTACCGACCAGCTGCTGGCAAGAAGTTTTGCATGATGCTCTTCATTCCATCAGATCTCTGTTGTGCACCGCTACTAATGTAACACCGCATGAACGCCTCTTTATCCACCAACGAAGATCGACGAGTGGAACTTCCATACCAACGTGGCTATCCAAACCTGGACTGGTACTGTTGAAGCGTCAAGTAAAACAATCTAAGTATGACCCATCTGTCGATGAAGTAGAGCTAATCGAAGCAAATCCTCAGTATGCGCATGTAAAATTTCCCGATGGAAGAGAAGATACCGTAGCCACTAAGTTCCTCGCTCCACAAGCTGAGGAAAAAGAGAAGTTATGCGAGAAACCGCTACCACTATCGCCTTATAAAGATAATACTGTAGACGACCCACGTCAATCTCCTTTGGCCACAAAAGACGCTAGGAAACTAAATAATAGTTCGCCAAAGAAGGAAAGAGAAGGGAACTCACTACTAGAGGATCCCGCTCTACCTGATCAGTCGTCTTCACAACAGACACTACCGTTACGCCGCTCGCAGAGAGAAAAGGAACAACCCGACCGCCTGACATATACATGACATTGAACTAAAAGAAAAAAAGACAATCGGGCAGGACCAGTCTTATTTAGATCATTTAAGTTAGATTATATAGTTATTTCAAATAGGAGAGGGTGATTGTAGTGATTATTACATGAAGTACCCCCACCTTAGTAACCGCGCCTAGTTTAAGATAATTACTTATAAAGAGACATTTTGTAGATTTTAATTTAGTGTTGAGTAAAGCCTTATTTCAAAAGGTTGTTCTTTGGTGTTCACTTGAATTCAAACTTCTACTTCACATACATGTCCTGTGCTACTCAAACTTACATCTCTGCTACTCCTTAGACTTTCTCATACAGCACCATTATTTCTCTCTAGGCGCCCTATCATTGCTTTCTCCAAATGAAAATAGAAACAATGCAGCTGCCCGATACAATCTCTGTATTTTTTTATCAGCACCCTCAAAGCCAACACTACATCTGTTGTACTCTTTCTTGGCTTAAAACCATACTGCTGCTAAAAAATACCCACTTCTGTCATAAGTTTAGCTTCCACTACTCTCTCTTTTATGACTTCATTGTGTGACTCATCCCCATCATCCTTCTTTAGTTTGATGCAAGACCAAGGGTCTCTCTTGTTTTAAAGGAGAGCTCCTTTAAAAAATCAACACCGTTCAGATAATAGCTATAACTTTTACTGGCTGATTAGTAAAATATTTTTTCTCAAAATTCTCATTTTAATAAAATTTTACGTTATATTGATGCAGACGCAGTTTTGTCAACGACTTCAATAATGAGTCATTGCGTGCTTGAAAGCTAGCGGAAACACAAAATTAATCAACGCACGCTATAAAATTTCTCATTATGCCGCATTTTTCTGTACGTTTGTGCATAAATTCTAGCCGAAAGACAAAAAGTACAAAAATTAGGTGCCAAGAATACCAAATATAAAGCTTCAAAATTACTACTAATGACACAAGTTTACAAATTACTTTCAATAAGAATGTCCTCTGCCTACTCATAGCAGTTATACCACCGTTGATTGTATACAATTTCCGTATAATAAAAAATATCAAATGGAAGGATAAAATTTCCATCAATTTTTAAAGACATTTTACAAAGTGTACGAAACAAAACATAGGAATCTTTAGATTTGCTATGAGGATAAAAGTGTTTGTTTGACAATACAAAGTTCTCCTTTGCTGCACTTTGAATTTGTATAAGGTCTGGTTGTGTTCGATGTAAACAACAAAATATTTGCATACTTTCGTAACAATGTATTTTGGAGATTTCATTAAGATTCATACTACGTATGTCAGCACAACAAGATTTGAATAAACTGCTGTAAATATGTTGCCTTTTGCGTTACAAAAACATTTTGAAGCCATTTTAAAATTTGGCTAGCATAAATAAGTCTAGGGAAACCGATACTTACTATTTCGAAGAAAATTTAAACCAATAATATTGTCTAGCCTTTTAGTGCAGTTTTGGGCTTTTCAGCAATTTCCGATGAAGGAATGCGGAAGATACACGTATCATTTTCACGAACAGTGGGGATCCAGCAGTTGGCAAAATAAATTACAACAGCCAATCAGTTGGTAAAACTCTATTCTTTAGAAATTTCTAACCAATATCATTGTCGTAAAGGTACTTTAAATTTAAAATTATCAGCTATAATATACTTTGTCAAGCCCTCAAACATTGATGTTCACCAAGAATTCGTTTCATCAAATTGTTGGAAAGCAGACCTTAAAGTGTTTCGCCAAATTTTTTTAAGGTAGGTTACGTTAGCTTTATGAAATGTTAACTAGTAGTTATCTATTTATACATGTATGTAAGCAACAGTTTTAGTTGTAAAAGTTTATTAGACGACATAAATCACTATATAGAATGTGAGACAACAAAAGAAAAGGCAAGGCAACATAATAGATATTTTGAAAATGAATCATAGCAAATAAACTACTTTTCTTTGGATTAATTAAAGCTTTCTTAACGTAGATATAAAACCTATACGATATATCAAACAAGTTTTTCCTGGGTGACGCCCAGCTTTACCTAAATTCCTTAATAATTCTGCTTCATTTCACAAATGCCTCATTCAATACTTTCAATTTATTTTGAAATTTAATTGGAATGAATATATGGGAAATCGACCATTTCTATGTCATTAAGTTAAATGGATAATTTTAAAAAGGAAAATGTGGCCAAATGCTGCAGATTATTCACTAAAAAGCGCTTCATAAGGTTACGGCATTAGCTGACAAAAATTATCTTTGTATGGCTAAATTGTATTTGAGGTGTTTTGAATTTTAATATATGCAATGACTTATTTTGCCAACCTCACTGGGAACAATGTCCGTATAAGGATATCAAATTCAACGATTAACTTTCCATCAACGTTTATCGACAGTTTACAATATGCACGAAACAAAACAAACGAAATAAAACTTTTGCGATAAATTTGTTCTTTTATGCTCCCACACTAAAAAAATTTACATAAAAATGTAAACACAAGGAGTTGCTTAGGACATAAACTTCTAAATTTTATCAGAATAAAGTAGCTACTAACTTTTAATGGAATAAAAATGCCTGGAACTTGAAGAAAATAATTTTCTTCCAGTTAACAACTAATACTGAACTTATAAACTCTGTGTTATTTCATGTTGTGATGACTTGAAGTATAATCGGTTCGATGCAAAACTTCCGGCTTTCGTATAACCAGTAATAAAATATGTTTTTGAATTAGCAAATTTTTTATGAATTTTAGCCACTGCTAGATTACATAAATCTAAAAACCAAAATAGTTAACGTGAATAAGAACATAAATGCCCAAATTTGTAATAAGAATGCTGTAAAAAGAGTAAATTTCGTAAAAGATTATCTTGACTGAAGAGATGTTTCACGAATTCGATGCTATAAAGCATTTCCCGATGAACGAATGCAGAAGATCCGTGAACCATTTTTACCAACATTGGAAATTCAGCGGTCAAGAAAATAAGTGAATGTCCATTGATTAGTTAGATTTTATTAGATAGAAATTTATATTTGCTAAAATGTAGACATAATAGTGTTCACCAGCACTTTGTTTGATATAACATTGGTTAAAAGCAGACAATTAAGTAATTCAAATAATTTCTTCTCGAAGGCATAATAAAGTTACCTTGCCAGTGAAATATTAATGAGTAGCTGTCGACATATGTATGTAGGCAATATACAGCTTAGATCGTCAACATTTGTGTTTGATGTAACATCGTCTTAATTCTAAACTGACGGGTTTCGTTTTTTATAAAAGAAAAGACGTATCTAAAATGTATATAAATATATAAATATCACAAATGTATATACTATACTTTAAAGATTATGAAGAGCATCCAATTGCGTACAATGTTTACATAAATGTACAATGTTTGTATAAATGAAATTGAACGATAAAATTTTTATAAGTTTTTATCAAAAATTTACAATGTGCACGAAATAAAAAGAAGAATCCTTTGAAGTTACTTCGTGAAAATACAATTGCTTAATGATATGAAGTACTTATATGTAATAGTTGAATGTTGTCGAAAGGAATGTGACTGTGTACAATTTACATACAACGATATATATTTGCATAAAAGTTTAATTACAACGTATGGTAGAGGTAAAGCTTTCAACACTATTGATCTATGTCTAAACTACAAATGTGAACAAAGTTATAAAATGATCTCATCAAGAACGCGTCAAGATGAAAAACGAAAACTGGGGATGACGAAATCAATAAAAGTATTTAAGATTTGTTCAATGAGAGACAACTTCCGGCAACACGTTTGACTAAAAACTTCTTTTAGTGTTTGACACAAGTTACCTTATGCCATTATGTGAAAGTCTCGTGTTGAGCATACTATACTTGTTTGCATCACAACATATTTACGAGAATTAAGAAAATGTTTATGCAGTTCGTGAATGAAAATTTTTTGCTTTAACCTGACTTGAATCATTTATCATTATGTACCATCACGATTTTTTCTCGTATATAACCATTCTGTTATACACATCAACTATATTTAAAAAACAAAACCTTTTTATTGCAGTAGAGTTAACTATTTTGCAATACAATAGCCCTGGACAATATGGTGTTAGCGAACGAGAAGTTATTAAACTAATCACACTTCATATCATCAAAACATAGATAACGAAAGAGTACATTGGTGGAAATTTGAGTCGAGCCAAGCCCTTACCCCAATGCCAGCCCTTAACAGTTCCAATAGGTTTTTGATATCAAAACGCTAATCTATTCTAAAGAATTAATAAGATTTTACACATGTTATTCAAAAACAAGTTGACACTTCACAAAATGACTTTTCTTGTGGAAGCAGAGCTGCTCCCTTTGTCAAAATCTGTACACGAAGAGGTTCATTAACTTTACATAAAATGAACTTAAATAAAAATATTTTGAAATCGGAAAGCTGCTAGGAGAAAAACTTCAGAGACAATCTTTTTCTTTAATGCTCAAATATACAAACGTAATTTATCTGAAAATGAAAAAACAAGGAGTTATAAACCGATAAATTCCGACAGATGTTCTAATTTTCAATAAAAAAAATGCCTAGAAGAGAATGATTTTCTTAAAGTTGACAACTATTGCTGAACTCATACAGTCTATGTTATTTTCAATGTTTTAATGACAAAAAGTGTCCTCAGTTCAACACAAAACTTGGGGCTATATTGTATTACTCGGTAATAAAACATATTTTTGAATTTGAAGTGTTTTTGAACTTTACCTAAAACATAAAATTCAGAAACCCAACATAGTTAACCTAAAAAAGAACATAAATGCATAAAATTGTAAAAAAATTCTGCAGAAGAAATAAAATCAGTAAAAGATTATGTTGATTGAGAAGATTTTTTATGAAATTGGGGCTACATGTGGCATTTCCAAATAAAGGAATGTGAAAGATCCGTGTTTCATTTTGACCAATAATGGGAATCCAGCCGTCAGCAAAATAAACAAATACTCATTGATAGGTTGGATATTATCATTTGTTACGATAAAACATACCATTTGTTAATAAAAAAGACTTTGCCAAAAGTTAGTTACACCATTGTCCACCAAGACTTCGTTTGATCTACGTTGGTAGGAAGTGAAAACGTTTTAGTAATTGAAAGAATTTCCCAATGAAAGTAAGTTGCCTTGTGAGTGAAATGTTAACTAGTAGTCGTCTATTTATGCAAGTAGGCAACAGATTTCAATAAACCATCATTAATATTTTGTGCATTGCGTTACATAAATATAGAAATATCTAAGTTTGAAAATTGGTAATCCAGGCATTTAATTCATAAAAGATAAAAGTTTCTAAATGATTTTTATTGACCTTTCGACTCGTTGCTTCGAGCCTTCGTCAGAATGAGGATATTATTTATTTACACGTGCTTTTAACTTGGAGACGCTCAGAGCGTCTACTTGTATTAGCGGGTGGATTAATGTCATCGGATGGGGTGAAATGCGTTTCCATGGGTTTTGGTGTATTGTGAACATGATCGGTGTTAATAATATTAGAGTGTAGTGTTGTAGTTTTGGTGTTGTTTGTAGTTTTATTGTCCTTTTTCTTTAGTTGTGAGTATGTGATGGGTATGTCGATATTTCTGTTTATTGTGTCGTTGTCTTTACTGTATCAAGCTTTTTAAATTCGCGTTCGTGTTTAGTCTGTGCGCCTCCGAGTACTTTAGTTTCTGTCCAGTCGAATGTGTGGTTGTTTCCGTAGGTATGTTATGCCGGTAGTGAGTTCGGATCTCGTCGTTTTATGGCGTTTTTGTGTTCTGTGAGTCTTGTTTCAATTTTCTTAGATGTTTGTCTTATGTATTGCTTTGAACAGTCCTTACATGGTATCATGTAGATCGCGTCAGTTGTATCATGAATTGTTGTTTTGTCTTTATGTTTGATGAAACATGATTTGAGTTTTTGTGTAGGTTTGTGGGCGACGTTAATATTAAATGGTCGAAGAAGTCTGGCAGTAAATTCTGATGTTCCCTTTATGTATGGTAATGTGACGATTTTTACTGTTTCGTCCGGTTTTTTGTTGCTTTTGTCGGTTTGTGTTTTGTTTTGTATTTTGTATATAGTTTTGTTTATGAAGTTTCTAGGGTAATTGTTTTTAATAAATGTGGAGTATAAGTAGTTGCGTTCTGTTTTTTTGGCTTCTTCCGTATTACAATGAGTGTTTATCCTGTTGAAATGTGTTCGAATGCAGCTTATTTTGTGTTGTGTTGGATGATTGATGTTGAAATCAAGTATTTGGTCTTTGTGGGTGGTTTTGCGGTATACTTGTATGTTTAGTGTACCGTCATCTGTTCTGGTTAGTATGATGTCGAGGAAGGTAAGTTGTTTGTCGTGCTCTTCGTCTTTAGTAAAGGTAATGTTCTTTGTGGTATTGTTTATGGTGTGTAGGATTTGTTCAGTTTTGTCTTTCTTGACTATGGCAAAGATGTCGTCGACATATCTTTTCCATAGTCTGATGTTTGTGTTTTTAGTGACTGATTGTGTTTCAAGGTGTTGCATGACAGCTTCTGCGAGGAATTTGGATAGTGGTGATCCCATTGGTGTGCCTGAAATTGGTCTCTAGTATGTGTTTTGGAAGGTGAATTCAGTGGAGAGGCAAAGGTTGTGTAAGTCTAGGATGTCATTTTTGTCTAGCCGTGTTGTAGCTTGCCAAGTTTTGTCGTTTGTGAGTAGTTCGTTTGTAATTTGTTTGGCGATGTCTAGTGGTATGGATGTGAAGAGTGATGTCACGTCGTAGGATATCACGATTTCGTCTGGTCGTAGTTTAATGTTTTCAATACTGGCGAGGAAAGTGGTGGCATTTCTGATGGTGTGAGGTGAACTTTTGACTAATGGATACAGAATGTTATAAAGATATTTTGAAAGTTCATACGTAGGTGATCCTGGATGTGTTATGATAGGTCGAAGTGGGTTGTTTTCTTTGTGGATTTTTGGTAGTCCGTAGAATTTGGCGGTGGATGCGTCATTGGGTCGGATTCTTCTGTAGTCGTTTTCGTTTAGTTTCTTTTTATCTTTTAGTTGTTTCAGTTTCTGGTTGATGCGGTTGGTGGTCGTTTTGCTGGGGTCTGTGCGGAGAAGTTCGTAGGTGGTGGTGTCTTGTAGGAGGGTTTTGGCTTTGTCGATGTATTCTGATCTGTCCATGATAACTGTTTTGCGTCCTTTGTCAGTTCGTAATATGATTATTTGGTCGTCGTTTTGTAGGTTTTTATTTGCTCGTAGTTTAGGGTGACAGGTGGTTTGTGGCAGAGATTATTTGTAATTTTTTGACGAATGTGTTCTTTCGTTTGGTCTGTTAAGTTGGTGCACTTTAAAGCGGATTCCAGGTCGGCAACGTAGTCGAGTTTGTTCGCGTCTTTAAAGTTGTAATTTAATCCTTTGTTTAAAATTTTAGTTTGCTGTTCGGTTAGTGGTTTGTTTGAGATGTTTGTGACAAATTCATTTGTGTTGGAATGGAGTTGTTTGTAAGATCTGGATTCTTGTAATTTTCGATGAAGTTCGTGGTGTCGTTTTGTTCGATATGCGGATGTTGCTTTTTTGATGGCTTTATTAATGGATTTGGTGTCTGATTGTGTAATGTATGTTGTTACGGTTTCTCGATGTTCTTGTAGTTTATGACGGTAGATTCGTGAGCGGTTGTGGGCATCTGATATGAGGACGTTTAACATACGGAGCCGTTTGATTGTGCAATTTGTTGAGCGTGAGTTGTTTTTAATGGTGGTCGATAGTTTTAATGGTGGTCGATCAACACCAAAACTAAAACACTACAATCTAATATTATTAACACCAATCATATTAACAATACACCAAAACCCATGGCAACGCATTTTACCCCATCCAATCACATTAATCAACCCAATGTGGCCTGGATGCTGGACAAGTCAGTGCAGCAGACAGCCGGTCCCAAGCCCGGATTAACACAGAGGGTGGATGTCAGGAAGAGCATCCGGTCTTTAAAAGAATATGCCACATGATAATATGCCGGAGACAATCAGAAGAGAAGACAATGCTAGGGCATACCCTGTAAGCGATGCGCAGCGGCACTACTGTCTTGACGCTGTGAAAAGAATGCAAGCGAGACAGAAGAGACAGAAGAACTTGAGAGTTGCGACCCTAAACATTGGGATGCTGACTGGATAGAGCAGAGAAATAGCAGACATGATGAAGAGGAGGAGGATCGACATACTATGCTTACAAGAGACAAGATGGCTGGTGGGAAATCAGGAGGGAAGGCAAGAAACATCGGAGAGAGCTACAAGCTGTACTACAACGGAGGGGGAAAGCCAAAGAATGGAGTGGTTTTATGCCTGAGTGAGGAATGGCAAGATAAAGTGATAGAGACCAGAGAAAGTCCGATAGAATCATAACTATGAAACTGGTAACACCTGACAAGACGTTCAACATCGTGACTGCCTATGCACCTCAGCAAGGTTGTGAAGAAGACGAGAAGCAGAGATTTTGGAACCAACTTGAAGAAGTGACCATCAATGTGAAGGAAACAGAACAGCTGATTGTGGCAGGAGATCTCAAAGGGCGCATCAGAAGTGAGAGAGTAGAGGGATTGGAGAGATGGCATGGAGGAAAGTCAATCGGAAGAAGGAATGAAGAAGGAGATAAGATCTTAGACTATGCAAGGAGCAAGGACCTCGCAATGGTAAACACATTCTTCACACAGAGGGATGGAAACACCTACACGTACAAAAGTGGCCTTAGCCAGACCGTGATAGATTTCATCATGATAAGGAGAGCTGACCTAGGCGATGTTAAAAATTGTAAGTTTATTCCTGGTGAGGAAATTGCACTGCAGCATAGACTCTTTGTGATGGATTATAAGATCAAGAAGAGGAGAAGAATAAGAAGAGAGAGACCGAAGAAGATCAACTTGTAGAAACTACATAATAAGGAAGGAGATGAGCTGGAAAGTAAGATCACAGAAATGCTAATGGAACAAAGCATAGTGGGAGAGTGGAAATGGAATGAAACATACCCCAATATACTAGAAGCAGCAAAGGAGACACTGGGAGTTAGTAGAGGTGGGAAATACATAGAAAAAGAATCCTGGTGGTGGAATGAAGAAGTACAAGAGGCTGTGAAGAACAAGAAAGAAGCTTTTAAGAGATGGAAGAGATCTGGTTTGGAGGAAGACAGGGAGACTCTGAGAGAAATGAACAAGATCAGTAAAGAAAAGTGTGCGATTGTTAGAGAGAAAGGTCAGGAACAACTATACAAAGATCTGGAGCAAAACGGACCGAAAAGAATCTACAAGTTGCAACGAACGTTGGTGAGACTGAGAAAATTTAAGTGAGGTCGGGTTACATCAAGGCTCGGCACTAAGCCCCCTACTCTTTATTATCATTATGGATGTAATCTCGGATGACACGACAGAGGACACACCTTGGAGTATGCTGTTTGCAGATGATTTGGTCTTGTGTGATGAGAAGAGAGAACATCTGGAAGGAAGACTAGAAGATTGGAGAAGAATATTAAAAGATGTTGGCTTGAAAGTTAGTAGACCCAAGACGGAGTACCTCCTACCGAGTGGCTGAATAGGAAACATGAAGCTAAGAGAATATGCTGGACCCGGAAATACAGATCTACCAAAGTGCGAGACATTTAAGTACCTCGGGACCACCATCCTTCAGGATGGCGGTTGCAAGACTGAGGTTGAACTACGGATTAGCAGTGCATGGAATAAATGGAGGGAGTTTACGGGAGTGCTCTGTGATAAGAAGATGCCGAAGAAACTGAAGATCCTCATCTACAAAATGGTGATACGCCCAGTGCTTCTGTATGGAAATGAAACATCGTCTGCTACAGACTACCTAGCAGAGAAGATCAGTGTATGCGAGATGAGAATGATACGCTATTGTCTTGGAGTCAGCCTGGAGGAGCACAGAACAAATGAAAGCATAAGAGAAGAAGCGAATGTCATGAGTATACTGAAATTGATGAGAAGAAAAAGACTGCAGTGGTTCGGACATGTGTGCCGGCGTGAAGAAGATGTAGACATTCGGAGAGTTTATGAGATGCAAGTGGAGGGGAGACGGAAACGAGGACGCCCAAAACATCGGTGGAAAGATACCATCAGGAGAGACATGCAGCTATGTGGTGTCAAAGAAGAGGATACCCAGGACAGAGCAGCCTGGAGAAGTCTGATAGAACTGGGTCTCCAGCAAAGACCCGCTACCCGAGCAGTACACAGCGGAGAAAGGTGACAAAGGTGACAAAATCACATTAATCCACCCACTAATCCAATTAGACGTTCTAAACGTCTCCAAGCTAAAAGCACGTGTAAATAAATATCCTAATTCTGATGAAGGCTCGAAGCAACGAGTCGAAAGCTCAATAAAAATCATTTAAAATCCGGAGAAACTTTTATCATTTAAAATCCGGAGAAACTTTTATCTTTTTAGATATATATATATATACATATAATAGAAGAACGATAAAATTGCCATTAATTTTTATCCGCATTTTACAAAGTGCACCAAACAACACAAAGACTCCTTTAAAGTTACTTTGTGAATAATATATTCCTTTAATATTATAAAGTACTTATATGTAATACTTAAATGGTTTTGAAAGGATGTGACTGTGTACAATTTTTATATCACAATTTATATTTGCATAAAGAAAGTAAAGGTTTTCGTTCCAAATTTTATTTTAATAGCATGTAACAAAAGTTCAAAAATGGGTGAATATACTGACAACTAAGCTTTTGAGACAAAAACTGCCAAAAATTCCAATCTTATAGGGCAACAATACAACAACAGGCAGAAAAGCGAAACTAGAGAATAGATAAAATAACACATAACTTTGCTTGACTTTCATCCGTATGAAATTTACTTATGCAGATGGTCATTAATTCAGTGAAACGCACTCCGAATGCCGCCTTTATTAATGCATTTTTATTACTAATCATGAAAGAACCTCAACCGATCACGTCGAGTTTCGATTGAAAGATACACATCTACACCAGACACAGTTGAATAACAAATACAGAAATTCACTGCATAGATCTACGACTTTCTTAGAACTACATTGATATATGCTTGCAGATTTATTTATTTAATTTTCCATAAACGATAATTTTCGTTTTAAGGTAGGCTACCTGCCATTGCACGTTTAATATTTAATTAAGATATATTTAAGATTTAGACTTGAATTGTTGTGTTTAATTTATATTTCTTTTACAGCTACCTTAACAAACTTTGTAATGAAAAATTTTAGGCATATGCAACAAAATCTCGGCATTCGGCAATACTGGTTTTGAAACAATCCAAAATGTTTTAGCAATAATAATAAAGCGTAGTTCTATCTTCGTTCATTTCATTGTTTTTATGGTGCATGCGTAAAAATCCTCTTAGCAAATATTTTATTGGTTAAATCTCATCAAGAACGCTTTAAGATGAGAAACAAGAATTTTCAATGACGAAATCTTTGGAAGGCTTTGTTCAATCAGAGGCAACTTCCAGCAACAAGTTAGGCTGAAAATTTCTTCTGATATTTTTTGGTTTGCTGCACATATGCAGTGACATAATTTACCTCACGTCATAATGTGAAATTCTCGTAAGGAAAAGACGACACCTGTTGTCGTCAAAATATATAAACGATAAAAAAAAAGAAGACAAAAGTTATTATGATGTACCATGAAATTTTTTCTCGTATACAACTGTTCTGTTAAACACACAGAAAGTTGTGCAACACCCGAAAATGCATGATTTTGAATATGCTGGAATATTCAAAATCGTTAATGAAAAGTGAAATTGCAGCTTTCCGTTTCACTATGATAAACTTTATAAAAAAATTTAAAACCCATTCATCAACGTACCTTAACAATTCCAACAATTTATGAATAACAAAAAACGAATCGGTTGCAAATTAAAAACTAAAGTTAGTAGAAGAACATCCTGGAAAATTTTGTTCTAGACTCATGAACTCTCTGATCTTGTTAATGTTGTGATGACAAATATCGTCAACTAATACAAAACTTCCCACTATTGACATTGTATTGCCTTGTTTACACATATTTTTAAAGGAGAATGAATCGTTTGCTGCGCTATTAGAGGTTCAAAATCTACCTAATCCCTAATCCGTTTGAAAGTGTTTTGAAATTTACATTGGTAAAATGAATAGTATCTGCAGCAACAATGAATTTGCAATATTGACATGCAACATGAGTCGATAAATTTAGAACGAAAATATTGCAAAAATCGCTGATTAACCACTGGGTTACATAAAATTTGCTAAAACAAACAAACACACGCATTAAGACCGCTTAAAGGAACATTGTTGTTTTCGCAACAGCATAAGGTGTCCATTCTATGAAAAATTTCGAAAGATATTTGTCAGTGTACATGATTTATAATTTATTGTTTAAAATGCTGTGTTTAATAGCACATATTGAAATTATTCTTCTCAGAAAGCAACGCCGCCCTCCCCTCTCTTCTCTCCCACGAGAACTACTTCAAATAAAAATCCCAGGAGATTTATATAAAGACTCGGAATTAAATCCCAAAGTCAGCATTTATGACTTTCTTTGATCGACATTGCTGTCTGCAAGATTTGTCTACAAATCTTCCTTATAAGGTTGCTTCCTTATAAGGTAAGCTACATGTCAGTGCACATTTTATAATTAATTGTTTAAAAATACACATTTAAGTTATGGGTTTGAACATGTTGTGTTTAAAGCCAAAGATCACGAGAAAGTAGGAGAACAGAAACGACGGAAGCCAAGGTTTATCACTTTAAATGAAACTAAAGACAACTAAGTAATTTGCTTTATTTTAAATTTTCAATAAATGTAGGATATGGAAAATCGTGCAACAGCAACGAATGAAACAAGCCAGTTGGAAACAAAAATATTCAACGATCCAATTCATGGCTTCATCGAGCTTCATCCTTTGTTGGTCAAAATTATCAACACACCACAATTTCAGCGTTTGAAAGATATCAAGCAGTTGGGAATCTGTGACTTCGTTTACCCTGGAGCAACTCACACTAGGTATAGTTATTGGTACAAAAATGTCATGCGATCTCATTCATAATCGATGTAATCGAGGATGTTCAAACCAGCATAAATATTCACCTTAAAATTTTGATTTCAAACAGGTTTGAACATTCTCTTGGAACATCTTATTTGTGTGGGATATTGATAGATACATTACAAGAGCTTCATCGTGGAGAGATTGAGATCACAGATGAAGAATGCATGTGTATCAAAATAGCCGGACTTTGTCATGATCTTGGCCATGGACCGTTCTCTCATTTCTTTGAAGAGTACATCAAAAAGAAAAAACCTAAGTGGAAGCATGAGGATGCGTCTTGTAAACTTTTCGATTTCATGCTCAAGAAAAACTCAGAACTTAGGCAGAGTTTTAAATATTTCCGACTTGGAAAGGAAGACAAAAAATTCATCAAGGAACTTATCAAAGGTATTGCCAAACGCAGGGATCGTTACCTACATAGTGCACAAAGCTTTTTCATTTGAAATGTATAAAATAAGAAACACCTAATATTACAGACACAAATTGTATTTAATTTTGATACGCTTTGATTCTGAATGCACATTTTAAACTTAATGTCTGAAGCCTGTCACTGCTGTCTGTTCATTTTCTAAAGTAGCTATCAAAATTATGGTAACACTATCTCTACAAAAATGAAATTTTGTCCTCATTGAGTTGACATATTGTTCCATTAAATTTCTCACTTCTTGTGTGATATAATTCTGAAATAAAAAATTGACATCCAGTTGATAAGGCTTTCAGGTTTCTTATTACTGACTACTTTCATTATTTATTATTCCTCCCAAATTATTATTCCAGTAACACAACTCCACATTTATATTACAGTCGTCCAAGACTTTATAAATTCTTGTTGTATGCAGGTAAAGACCCCAACAAAGAAGAAAAGGTAGAAAGGATATGTCCATTTACAGGTCAACCAAAATGGTTTCTTTATGAAATCGTGTCAAACAAACGAAATGGTATCGACTGTGACAAGTTTGATTATTTTGCCCGTGACTGCGCTAATGTTGGAGTGAAATGTACTTTTGACCATCGACGCTACTTTCAAAATGTTCGCATCATGTCTAACCCTAATAACAAACAACTTCAGATCTGTGTACGCGACAAAGAGGTGTTTAACTTGTATGAATTATTCCACACCCGTTGGTCCCTCCATCACAGAGTTTACAAGCACAAAACTCTGGCACCAATAGAAGACCTGCTATATAAGGCGTTCAGGAAAGTTGACAAAGTCATGAAAATTTCCGAATCAGTGGAAAAAGCCAAGAAAAAGAAAAAAAATATGAAGAAAAAAAATATGAAGAAAAAAAATATGAAGAAAAAAAATATGAAGCAATATTCTGTTTTAACAGATAGCATTCTCTACGATATACTGCGAAACAGGGACCCTGATTTCGCAGACGCAAAGAAGAAGATAAGACGCATACAAAAACGAAAGCTGTACAAATTTTGCGGCCAAAGCTCTCTAAAATCAAATGACGACAAAGCAAGTGAACTACAATCGAAGTTCAAATCTCTCTGCGAAATAAAAATTGCCGAAGACTTGGTTAACTTATCGGGAGGAAAGTTGAAAAGAGAAAATATATTTGTTTCAAAAGTAACGATCAATTTTGGAATGAAGCGTAAAAATCCAGTTGAGGCTGTGATGTTTTTCGATAAATCTCAACGCAAACCATTTGAAATAAAGAGAGAACAAGTAAGTGAAATGTTGCCACGAAGTTTCCAGGACAGATATATCAGAGTTTACGCAAAAGAATCCGAAAGCGAAGAGGAATCCGAAAGCGAAGAGGAATCCGAAAGCGAAGAGGAATCCGAAGGAGAAGAGGAATCCGAAAGAGAAGAGGAATCCGAAAGCGAAGAGGAATCCGAAAGCGAAGAGGAATACGAAAGCAAAGAGGAATCCGAAAGAGAAGAGGAATCCGAAGGAGAAGAGGAATCCGAAGGAGAAGAGGAATCTGAAGGAGAAGAGGAATCTGAAGGAGAAGAGGAATCCAAAAGCGCAGAAAAAAACAAAAACGCAGAACGAATGGAAATGCTGATCGAACATATCAAAGATTCCTTCGAGAATTGGTGCCAAGAAAATGGCTTTGAAAAACCTTTTGGAGGATAAAGAAAGACATTTTGATGTCATTATCACAGAATAATGATTGTCACAGAATAAGGGTCACTCAGGTGTACATAGCGCGTCCTCATTTCGGCCATTATTCCAGCCAGATGATTAGGGTTTATAACTTGTTTTCAACCATCATAATTACATTACTTCATTATTGAATAATGAATTTGAGATTAAGAAAAGACTTTCGGATAATTGCAAAGGTTGAGAACGAGTAAAAAACCCTTATCAACCGGCTGGACAAAAACATCAAGGTTCCAACACGAGTGACCCTTCTGTATATTTTTATTCTGTGTCGTTATTAAGTAGCTCTGATTTAAAATTGTATTTAGTATAATTTCTCCATAACTTAATCACAAGAACGTATCCAGAATTCAAAACACCAATCATCATGTATTTAATGCAAACATTGCACTTAAAACAGTAAAAGTATAAAAAAATGTAAAAGATCGAAGCACAAGTGAAACATAGGGACGAACGACATCTTAACGTTTGCCATTTGTAGTTTATATTAAATAAGCACAAATCGTATTAAATTCAATAAAATGATTCAACAAGTACGATAATGAAATTTCAACTTTCATTTAAAAATGCATGCGAATCTCACCCGCCGCTTACTTTAAAAAAACAACAAAAGATTTTATAGTCAGTCCTCACCTGTCTTCTTTGTGAAGAAAAATAACATACAATCTCAAAGAATCTTCTGGACCTTATTACTTTGGGATTAAAGCTGGTAAAAACTTTACAAAATTCATGATTAAAGTAAGTTTTGAGTCTTTAAGCAAACGTTTATTACAGCTATTTAATTTCTTTCAGTGAAACGTCATCAATCTCCCCTTGTTCTTTTATCAGACTATATATATAAGCAGTCTCTTTATGAGATAAATCGTTTTACACTACTACTGACTAGTGTATAGTCTAGTCCTCTAAATGAAAATATGTTTTTGAATTTGACTGTATTTTTGAACGTCGAGTACAAAAGCTTTTAAAAATACGCATATTGAGAGCCTCACGTCATCAGTCATGTGACTTACTGGACAATTTTTCGTGACAATGTCTGTTAAATGAGAAAGTTGAAATCATGCAATACTCATAATGTTAGGAAAAAGTTAACGTCTTCTCAAAATTGAGAGATGAAGCTTAAAACAGAGAAATTAAACATGTAATCTTTCTGTCGGCAGAGGGGAGATTAGTAACTTAATTAAAAAACGCCTAACAAATAACGAGCGACATTTTTTACTAACTCTAGCATTATGGTCGGAATATGAATAGGCAAAGTGAGGATAATAAAACTCGCTTTCTGATTGCTCACCTCCGACTTGCATTTTGCATATTTTAAAATTTCGCTTTTAGCGTTTTTCATAATGTAAAATTTGGCAGTTTACATAATGTAATATGTTCAATTCCTTTTTAAATGACGTTTAGAAAAGTAATAGCCACCAAAAATTTTTCTGAGCCAATCAAAGAGCATTATTTCACCGGGAGGTGACGCTTGCTATATATTTATTCACAATTTACGATTTGAAATTATGTATGTATAGGATACGTTGTACAACTATGATTATACATACATGTGTAAATGGTTATAGTCATAGTCATGTAACGTATCGTACAAATATTCCAACTAACTGCAGATAGAAAGTTCAAAACTTTCAATAAGTAATGCTGCAGACTTTGATTGTTTTATTTGCTTAACTATTTATCTTTGTTGTAAAATTGTACCTGACACTTTCTGAATGTAATAACTAACAAGAATACATAAAAAAATATTTAGTCGATTCATATTAATATTCTATTGCAAATGCTTTAATTTCATTGGCTACTCTACTCACTATATATTTTTACATAGATAGCGAGCAGGAAAGCAAGAGAAACGGGTAGCGAGAAACATGGCTGCTGTCTCGCGTTTTACTAAGGTTTCTGACGATATATTTTATTGTTTAGCTGAAAGACAATATAAGAGATGAGCAAAGTTGCCACTAAATTCGACTTAAAGATATTTAAATATAAAATAAAAAAAGTTCCTTTAAAATAACTTTATACGTATCGAGTAACATTCGTTCGCTTTCAATAGCGATGTCAACAACATATGCACAAAACAAATTAATGAAAATTATACTAGCAACATTTTTCTTCATGAATATTAAGATGATTCTGCTAATAAACCATTAGATTGCTTGTAATCTAATTGGTAATTACAAGAATACTACTCTTATTCTATAGAAATTGCTGTAATTTGATTGGCTATTATACTTCCTATCGATTTCTCATTAGATAGCAAGAAGCAAAAAATTATGGTTTCTTTCTAGCGTTTTACTTAGTGTCATACGATGAATTTGATTGTTTACTTGAAAAGACAATTCGGGAGGAGTTCGTTCACAAATTTTTTCTCGATTTCCACAGACCTAAGAAGTTCATTCAGGCTTCGCCATTATCAATTATCACCTCATAAAATCTCGAGCTAGTAATCTAATTGTTAAATATCTCAAATGTACAAAATACTAAAAGGAAGTTGTAAAGCAAGACAGCGAAGTCTGCATAAGTGAAACAATGAGACAACAATTGACATTCAAAGTTTGTGTTACGAAGATGAACACAATCAAAAAGTAATATTGATTATGATGATCATTCAATATTCATTGATAAAATATAACTATAGCATAGCGATTCCTTCATATAATATTCAATATCTATAGAATCTAATTTGCCAAAAGTCCGCAAAATTGAACCAGTCGGACATTACAGAGCATTACTGTATTACCCAGACTATGATTGATAAAATTTGAGTAAGCTATGATAAAATTTGCCAACAAGTCGGTTGCCTACGAATTCTGCCGAGAGCTTCCGACTTCAACATAATCCATTCCAATCCAATACAAATAACCATATTTCTTACCGTCACTGTACACATCTATACATAAAACACCTGATGATAGACAACACCAAAAGCAGACGTCATAAACATCGCAAGGCATATCCACCATGTGAAATATGACGTCACAGCTCTGACAAGTTCCGACACGAACACGTGACGTAGATTT
The DNA here is from genome assembly GCF_021976095.1 of Xenia sp. Carnegie-2017. NCBI lineage: Eukaryota > Metazoa > Cnidaria > Anthozoa > Malacalcyonacea > Xeniidae > Xenia > Xenia sp. Carnegie-2017. The sequence goes on from NW_025813469.1 coordinate 10,686,572, forward strand.
TGAACAGCGTTCACCGTGACATTTGAAACAAGCATCGATTTCTGAAGACGTTTCATTAAAGCATTGGTCGACTCCCAGTCGGTAGTACCTGTGAAGAAAATGCATTTATAACAATAGTTCTAACTGTCTTCGACAATATAACGGAGAAACTTTTGTTTGCAACAAAGTACATACAACCAAGGGACATAGGGAGATATTTATTGAGGAAGGGAAAAGAGGCCCATCCCTTTACAATCTCAAAACAAACGCATTCGCAATGTTTACAAGTGAAGGTAGAAATTATTGTGGGTGAAGGGGCGGCTGTAGCTCCTGTCTTAACTGGTCAGCGGTCCCTTTAATCTACAGTTGGAAATTGACGATATGAGATCAGGTAGCTGGAATTCAACGAATCGTTAATGATTTGTGTACTATAAACTAACAAGCATCTCCAATAAATTCAATATTGCCAGTTGTATTTTAAAAGCTAAAGATTACCCAAAACACCAAATAAAGCTCAATATGTACCTGCTATTCTTAAAGAATAACTAAAGACAACCCAGTAAACTCAATAATCCCAATATGTACCTGCTGTTCTTAAAGAATGACTATAGACTACCCAGTACACCCAATAATCCCAATATGCACCTGCAGTTCTTAAAGAATAACTAAAGACTACTTAGTATACCCAATAATGCCAATATGTACCTGCAGTTCTTAAAGATATCGTCAGAAAGACCAAAAGGATAACTGGAGTCAAATATTGAAGAGAAGCCACAGATAAATAATAAAAAACACTAAAAATCTAAAAAATACAAAAAATACAACGATATTTGAAAGTGAACATTATAAAATGAAGGATATTGCGAAAATGTACATTAGCTCAAATTAATAATATTAACACAGAAATTTACCTAACAGTTTTCTGACTGTATGGCAACGATCATTTAAAAATACTTAACAACTAGTTCAGTTTCATTATGTTAATTTATTTCTCTTTAGAGATATTTACATTTCTTCATTGTGCAAATACTCTTACCAAGACGCCATTTTGCATAGTTCTATATAGTTTTAAGAAATAATTGTTTTCTTTGATAGTTGAAAATAAAATTTTAACAGAGCAACTAAGCACGCATTCATCAACACATGCATGAGGAACATTGATGTTCTATTTACGAAATAGAAAACGTTTATCCTGTTTCTATAGAATTTTAGAAACACGCGGGGAATGTTGAGAAGATAAAACTCACTTTCCAAATCTCATCTTCTTCCGAGCAGTATTCTTATATGTTTTTTTGTTCTGCTTCTTACATAGTGCAAAATTTTTCTGTTTGCTTTTGGAAATTCGTTTTAATTGTAAAGAAAAATTACACGTACTGGCCTTAAATAATTCAATAAAATCAAAAACCAGAGTAAAATCGTAAATTAAGTAGAAATAGTGTCGGGAAGAAAACAAAAAAAATTTTTTACCTTTTTTTGCAAAGCAGAACTATTCGTTCTTCCCGCTTCCCTTTTCATTCTATTCACTTTAACTTTGGCGATGTCTAAGAAAGCCTGTAGATGCATTTTGGTAAGGAAAAACCGCATAAGACAACAAAGTAAGATGACTCCAATGCGAATGTTATCAAAGTTTGAGTCCGATACTCTATAAAATACACAAACGTTAGTTTAAGAAAGTAGCTACAAAAACATGAGAAGAACGAAGGAAGTCATTTCTTCACTTACGAAAATGAATTATTTCTGCTCGTGAAGTATTCGCGAGCCAAGGGTTTGATCCACAATAAAACAAGACAAAGAGGAGCGAAGAAATTTACATAAAAAAGGACACTAAAAATTTAAAAAATGGTCAGTGGTCCTACATTAAACCATTATCTCAATACATGACAACAAAGTGAAGCGATTCATAAACACAATTTAGTAATGATGAATATTTAATGTCATTAACGCTACACATAATATTTATAGAGAAACTTGTTACACAAGTATTCTTACTTACAGAAGCAACTTGTTAGATTTGTATTGCTCTATCAAATCCAAGAACATTATTGATATTCTAATGCCAGGAAAGCCGAGAAAGGCTCCGATAATTCCCGAGATAACAGCGAGCGCGAGTTTGAAAATCCATATTGGAGCGGATCCACCTCTGTTGAAGACAATTAAACAAAGTGTAAGAACATTAATGCTTCGTTATGGTTTTAATTTAAATGTCGCGTTCTTGAGACTCGTGTCGTCAGGAATTGACTTACTTTCGTGTGAATCCTTGTTTCTTCAAAAATAATTCAGCTTCTTCAGAGAATATTTCGTAACCTAAAGAGAAAGTCGACGCAAACATGAGACGAAAAAGATTCGGAGTAGATTGAAAGCTCATAAAACGGAGTAAGTGAAAATCTACTAATGTTTCTTGATTAGAAAGACAAGATTTCGTCGGTATTTGGCAAAATACAGAATCTTGCTTCTAGGAGACACCTTTTAAAGTACAGTTATTTTAACTTTTTAAAAGAACTTCATTGTCCACGAAAGTCGTAAAAAACAAAGAGCTGTGTTATTGCGATGTAAAAAAAAACAACAAACAAAATGCAAGTGATGAAGCTTGATTTGAAGGTCAGAAAGACCAGTCCGGGCAGGTAAACAGAGACTTACCAAGACCACAGTATAGAGAAAATACAGTAGAACCACTCCATTGAATCTTTTCTTGCAACGCATATCTTATTAGGCATGTGATTATTATATTGGCAACCAGTAAATTGCATTTTGTGACCAATAGGATTGACGATATGGCAAACGGCAGCTAGTAAACTAATTAAATATACGCAGCCATTTGCACATCGAAGTGAACCTACTGTACATTCCTATACTGTGCCAAGACTTAAGAATGTTTCTAAGCAAATAAAAGCAGGTCGAATTAACGGGGTTCGTGAATGTTAGTTAAGTTAGTTTAGTTCAAATCCGAATTCTTGTAAATCAGGATCAATGTGAGATGATCCGAAGTGAATCTCAGAGAAAAGCAAATCAAATCTGACCCAAATGAAGCTACACATAATAATTGTCTTCCAATCTTTTATTATATGCTGGACTTTCTCATCTAATAACGACATCTCATTGAGCGCGTTATAATGATTTCACAGTTTTCTGCTCATTTCAGTGATATTTATGTTAAAAAAATATTTGAGAAAAAGTTTACCAACTAAATTAAAAGATTACCTGAGTCCAAATTGAACTCCAACATAGATTCATCGACTACCAAAATGGCCATCGCCAGAACAAAGAAAAAAACACCAAATGTCAAGCAGACAGATTTTTCTCCTGAATCATCACCCGACCAATAGGAAGCCGTGAGCAGAAACAAAACACGTCTGTATGTAGAGTAAAGGAAAGCATAACAACCTTACAGGAGGTGTGGTCACTGTGGTATGTAGTGTTTATTTACCTCTGGGGAAGGCTGGACTCGAATTTAAAATACATAAATACCTTCATTACGCAAGGGTCACAAAACGATCCGTGAAGCATTTTTAATACATTAAATACATTAGGTAATGAGAAGAGATCGCACTTCGCTTGAGAGGGGGGTGGGCCAAACCATTAACAATCTTCGGCTCCGCATACCCTTAGTCCTTGCCCCCGTCTATTTTTTTAAAAAAAAGATAAATTCAGTCTATCGACATCATGAAGGAACGTTTGTGTCTATTCAATAGAATAAAGAGATTTTCAACCATCACAGCAATCACCTTCCGCTCAATAAATCGAAGAGCCGCAAAAATCCTCGTGGATCACTCTTTGATTCTAGTAAAGTGGCGAGTCAGCAAGTTTGGTCCTGTTATTAAAATTTGAGATGATTCTTTATTTCTTTCGAAATCTTGTGATTTTAAAGTCAGTAAACACAGAAATATTTACATAGCATGACCATCTTTAAGAACTGAGTGTTTACATAAATGCTTGAAGCACGAGAAAAGACGAAAGTAAGATCGGCGAAAGAAATGCCAAACTTTTCTGGCAATTTTTATGTCGGAATGTTTGGTTGCAAATTTAACCTAAAATATCGCATTTGTACAGAAACAACCATCCATAAGTCGAGTTAACACCCAAGTTATCAAGTTAGAACCCGGAAAAATACGCCAAAAAAATTTCTAATGTCAATTCTCTGTCACAATAAATTTTGATAAAATTTTGATAACAATTTTGATAATTTGCAAACTAAATGAAAACGAAACGAATGTCCGAACTTCCACCATAGCACTTTGCCTTCATAATTGACGAGCTTTTGATTAGCCTGAGTGCTTAGAACGCGCAATGTTTAGCTCAATTTTCAAACAGTTAGAAAGGTTTTTTACAGAACACGATGAACAAAAATATCGCGGATTTTACTGCAATAAAATGAATGGTCAGCATAAATTTGCCAACTTTGAAGACTGAAAGTAAGCAATGAGACCGACTCGTTTTCAAGGCTGACATTAAGTCAAGCTTAAGATCCCTTTCGTTTCATTAAAAAGGATACATGGCAAAAAATATGCCCAAGAAATTCCATAATGGCGTCACACTGATGTCGTTACGTAAAAGAGCGGGAAATAAACACGAAATCCCCTCGATGATGATATTGAATATCACGGCAGACACAGAAAAATCAACGAGCCACTTGTATTCTGTATAATAACATTGAAATATCAAATCTGTTTCATCAACCTAATGGGAAAGTGTTTTATGTTAGTTTTACAATATAATTTTATAGTGTATTTATTGAGGGGAGTTTCCAACTTTCAATACTTCGAAAGAAAGGGGGCATGGCGCAAAGTTTCAGTACATATCGACAATAATGAAAGCTTGAGGTTATAACGTTATGGTATATTTACTGGGGGTTAGTCATCTTCAAATACATGAAAAGAAAGGGGCGTTACAAAGTTCATTACACATCGACTTACTATGCCCGAAAGAAGTTATGATGTAATGGGGTATTTACTGGGGGGGGGGTAGTCATCTTTCAATAACTCGAATAAAAGAGGGATGGTGCAAGAGTTTTATTAAATATAGACAATGTTAAAAGTTGTGGAATGTAGCTATTATAACTATTGTCATTGGAACTTGTGGGAGGAAAGTTTGACAGCGTTTTCCACTATATAAGAAAACCACGTTTGTTTTAAATGTCTCTTTAAAAAGTAGAAAAATTACTATTTAAAGACGACAATCAATACAATAAACCCTTTAACACTTATAACAATGAAAACATAGTTTTATTTTGTGAAACAATAACAACCCTACTTTAAAACACTTAAAATAGCCATTATGCAGTGGATAGTGCTTTTGAAGCTAAGTACAACCCCTTCTCCAGCAAATGAATGAAGATATTCTTGGTTGTCTGCAAGCAACAAGACCTTCAAGACGCTTATCGGGCGTTCACTCCTCCTGCTCGGGACCAAAGTTTGGTTATATTTGAGTATTATAATATAGTTCTCAAATTGCACGACAAAATTCACAGCAATGTAATCTCACATATGGCAATGTATTATGTAGGTAAATAATGTTTCATTATAGGTTTTATTACTTACACGTGAAACTATCCAAGACAGTTTTCATTAGTACATGGACTTCATGTATAAAATGTTATCTCGTGATTGACAGCAAAACAAAATCCGAATTTTTTCAAACTTGGGCAAGCAATTTCTGATTGAACAGTTTATCAATCACAATTGCATTCATAATTTACGCTAATGAAACAAAACCTCACCCCTACCTCAAAAGCATATGCTCAATGAGGAAGACCTTTCCCCTGATTCTTACAATAATACAACCCCCCTGTATATACACGCGGTGACTGAATAAACCACTGATACAAGAGACACTTAATGTGCTTGTGACCACATTTTGCAGCTATTGATTCTGACAGTCCTCAAAAAGTTAGTTGACAACTTCTACAATACTTTCTACATACAAAAAAATATCAAAAATAATATAGCTCAGACACAGGATCAGAAAACGACAGCACACCTAAAGTCCTGGATCCCAGAAATACACTTTCAACAACAATGTAGAAATTATGTTGTAAATTATGTATTGTCATAGATTTTTTGCAAAATATGCTTCATTTATAACTTTTCAAACATTGCGTACATACAAGAAAAGTATATTGTATTATAAGCTAAAAGCATATTTATATATTCTTGTGTTCCATTCCAAAAATGTTCGCCCATTATTTTCAAAAAATGTGTTTCAACCACTAGAGCTTTGGAAATGCACATTTTCTTAAAGTTGTTGAATCACTATTTGAGATGTGTAGGAATCAATAAAACCCCATGATGAGGTCATATGCACTTTAAAATGTGACAAATTTGAAATATACTTCAGGTATTGAAAGGCAATCTTACATTCACTGTTCTCAGTTGAATGTTCATGTTGCAAGGTATGGATAAATGCTTAGAAGATATAAATTGAATTGATGCTCCATTATTTTCTTCCTTTTTCCTACAGAACAAAAAGAGAAACGTTAATATGTGTTTATGAATAACAGCTGTTTAGTTTATGTTGATTTTAGCCTGGACAAGATGACAAGAGAATAACAGATCAACTGTAAGAACCTGTTCATATAAGAAAGGCAAACCCAGTATGGCTGAGCTGGCCAGTTTGCCAGAGGCTAATGTGTATTTGAAGTTGTATAAGACAGGCTGGTTCTTCTAAAATGCTCTCAATACCCCCAAATACTTGTTTCACTTTGTGCTAAAATCCAAATGTGTTTAGACTTGCACATTCCAACATTTTCAAATATTAATTTGTTGCATTTTGTGCCAATACACACAACGACAAAATGTGAAAACAAATCTTTATAATTAATACCTTGCATCAGAACGCTTAGCTTTATTTGACTTTGTTCTTTGTGTTTTACCAAGGAGTTTCTCAACTCTGTGTCAGAGGATGGTACATGACGTACCAATCTAAGGAAAGACATATGTGAAAATTACAACAGAAAATGTCAAAGAGAAACACCTGAGACAACATACCCACTGCATAATAACCAAGTGGCCAGCAACATATATGGTGAAAATTTGTGAAGAAACAATGCTACCATCAAGGTTAGGACAACTTGTATACCAAACAGTGCCTAAAAGGAAAAATGCCAATTCGCAGATGAGTTTTCTATGATGTATAGTATTTCTTTTTAAGGGAGGGGGGAGATTGAGAAATGGTTAAGATTATAAGAGCAGTTGACTGAGTGCAAAGTTCCAAACATGACTAAAATATTCTCATATGCATATTAGGTGGAGGCAGGCACTTAAACCTTGGACAGACAAAGCCAGTAGCGAGGGAGATTGAGAAATGGTTAAGTTTATAAGAGCAGTTGACTGAGTGCAAAGTTCTAAACATGACTAAAGTATTCCCATATGGATATTAGGTGGGAGCAAGCACCTTAAACCTTGGGCAGACAAAGCCAGGAGGGGAGATTGAGAAATGGTTAAGTTTATAAGAGCATTTGACTGAGTGCAAAGTTCCAAACATGACTAAAATATTCCCATATGCACATTAGGTGGGAGCAGGCACGTAAACCTTGGACAGACAAAGCCAGAAGGGGATTATTTTCAGGAAAGTTTGGTAAATTAAGCCATTTCATATTGAAAATATTTAGATTGCTCCCTGTAAAATGTTAGCCCGTACATCCAGGAGTACAACAAAAACAAACTATCGTAAAGTAAACTTGGTAGTTCAAGCAAGTTTGGTCAACACTTTGGGAAAAATCACGTTTTAAAACAAAACTTTTAAAGAGCTTACATTCATAAATTACAGATGCAAAATATCAAGCCATCTATACTATACTTTAAAGATTTTGAAGAGCATGGATTGTGTACAATTTTTGTATGTTATAAAGATATTAAATTGAACGATAAAATTTTCATAAATATTTATCTGCATTTTACAAAGTGCTTGAAATAAAACAAAGAATCCTTTAAGTTACTCCAAGAAAAATGTATTTGTTTAATGGTATAAAATACCTGTATACCATACTATCATTATTTTGCAAAAAAATTTGATTGTGTACTATGTATACATCGAAAAAAATTGGCATATAAAGTCAACTACAATGTATCCTAGACATAAAGTTTTCAACAATATTGACATATAAGTCATGTCTAAACTTCAAATAAAAACATAATCATCCAACTAGCTCATCAAGAACGTTTCAAGATGAGAAACAAGAATTGTCGATGACGAAATCATTGAAGGCTTTGTTCAATCAGAAGCAACTTCTAGCAACAAGTTTGGCTGACAATTTCTTCAGATATTTTTTGGTTTGCTGCACCAATTTATTGATGTGCCATGAAAAGTTTTTCTTGCAAGTTATATAGCTTTTCTGTTAAACACATCTACTAATATTCAACCAACAAGATAAAACCTACAATGCAACATACTTGGCATCAAGTGAGTCAAAGATGGTCTGCTATATCCAGAAATTCGTGTTATTGAATATGCTTGATGATTCCAAGGAGTTTAGGAAAATTGAAATTGCAGCTTTCCCTTTTACTATGATGAACTTTATAAAAAAATTATAATTGTTGATCAACGTACCGTAACAAATCCAACAGTTTATGAATAACAAAAAACGAATCGGTTACAAATTAAAAACTAAAGTTAGCAGAAGAACATCTTGAAAAATTTGTTTTAGACTCATGAACTCTCTGGTCTTGTCAATGTTGTGATGACAAATATCGTCTGCTAATACAAAACTTCCCACTACTGACATTGTATTGCCTTGTTTACACATATTTTCAAAGGAGGATAATACTTTTGCTGGGCCATTTATAGGTTCAAAATCTACCTAGCCTTTAATCCGTTTGAAAGTGTTTGGAAATTTACATTGTTAAAATGAATAATAACTGCGGAAACAATGAATTTGCAATATTGACATGCAACATGAATCGATAAATTTAGAAATAAAATGTTGCAAAAATCGCTGATTAACCACTGGGTTACGTAAAACTTGCTGAAAAACAAACACAAGCATTAAGACCGCTTAAAGGAGATTGTTTTGCAGCTGCATAAGGTGTCCATTCTAAGAAAAATTTCGGAAGATATTTGCCATTGTACATGATCTATAATTTATTGTTTAAAATGCTGTGTTTAATAACACATATTGAAATTATTCTTCTCAGAAACCAATGCCGCCCTCCCTTTTCTTCTCCACCACGAGAACTACTTCAAAATAAAAATCCCAGCAAACTATATAAAGACTCGGAATTAAATCACAAAGCCAGCATTTATGACTTTCTTTGATCCACATTGCTGTATGCAAGATTTGTCTAGATAAATTTCCTTATAAGGTTGCTTCCTTATAAGGTAAGCTGTGTGAGCGGTGTCTAAGTATGCCGAAACATGTTTGCTATAAAAAAATTTGTCGTCTATTTTAAATGTCTTATAACCATTTTATTTATTCACTTCGCACAGAAGATGGCATGAAGTATGCCGAAACAACAAAGCTTATGAGATAAAAACGGTCAAAAATTCTAATGTTATAGTGCTGCAACAACAGGCAGAAAGGCGAAGCCAGAGAATAGATAAAATAGCAAATAAATCAACTAAATTTGCCGGACTTTCAAACGGATGCTTTCCTCATCCCTCTAAACTTTACTGAGAAGATGGTCATAAATTCGGCGCCCATAATACAGCTGTAATTTGTTTCTTTGAAACGTATTCCGAATGCAGCCTTAATTATCATATCCTTTATACTAATCTCGAAGGAACCTTAATAGATCAAGTAGAGTTTCTATAGAAAGGAATGCAATGTTTTGGTCCTACAGGCTCACAGATTAACAAGACACGGTTGAATAACAAATGCAGAAATTCACTGCATTGATGTAAGATTTACTTAGATCTATATTGATGTATGGCAGCTGGTTTAACTATTTAATTTTCCACGTACGGTAATTTTCTTTATAAGGTGGGCCACCTGTCATTGCACGTTTAATATTTAATTAAGATTTATGTATTGTTGTGTTTTACAAATTTTTGTGTTTAATTTATATTTCTTTTACAGCTACATTTACAAACTTCGTAATGAAAAATTTTAGGAATATGCAACAGAATCCCGGCACTATTGCTTTTCAAACAATCCAAATGTTAAAGCGATTATAAGAAAGCATAATTCCATTTTGACACATTTTATTGTTTTTTAGCGCATGCGTGAAAATCACGCCAGCAAGTATTTTATTGGTTCACATACTGGCGTTGCCTATGCACGTGATCTCTACCAGGCAAAAAAAGAAAGGGCGAGTCTGTTTGTTATCTTTAAATCCTTTTGGTTGCAGAGAGAACATTACACGGAGCTTGTGTTTGGTGAAGAAATATAAACGTCAGTGATCTTTATATATAACGATAAGACATAGTTAAGTAGAAGGTGGGTGAAATTGTTGCTTATTCTTTATATAATGAAAGTGTCGTGATGAGCATTTAGCATTTACCAGATGAAAATGATTCATTGCCTCAAAAAAACAAAATAAAAACAAAAAGCAATAAACGATGAAACTGGCAAAAGATGATTAAATGAAAAACTCTGACAGGAATTCGTCTTGTTTTGAGCACAGCCTAAATATTTCATTTGATTTTGTAAGCGCCAACTCTCGCTTCTTGTCGCGACGCACTTTTATTGAGAGTACTTTATCATGCATTTGTTTTATTCACATTTTTACTTTAGACATATGAAAATAAATATTATAGAAACCTTCGTCTTCTGAATTCTATCTTAAATAGTTGCATTGCAACCAGAAACCTTCATTCTTATCGTTCATTCAAAATAAATTTTAAGTTTTTGTAATACGACGTAAATGTTTTGAAACTGAAACAGCTGCTACAAAAAAATTTCGTGATTATTTTAGTAGTTTATAACTACAGACAAAAGGATATTTGCATAAAATATGGAGAACAAAAAAATTGTAGTTATGAACGAGCACCGACAAATTCGTTAAATGTAATTATTTTTATTGGAAGAAAATGCATACGGAAGAAAATAATTTTGTTCAAGTATTGTTCAACTCATGATATTAGTTCTTCTTTATGTTGCGAAAACAGCAGGCATCGTTGATTCAATACGAGACTGCCACCTGTATATGTAAATACATTACAAATAAGACACTTGCATCAAGTGTTTTCTCGTAAAGATTAACTTGATAACACCGCGTCGCAACGCAAAAAACCTTGTTCACCAGCTACAAAAAAACGTTCGTTGACGCTACATTTAATAAACTATAAGAAAAGTGTTTGAAATCGGAATAGCTGCTAGGAGAAACACTACAGCGATAAATTTGTTCTTCCATTCTCACACACAAAAGAAATTTACTCAAAAATGTATGCACAGGGAGTTGCCATGTATATAAATCCATAATTTTAACAGATGTACTAACTTTTATTGGAAGAAAATGCCGACAAGAAAATAATTTTCTTCAAGTTAACAACTATTACTGAACTCATTAACTCTGCGTTATTTTATGTTTTTATAACGTCGGTTGAATGCAAACCTTCCGGCTTCCGTATTACCCCGCACTAAAACATTTTTTAATTTGCAAGTTTTTTATGAACTGTAGCCATTGCAAGACTACATAGTTCTTAAAACCAACATAGCTAAAGTGAATAAGAACATAAATCTCCGAAATTGTAAAGAAAGTTCTGCAAAAAGACTAAATTTTGTAAAAGATTATCTTGACTGAAGAAATATTTCATGAAATTGTTGCTATGTGGCATTTCTAGCATTTTTACCATCTTTGGAAATTTGGCAATCAGAAAAAAAACAAATGTGTATTGATAGGTTAGATATTACTAAATGGAAATTTATCACCAATAACATTGTAAAGAAGGTACCTTTAATTTAAAATTAACAGCTATAATTCATTTTGCCAAAACCTAGACACAATTAAAAAATAGTGTTTGTGACATTGCATGCCTAATTATATTTAAATACTGTAATGACGTAGGTAATTCCTTATTTAATATGCATGTGTAATGTATATAAGAACCTGTGTTTATCTAAGCCCGGCATTAAATACAAGACTTATTACATGATGGTAGCGATTAGGAAAAGTTTGTTCTTATCGAATGGCAGAAGGATTTTCCAGGCCAACACGACTCTCGTTTGAAGGCAACGTTGCTGAGAATTGGCGTCGCTTCAAACAGAACTATAAAATATACATTGTTGCTGCAGGACATAGTCGGAAATCAAAGAAAGAAAAGTCATGCATCCTCTTAAATCTAGCTGGTGAAGATGCGGTTGAAAGATACAATTCTTTTACCTACAACGAAGAGGAAGACAAAGACGATCCAGAAATTCTAGTGAAGAAATTTGAAGAAATATGCCGCTTAAGAATTTAACATTCGAAAGACATTTATTTCATACAAGGAAGCAAAGTCCGTCAGAGTCGATTAGTTCCTTTGTTACAGATTTGAAAAACATTGCTCGAAAGTGCGAGTTTGGTGACCTCGAGAGCGAACTTGTTAAAGATCGTATTGTGTGTGGGATTAACAGTGATGCAGTAAGAAAGATTCTCCTTCGCGAAACAAGTTTAACTTTAGACAAGGCTCTAAACATATGCAGTGTAAACGAATTGTTGGAACAACAAGTAAAAGATCTTACTAATTATCAAGATGTCGATGAACTGAAGGCTAGGAAGAATTTGAAAACCTCAAGAGGAAGTTACACAAACTTAAGTCAAACAAAAGAAGATAAATATCGAGGACAAAGATTCGTATTAAAGAACAATTGCAGAAACTGTGGAGGAAAACATCTTCCAAAGCAATGCCCAGCTTTTGGAAAAATTTGCCACAAATGTCATAAGAAAAACCACTTTGCTCGGGTGTGTCTAACGTCTACACAAAAGTCACAAAGAACAGTTCATGAAGTTAGTGATGAAGAATTGTTTATTGGTGCTGTTAATGCAATCAAACCTACGCAACAACGCACAAGCTCGAAAGTCGACTATCGAATGAATATTGAAGCTGTAGAAAAAAGCAATGACGAGTGGTATTCTGAACTCAAGTTTGGCAGGCATTTGGTGAACGTGAAGGTGGATACAGGCGCAAAATTTAATGTGCTTTCTAAAAAATTGTTCGACAAAGTCACAGAAGCTGAGCAACAAGTTACCAAAACAAATACAAAGCTAATGTCGTATAGTGGAGATTCAGTTCAAACCTTGGGACAAGCAGTGATGACGTGTTCTTACAAAGACAAACGATACAATCTTCTTTTCTATATAGCGACACACGATGTAAAGCCTATTCTTGATTTACCTGATTGCGAGCGTTTGGGTATGGTGAAAAGAATTAAAGATGTCAAACCTATTTTCACTAGCGACGATATTCTCAATGAATATGCAGATCTCTTCGATGGCAAACTAGGATGTTTACCCATTAAACATCATATCAGTGTCAATCCAAATGTAAAACCTACAATTCATCCTCCTCGACGCGTTCCAGTAGCTATGAGAACGAAAATTAAAGAAGAGTTAGAACGAATGCAACAGATGGGTGTCATCGATCCTGAAAAACCTACGGAATGGGTTTCGTCAATGGTAACAGTGGAAAAACCAAACAAGTTACGAATATGTATTGATCCTAGACATCTTAATGAAGCCATTCAGCGAGAACATTACCCTCTCTTAACAATAGAAGAAGTCGTATCAAGACTACCTAGAGCTAAAATTTTCTCCGTATTCGATGCAGCCTCTGGATTTTGGCAGATACCTCTAGATGAAGATTCCAGTTATCTTACAACATTCAATACGCCTTTTGGCAGATACAAATTCAATCGTCTCCCATTTGGTATATCCTCAGCACCTGAAGTGTTCCAAAAAGCTATGCAACAGCTGTTTGACAGAATAGACGGTTGTGAAATTATAATGGATGATATCTTAGTATGGGGAACAACACAGAAAGAACATGATAAAAGAATTATCAATGTGCTGAATAGAGCTCGTGAAATCAATCTCAAATTAAAGAAAGAAAAAACAAAAGTTAAAGTAACAAATGTAGATTACATGGGACACAAAATAACGTCAGATGGTCTTCAATCCGATCCTGAAAAGATTAAAGCAATATTAAACATGCCAATTCCTAAAGATAAGAAAGATCTTCAAAGATTTCTTAGAATGGTTCAATATTTGGCCAAGTTTACTCCTTATCTTTCAGAAATGACAAGTCCCCTTAGAGATATGTTAAAGAAGAAAAATGATTGATGCTGGTTAGATCAACATCAAATAGTGTATGACAGAATCAAGAAATCCTGTGGAGAGCATCCTGTATTGCAATTCTACGATGTATCAAAAGATGTGACATTGTCCGTAGATGCAAGTATGTCAGGTTTAGGAGCAGTTTGTCTTCAAAATGGCAAACCAGTTGCTTATGCATCGAGAGCTATAACTGAATGCCAAAAGAAATATGCACAAATTGAAAAAGTGTTACTTGCAATTGTATTTGGATGTGAAAAATTTCATGATTACATCTATGGCAGAGATGTCAATGTGGAAACAGATCATAAGCCCTTAGAGCAGATTTTCAAGAAGCCCCTTCATCAATCTCCATTGAGACTCCAGAAAATGTTGCTGAAACTTCAAAAGTACAGTTTGAAGGTCTCGTTTAAGAAAGGAGCAGAACTTTATCTCGCAGATCAATTAAGTCGAGCGTATATCCAAGAAGAATCAGATGATCACTTAGAAGATTTTGAGATAAATATTGTCTTGCCAGTAAGTGAAGAGAAAATGAACCAGTTGAAGGAAGAGACAAAGAAAGATAAAGTAATGAAAATGCTACGACAGTACGTAGAAAATGAATGGCCAGATCTACGCAGTAAAGTCGATTTGGATGTTTTGAATTACTGGGACTTTAGAGAGACTCTTTCAGTACAAGATGACCTACTGTTTAAAGGAGATCGAGTAATAATTCTTGAGTCATTAAGAACTGATAAGTTGAAAGCTATACATCAAGGACATTTTGGATCTGAATCATGCAAACGTAGGGCTCGAGAGTGTTTATATTGGCCAAAGATGAGCTTAGAAATAGAAGCAGAAGTTCGAAAGTGTGAAATCTGCAATGCCCATAAGAGTCATCAACAAAAGGAGCCTCTACAATCACATACTGTACCACATCGACCGTGGAGTAAAGTTGGAGCAGACCTATTTGAATTGAATGGTAGAAGCTATCTTCTTATGGTAGGTTACTACAGTGGATTCTTTGAAATTGATTACTTGTTAAATACAACATGAAAAACAGTTATGACAAAGATGAAATGTCAAACTGCGAGATACGGAATTTTCGAAGATCTTATAACAGATAATGGTCCACAATTCAGAAGTAAAGAATTTCGTGCATTCTCGTTACAGTATGCATTTAAACATACAACAAGTTCACCTGGATATCCAAAAAGTAACGGCATGTCAGAACGTGCTGTGCAGACAGCAAAAGCAATCATAAAGAAAGCAAAATATGATAACACCAATCCTTATTTAGGACTCCTTAATTATAGAAATACACCTAGAGATGAAATTGTTAGCAGTCCAGCTAAACGACTAATGGGACGAAGAACTAGGACATTATTACCAATATCAGAGAAGTTACTTGAATTTCAACCATTAAACCCTGTTAATGTTCAAGAAAAATTGGAAATGTATCACAAGAAACAAAAAGAGTTTTATGATCGCAATGCAAAAACACTTCCACCATTAAAAGAAGGAGATAAGGTACGTATAAAAACAGAAAAAGGCTTCCAAAAGAAAGGAATCGTGGAAAAATCGTTACTTGAGCCAAGATCTTATTTGGTTAGGTCTGATGGTACCTACTATAGAAGGAATAGAAATCATTTATTAAAGATTAATGAAGAATCGAGAAGTCAAGATACAGATAAGTCTTATAGTGAGAACAATAAATCTTATAAAAATTGTAATGAAAGTACTAACAACAGTAATATAAGAACTCGGTATGGACGTCTAATCAAAAAACCGAATAGATATTCTTATTAGATAAAAATAAGTTTAAAAAAATTTATAGTGTGAAATTATTTAAAAAAAAAACGAAGAAAAAGAGATGTGACATTGCATGCCTAATTATATTTAAATACTGTAATGACGTAGGTAATTCTTTATTTAATATGCATGTGTAATGTATATAAGAGCCTGTGTTTATCTAAGCCCGGCATTAAATACAAGACTTATTACAGTGTTCATCGACACTTCGATCTATATAGGTTAAAAGCTGACAATTAAGTAATTCAACGATATTCTTTTCGAAGGTGTAAGTTACCTTATCAGTGACTTTTTCAAAATAACTTTTTGGAAACCTTTTGATGCAGATAACAAAAAAATGATGATTGGATCGTTGAGATCTGATCGCTCGCTACTGAAACAAAGAACTCTGAATGCCGCCTTTATTAATACATTTTTATTACTAGTCATAAAGGGACCTCAACCGATCACATCGAGTTTCGATTGAAAGATACACATATATACCAGACACAGTTGAATAACAAATACAGAAATTCAGTGCATTGATCTACGACTTTCTTGGATCTACATTGATATATGGCAGCAGATTTATTTATTTAATTTTCAATATAAACAGTAATTTTCGTTTTAACGTAGGCTACCTGCCACAGCACGTTTAATACTTAATTAAGATGTATGTAAGATTTAGATTTGAATTGTTGTGTTTAATTTATATTTCTTTTACAGCTACCTTAGCAAACTTTGTAACGAAAAATTTTAGACAGCAGAATCTCGGCAATCGGCAATACTGGTTTTGAAACAATCCAAAATGTTTTAGCAATTATAATGAAGCTTACTTCCATTTTCGTACATTTCATTGTTTTTATGGCGCATGCGTGAAAAATCCTCCCAGCAAATAATTTATTGGTTCAATCTCATCGAGAACGCATGACGAAATCATTGAAGGCTTTGTTTAATCAGAGGCAACTTCCAGCAACAAAATTTGGCTGAAAATTTTTTCTAAAACTTATTGGTTTGCTGAACATATGTAGTGACATAATTTATCTCAAGTCAAAATTTGAAATTCTCGTAAAGAAAAGACGATACCTGTTATCACCAGAACATATAAACGATTAAATCGAGAAGATAAAAGTTATTATGATGTACCATGAAATTTTTTTCTCGTATATAACAGTTCTGTTAAACACACAGAAAGTTCCGCAACACCAAAAATGCTTGATATTTAATATGTTTGATAATTCCAAATCGTTAATGAAAAGTGAAATTGCAGTTTTCCGTTTTACTATGCTCAACTTTATAAAAAAACCCTTTCATCAACATGCCTTAACAATTCAAACCATTTATGAATAACAAAAAACTAATCGGTTACACTTTAAAAACTAAAATTAGTATAAGAACATCTTGGAAAATTTTGTTCTAGACTCATAAACTCTCTGGTCTTGTCAATGTTGTGATAACAAATATCGTCTGCTAATACAAAACTTTCCACTACTGACATTGCATTGCCTTGTTTACACATATTTTCAAAGGAGGATAAATCTTTTGCTGCGGTATTAGAGGTTCAAAATCTACCTAATCCCTAAATCGTTTGAAAGTGTTTTGAAATTTACATGGTTAAAATGAATAATAACTGCGGCAACAATGAATTTGCAATATTGACATGCAACATGAATCGATAAATTTAGAAAGAAAATGTTGCAAAAATTGCTGATTAATCATTGGGTTACGTAAAATTTGCTAAAAAAACAAACACGCGCATTAAGACCGCTTAAAGGAACATTGTTATTGAACATTCTATGAAATATGTCGAAAGATATTTGTCAGTGTCAATGATCTATAATTTATTGTTTAAAATGCTGTGTTTAATAACACATATTGAAATTATTATTCTCAGAAACCAACGCCGCCCTCCCTTTTCTTCTCTACCACGAAAACTACTTCAAACTGATCCCAAAAAACTGATATAAAGACTCGGAATTAAATCCCAAAGTCAGAATTTAGGAATTTCCTTGATCCACATTGTTGTCTGCAAGATTTGTCTAGATAATCTTCCTTATAAGGTTGCTTCCTTATAAGGTAAGCTACATGTCAGTGCACATTTTATAATTAATTGTTTAAAAATACACATTTAAGTTATGGGTTTGAACATGTTGTTTAAAGCCAAAGATCACGAGAAAGTAGGAAAACAAAAACGACGGAAGCCAAGGTTTATTACTTTAAATGAAACTAAAGCCAACAAAGTAATTTGCTTTATTTTAAATTTTTTAATAAATGTAGATATGGAAAATCCTGCAACAGCAACAAAGGAAGGAAAGATATTCAACGATCCAATTCATGGCTTCATCAAGCTTGATCTTTTGTTGGTCAAAATTATCAACACACCACAATTCCAGCGTTTGAAAGATATCAAGCAGTTGGGAATCTGTGACTTCGTTTACCCTGGAGCAACTCACACTAGGTATAGTTATTGGTACTAAAAAGGTCATGCGATCTTATTCATAATCGATGTAATCGAGGATGTTCAAACCAGCATATTTAGCATAAATATTCACCTTAAAATTTTAATTTCACACAGGTTCGAACATTCTCTTGGAACTTCTTATTTGTGTGGGAAGTTGATTGATACACTACAAGAGCTTCATCGTGGAGAGATTGAGATCACAGATAAAGAATGCATGTGTATCAAAATAGCAGGACTTTGTCATGATCTTGGCCATGGACCGTTCTCTCATTTCTTTGAAGAAGAGTACATCAAAAAGCAAAGACCTGAGTGGCAGCATGAGGATGCGTCTTGTGAACTTTTCGAATTCATGCTCAAGGAAAACTCGGAACTTAAGCAGAGTTTTGATGATTTTCCACTTGATCACACAGACATAAAATTCATCAAGGAACTTATCAAAGGTATTGTCAAACGCAGGGATCGTTATCTACATAGTCCACAAAGATTTTTCATTTGAAATGTATAAAATAAGGAACACCTAATATTACAGACAGAAATAATATTTGATTTTGATACGCTTTGATTCTGAATGCAAATTTGGAGATTAATGTCTGAAGCCTGTCAGTGCTGTCTGTTGATTTTCTAATGTAGCTATCAAAATGATGGTAGCACTCTCTCTACGAAAATGAAATGAAAATTTTGTCCTCATTGAGTTGACATTTTGTTCCATTAAATTTCTCACTTCTTGTCTGATATAATTCTGAAATAATCAAAAATTGACATCCGGTTGATAAGGCTTTCAGGTTTCTTTTAACTGGCTGCTTTTATGCTGGCACATGTTTAAACAATGATGGCGGATGCTTTTTTTTTAGGTAAAAATCCCAATGATGTGACAAGAAAATGTGAGTTGACTCACAAATATAAATGCTTTCTTTATGAAATCGTGTCGAACAAAAGAAATGGTATCGACTGTGACAAGTTTGATTATTTCGCCCGTGACTGCGCTAATGTTGGAGTGAAAAGTACATTTGACCATCGACGCTACTTTCAAAATGTTCGCATCATGTCTAACCCTGATAACCAACAACTCCAGATCTGTGTACGTGACAAAGAGGTGTTTAACTTGTACGAGTTATTCCACACCCGTTGGTCCCTTCATCAGAGAGTTTACCAACACAAAACTAAAGCACCTATAGAAGACTTGCTCTTTCAAGCGTTTGAGAAAGTCGACGAAGTCATGAAAATTTCAGACGCTGTGAAAAAAGCAGTAAAAGATAGAGATATGGGACAATACTGCGTCCTAACAGACAGCATTCTTCATGACATATTGCGAAACGAAACGCCTGTTTTCAAAGAAGCGCAAGATTTGATAAAACGCATACAAAACCGCAAAATTTACAAGTTTTGCGGCCAAAGTCGGCAAATTTTGCGGCCAGAATCAAAAGACGATAGCCCCAGTCTGCAAGAATCAAAAGACAAGTCCAGTTCACCAGAATTAAAAGACGACGAAATTTGTACAAAAATTGCCGAAGATTTAGCTCAAAATTCCGAAGGAAAGTTAAAAAAAGAGGATACATTTGTTTTCCCCGTTAAAATCAATTTTGGAATGAAAGGTAAAAATCCAATTGATGCTGTGATGTTTTTCAATAAGTCTCTCGAAGTAATAAGAATAAAGAGAGAACAAGTGAGTGGAATATTGCCACGAGATTTCGAGGACAAATACTTTAGAGTTTACGCAAGAAACCCCGATCATAAAGAACTGATCAGACATTTGTTTATAAAATGGTGCTCCGGGCAGAAAAATTTTCAAGAACCTTTTGGAGGATAAAAAAACAGTTTAAAGTCAGTGTTTCTATGTCTAACTGTTTTGAAAATGCACTTTACGATTTCTTAATTACATAATCACTAGTAGTTGTAATGTATTACATCAAAGCCCAAGCGAAGGATAAAAGAAAAATGACGAGCAAAATGTTAGCTAAACCTTGCTAATCATATTTTACCTTGCAAATCAGGATAAATTGTATCAAATTCAACAAAATGATTAAATATGCTCTTATAAAGTTTCGACTTTTATCAACGAAATGACTGTAGCCTGGCGACGCTTTTATTTGGTAGCCAATAATAATCATATATAAATCTATTATGCCGAAAATTGTCGAAAATTTTGAACAGCAGCTGATATAGACACTGCTATACTGTATTCCTCAGGTGATAAAAATCGACTTAAAAACAAAACGAGCCGATGTATTGGAAACGTACAAATTCTGCTGAGAGCTTTCAACTTCAACAAACCCCAATTTAAGCCATGCAAAATATGTCTTACATCTCATTGTACATAATTGTTTATCGAAGATATGATTACAGACGACACTAAATGCTGATGTCATAAACATCCCTAGGCATGACTAGTGTCACCAAATGTTTATGTATTTACTCTGTTGACTTTGCATGTATTATTTTAGAGTTGTTTTCGTGGTGGCGTTTTTATCACCAACCTTTTCTGCGATGTACAGAAAAACTTTATTCGTAAAGAATTTTGTCTGAGTTGTTTAAAATAATTCGCGTAAATTATTTTGTAATTTGTTATTTTAATTTCACTAAATTGTATGTGCTTGACACATTATCAATCAAATTCAATAAATGTTTGAAAAATAGCTATATGATAAATGTTCAACTTTCATCAACAAAATGCACAGCCCTGCTACTCCTTTTATAATATCTTCAATCAGTATTTTAAAATGAAAACATATTTTTGAATTTTATCACAAATTGCAAAAATGAGCAAATTTCTAAATAAAAATTACATAAACTATCAAATTGAGCACAAGATCATGGATGCTAAAGAATGATGCTATATACTTAAAAGATATATGTAAGATTTGGATTTGAGCTTGTTGTGTTTAATTTATTTTTTTTAAAGTTACTTTAAAAAACTTCATAATCAAAAATTTTATGCATATGCAACAGAGTCACGGCACTATTGGTTTTGAAACAATCCAAAATGATCAAGCGATTATAGGAAAGCACAATTCCATTTTCGTACATTTCATTACTTTTTGGGCGTATGCATGAAAAAACATGGCTGCTGTCTCGCGTTTTACTAAGGCTTCTGACGATATATTTTATTGTTTACCTGAAAGACAATAAAAAAGAAGAGTAAAGTTGCCACTAAATTCGACTTAAAGATATTTAAATGTAAAATAAAAAAAGTTCCTTTAAAATAACTTTATATGTATCGAGTAACATTCGTTCGCTTTTAATAGAGATATCAACAACATATGCACAAAACAAATTAATGAAAATTATAATAGCAACCTTCCTCTTCATGAATACTAATATGATTCTACTAATAAACCATTAGATTGCTTATAATGTAATTGATAATTACACGAATCTTACTCTTATTCTATAGCAAATGCTGTAATTTGATTGGCTATTATACTTCTTATCGAATTCTAATTAGATAGCAAGTAGCAAACAATTATGGTTTCTGTCTAGCGTTTTACTTAGTGTCATACGATGAATTAGATTGTTTACTTGAAAAGAGAATTCGAGAGAGTTCGTTCACAAATTTGTTCTCGATTTCCACCACCCTAAGAAGTTCATTCAGGCTTCGCCATCATCAACTATCACCTCATAAAATCTCGAGCTAGTATTCTACTTGTTAAATATCTCAAATGTACAAAATACTAAAAGGAAGTTTTAAAGCAAAAGACAGCGAAGTCTGCATGAGTGAAACAAAGAGACAATAATTGACATTCAAAGTTTGTGTTACGTAGATGAGCACAATAAAAAAGTAATATTGATTGTGATGATCATCCAATATTCATTGATAAAACATAACTATAGAATGGCGATTCGTCCAGATAGTATTCAAAATCTATAAAATCTAATTTGCCAAAAATCCTCAAAATTGGCCAGTCGGACATTACAGAGCGCTACTGCATTACCCAGACTATGATTGATAAAATTTGAGTAAGCTATGATAAAATTTGCCAACAAGTCGGTTACCTACGAATTCTGCCGAGAGCTTCCGACTTCAACATAATCCATCCCAATCCAATACAAATAACCATATTTCTTACCGTCACTGTACACATCTATACATAAAACACCTGATGATAGACAACACCAAAAGCAGACGTCATAAACATCGCCAGGCATATCCACCACGTGAAATATGACGTCACAGCTCTGACAAGTTCCGACACGAACACGTGACGTAGATTTTGAACAGCGTTCACCGTGACATTCGAAACGAGCATTGATTTCTGAAGACGTTTCATTAAAGCATTGGTCGACTCCCAGTCGGTAGTACCTGTGAAGAAAATGCATTTATAACACTAGTTCTAACTGTCTTCGACAATATAACGGAGAAACTTTTATTTGCAACAAAGTACGTACAACCAAGGGACATAGGAAGATCTTTATTGAGAAAGGGAAAGGAGGCCAATCCCTTTACAATCTCAAAACAAACGCATTCGCAATGTTTGCAAGTCAAGGTAGAAATTATTGTGGGGAAAGGGGCGGCTGTAGCTCTTGTCCTAACTGGTCAGCGGTCCCTTTAATTTACAGTTGGAAATTGACTACATGAGACCAGGTAGCTAGAATTCGATGAATTGTTAATGATTTGGGTACTATAAACTAACAAGCATCTCCAATAAATTCAATATTGCTAGTTGTTTTTAAAACAACTAAAGATTACTCACAACATCCAATAAACCTCAATATGTACCTGCTGTTCTTAAAGAACAACTAAAGACTACCCAGTATACTCAATAATCCCAATATGTACCTGCAGCTCTTAAAGAATGACTAAAGACTACCCAGTACACCCAATAATCCCGATATGTACCTGAAGCTCTTAAAGAATGACTAAAGACTACCCAGTATACCAAATAATCCCAATATGTACCTGCAGCTCTTAAAGAATGACTAAAGACTACCCAGTATACCCAATAATCCCAATTTGGTCTGGCCATTTGTTATCATCATGATAATGATCAACATTTGCTACCTGTAATGCCGTAGACAGTACTGCCAGCGACGTGCCCAGACAAAGTGATCTCATCTTTCCATCTTTGAGAAGTTATCTCGTCCAACCATCTTTGAGAGGTTGACAGCATTGCCAAAACATCAAAGGTAGCACATGGCGATTCGTGGCCGTTGTAGGTTAGATACCTGGTCTCTCAAGAGCATCTTGTGAGTTATGTGCCGGCTGGACTTGTTCCTTAAACTGCTGGAGAACAGTGCGGTTAGACCAGGTGCTGTTTGTTCTGGTAGGTTAGTTGGTCCCAGGGTCCATCTGCCATGACTCGCCGTTGTGCTGCCTTCATCCGCCATCCATCTTGTTCCGTTTTGGTATTTTGCTGTCCCAAACTATCCTTGTCTGGTTCCGGATGGAGCTCCGATGATGGACTGCATAACATCTAGCAGTAACCGAATACTCCTGCATCTGAGGTCACCACCAGTCGTCTCGACATTGTCTTGCCACTGGATCCATGAGATTTCAGAGAAGAGTGAGGTTGACGTCTGCCAGCTTTTCCTCACTATAATAAATTCTTGCAAAAGTCTTGACAACACCACTCAACCTAGAAGTTAAGATTTTTTTTCTTCCTGAAGCCCTGTGGCGATGGGCGAGCGACGAAGCAGCAGGTGTGGATACACTGGGAGCTGTAGTTGCAGACCTGCACACAGGCGGCCCAGGTCTAATGGTCGCTTTCGTACTGACTGAAGCAGCAGTGAACTCGGCGTCTACCTGGGTGTCTGAGCAGCCCTTTTTAGGGATGCACTGCTCACCTCACATGAGGAAGGGACTAGAAAAGGTGTCCTAAAAAAAGCCTGCTTTAACCCTCATCCTGGCCAGCAAGCCGCGGTTGGCGGGAATCCCACACCAGCGGTCGAAATAAAGGAAAGAAAAAATTTAAGGTGACACCGATCACCTTAGGCACATGGAATGTGCGTACATTACTTGACAACCCTTCAACAGACAGACCAGAGAGGAGGACTGCTTTAGTTGCCCGAGAACTTGCAAGATATAACATCGACATTGCAGCACTGAGTGAGACTCGTTTCGCTAATGAGGGGCAGCTGACTGAAAATGTAGGTGGCTACACTTTCTTCTGGAGTGGCCGTTCTGCCGATGAGCGTCGAGAGTCTGGGGTAAGTTTTGCCATCAGGAACCATCTTGTGCAAAAGCTTGCCAATCTCCCTAAAGGTACAAACGATCGTCTCATGTCAATGCAGATTCATCTACATGATGGTAAACGGGCCACACTCATCAGTGCCTATGCACCTACAATGAAAAATCCTGAAGATGTGAAAGACAGATTCTACGAAGATCTGGATACTATGCTTTCATCCGTGCGCAGTACTGATAAGCTGATCCTCCTTGGGGATTTTAACGCAAGGGTAGGCCGTGATTCTGCCTGGGATGGAGTCATTGGAAAGAGTGGGGTAGGCAAGTGCAACAGCAATGGCCTGGGCCTGCTGGAGTTATGCTCATCGCATGGTCTGCTTTTAACCAACACAATATTCCGGTTGTCCAACAGGAACAAAACATCATGGATGCACCCCCGGTCGAAACACTGGCATCTCATCGACTACATCATTGTCAGGAAGAAAGACAGGCAGGATGTCAGAATTACCAAGGCCATGTGTGGTGCAGAGTGCTGGACTGACCACAGACTCATCATCTCTAAAATGAACATCCGCATCAAACCAAAGAGACGTCCACAGGGATGTATGACCAAAAAGAGGATAAATGTTGCCAAGCTGAAAAACCATCAAACAAGTGCAGCTCTATCCACAGACCTAGATTCCAAAATTGCCAACTTCAATCCTGGAGGTAACGTCGAAGAAGACTGGCAATCCTTTAGGGACACAGTTCACTCAACTGCAGTTCAAGTGTTGGGCTACCCTTCCCGACATCAGCATGATTGGTTTGATGAGAATGATGAGGAGATTCAGGCCCTACTTGATGAAAAGCGCAGACTTCATCGTGCTTACCAAGATGATCCAACTTCAGCCTACAAGAATGCCTTTGCCAGTGCACGGAGAACAATTCAGTGTAAGCTGCAGGCGATGAGAGATTCCTGGCTCAGTGCTAAGGCTGATGAAATCCAAGCCTATGCCGACAGAAATGATACAAAACGGTTCTATGAAGCTCTCAACACCATATATGGACCTCGATCGTCAGGAAATTCCCCTCTCTTGAGCTCAGATGGGACTTCACTAATTACCGAGAAGGAAAAGATCTTGCATAGGTGGGCTGAACATTTTGAAGCTGTCCTCAACCGTCCTTCTTCCATCAATGATAAGGCAATATACAGGTTGCCCCAGGTCAACATCAACACGACCATGGATGTTCCACCTGTTGAATCAGAAGTCAGGGAGGCATTAAACAAGCTCTCTAGTGGTAAAGCCCCTGGTGCAGATGCTATTCCATCCGAGATATATAAAGTTGGTGGTCCCACATTTATCCAGAAGCTCACTGACCTCTTCCAATCCTTCTGGGCAAAAGGATCCATCCCCCAGGAATTGAAAGATGCCTCGATTATTCACCTATACAAGAGGAAGGGTAATCGTCAGTCCTGTGATAATCATCGTGGCATCTCACTCCTATCAATAGCTGGGAAAGTTCTTGCCCGAGTGTTACTAAACCGGCTAATAGACCACCTTGAAGAAGGACTGCTACCAGAATCACAGTGTGGTTTTCGTAAGGGCCGTGGAACTGTTGATATGATCTTCGCAGCACGACAACTCCAGGAAAAGTGTCAAGAGCAGAACCAAGATCTGTACACCACCTTTGTTGATTTGACAAAAGCTTTTGACACAGTCTCCCGTCAAGGCCTGTGGAGAATTATGTCCAAGTTTGGCTGTCCAGAGAAATTCATCTTGATGGTTCGTCAATTTCACGATGGCATGTTGGCCAGAGTACTAGCTGATGGTGAATACTCCGAACCCTTCCCAGTCACAAATGGTGTCAAACAGGGCTGCGTACTGGCTCCAACATTGTTCAGCATGGTTTTCACTGCCATGTTAACTGATGCTTATCACGATGGTGTAGATGGTATCAGCATCAAATATAGAATGGATGGGAGCGTATTCAACCTACGTAGACTGCAAGCTATCACCAAGGTTAAGGAGACCATCATTCGTGACTTCCTGTTTGCTGATGACTGCGCCCTCAACGCGTCTTCAGAATCGGAGTTGCAGATCAGCATGAATAAATTTTCCGCAGCCTGTGACAACTTTGGTCTAACCATCAGTACCAAGAAGACAGAGGTCATGCATCAGCCTTCTCCTCGTACACACTACACTGAGCCTACCATACTGGTGAATGGACAGCGTCTGCAGACAGTTGACAAATTCACATATTTAGGAGCACTCTTTCCAGAGCCGTGACTATTGATGCAGAGGTGAACAACCGGATCGCCAAAGCCAGCTCCGCATTTGGCAGGTTGCGCACAAACGTTTGGGAGCGTAGAGGGATCACCACTGCAACGAAACTGAAGGTCTACTCTGCCATAGTATTACCAACTCTCCTTTTTGCATGTGAATCCTGGACTGTTTACCAGAGGCATGCGAGACAGCTGAATCACTTCCACACAACCTGTCTCCGTCGGATATTGAGAATCAAGTGGCAAGACAAGGTGCCAGACACAGATGTCCTCTCTCGATCCAACCAGCCATCCATCTACACCTTGCTGATGAGAGCACAGATCCGATGGGCGGGCCACATTGCTCGCATGCCAGATGAGCGGATACCTAAGCAACTGCTATGGTGAGCTCTCCAACGGCAAAAGATCAGTCGGAGGCCAGAAGAAGCGGTTCAAGGACACATTAAAGACCTCACTGAAGTCCTTTAACATCAACACCGCAACATGGGACAAACTTGCAGGAACCGATCAACCTGGCGCGATCTCATCTTTAAGGGCTGTCAAGCATCAGAAGAAAGGCGGACTGTGGATGCCAAACAGAAACGTGAGCTGCGGAAATCAAGAGCAGCCAGTGCTTCAACATCAGATGCATCTCTGGTTTGCCCTTCGTGTTCAAGAACATTCCGTGCCAAGATTGGACTCATTAGCCACCTCAGAACTCACCGTACCCAATCTTCTAGTACTTGAGTTAACTGGTCAAGGTCATCATCGCTTGCGATGGACGAACAACATAAACTAACAAGCATCTCCAATAAATTCAATATTGCTAGTTGTTTTTAAAACAACTAAAGATTACTCACAACATCCAATAAACCTCAATATGTACCTGCTGTTCTTAAAGAACAACTAAAGACTACCCAGTATACTCAATAATCCCAATATGTACCTGCAGCTCTTAAAGAATGACTAAAGACTACCCAGTACACCCAATAATCCCGATATGTACCTGAAGCTCTTAAAGAATGACTAAAGACTACCCAGTATACCAAATAATCCCAATATGTACCTGCAGCTCTTAAAGAATGACTAAAGACTACCCAGTATACCCAATAATCCCAATATGTACCTGCAGCTCTTAAAGAATTACTAAAGACTACCCAGTATACCCAATAATCCCAATATGTACCTGCAGCTCTTAAAGAATGACTAAAGACTACCCAGTACACCCAATAATCCTGATATGTACCTGAAGCTCTTAAAGAATGACTAAAGACTACCCAGTATACCAAATAATCCCAATATGTCCCTGCAGCTCTTAAAGAATGACTAAAGACTACCCAGTATTCGCAATAATCTCAATATTTACCTGCAGCTCTTAAAGAATGAATAAAGACTACCCAGTATACCCAATAATCCCAATGTGTACCTGCAGTTCTTAAAGATATCGTCAGAAAGACCAAAAGGATAACTGGAGTCAAATATTGAAGAGAAGCCACAGATAAATAATAAAAAACACTAAAAATCTAAAAAAACACATAAAATACAACGATATTTGAAAGTGAACATTATAATATGAAGGATATTGCGAAAATGTACATTAGCTCAAATTAATAATATAAACACAGAAATTTACATAACAGTTTTCTGACTGTATGGCATGATCATTTAAAAATACTTAACAACTAGTTCAGTTTCATTATGTTAATTTACTTCTCTTTAGAGATATTTACATTTCTTCATTGTGCAAATACTCTTACCAAGACGCCATTTTGCATAGTTCTATATAGTTTCAAGAAATAATTGTTTTCTTTGATAGTTGAAAATAAAATTTTAACAGAGCAACTAAGAACGCATTCATCAACACATGCATGAGGAACATTGATGTTCTATTTACGAAATAGAAAACGTTCATCCTGTTTCTATAGAATTTTAGAAACACGCGGGGAATGTTTAGAAAATAAAACTCACTTTCTAAATGCTTTTCTTCAGACCAGTATTCTTATATGTTTTTTGTTCTGCTTCTTGCATAGTACAAAATTTTTCTGCTTGCTTTTGGAAATTCGTTTTAATTGAAAAGAAAAATTACACGTACTGGCCTTAAATAATTCAATAAAATCAAAAACCAGCGTAGTAAAATGTCGAATCGTTAACTTCGTAACAAACTGTGAATTTCCATACAAATCTAAACATTTAATTTAAATTGTAGCGAACAAAAATTAAATATGTTTCACCGCAGTCCATCGGTCGAAGAACAAATATTTCACAAAATGTGGCTTCCGCAAAATCGTAAATTAAGTAGAAATAGTGTCGGGAATAAATTAAAACAAAATTTTTACCTTTTTTTGCAAAGCAGAACTATTCGTTCTGCCCGCTTCCCTTTTCATTCTATTCACTTTAACTTTGGCGATGTCTAAGAAAGCCTGTAGATGCATTTTGGTAAGGAAAAACCGCATAAGACAACAAAGTAAGATGACTCCAATGCGAATGTTATCAAAGTTTGAGTCCGATACTCTATAAAATACACAAACGTTAGTTTAGAGAAAGTAGCTACAAAAACATGAGAAGAACGAGGGAAGTCATTTCTTCACTTACGAAAATGAATTATTTCTGCTCGTGAAGTATTCGCGAGCCAAGGGTTTGATCCACAATAAAACAAGACAAAGAGGAGCGAAGAAATTTACATAAAAAAGGACACTAAAAATTTAAAAAATGGTCAGCGGTCGTACATTAAACCCATTATCTCAATACATGACAACAAAGTGAAGCGGATTCATAAACACAATTTAATTATGATGAATATTTAATGTCATTAACGCTACACATACTACTTATGGAAGAAACTTGTTAGACAAGTATTCCTACTTACAGAAGCAACCTGTTAGATTTGTATTGCTCTATCAAATCCAAGAACATTATTGATATTCTAATGCCAGGAAAGCCGAGGAAGGCTCCGATAATGCCCGAGATAACAGCGAGCGCGAGTTTGAAAATCCATATTGGAGCGGATCCCCCTCTGTTGAAGACAATTAAGACAAAGTGTAAGAACATTAATGCTTCGTTATGGTTTTAATTTAAATGTCGCGTTCTTGAGACTCGTGTCGTAAGGAATTGACTTACTCTCGTGTGAATCCTTGTTTCTTCAAAAATAATTCAGCTTCTTCAGAGAATATTTCGTAACCTAAAGAGAAAGTCGACTCAAACATGAGACGAAAAAGATTCGGAGTAGATTGAAAGCTCATAAAACGGAGTAAGTGAAAATTTACTAATGTTTCTTGATTAGAAAGACAAGATTTCGTCGGTATTTGGCAAAATACGGAATCTTGCTTCTAGGAGACACCTTTTAAAGTACAGTTATTTTAACTTTTTAGAAGAACTTCATTGTCCACGAAAGTCGTAAAAAAACAAAGAGCTGTGTTATTGCGATGTAAAAAAAAACAAACAAAATGCAAGTGATGAAGCTTGATTTGAAGGTCAGAAAGACCCGTCGGGCAGGTAAACAGAGACTTACCAAGACCACAGTATAGAGAAAATACAGTAGAACCACTCCATTGAATCTTTTCTTGCAACGCATATCTTATTAGGCATGTGATTATTATATTGGCAACCAGTAAATTGCATTTTGTGACCAATAGGATTGACGATATGGCAAACGGCAGCTAGTAAACTAATTAAATATACGCAGCCATTTGCACATCGAAGTGAACCTACTGTACATTCCTATACTGTGCCAAGACTTAAGAATGTTTCTAAGCAAATAAAAGCAGGTCGAATTAACGGGGTTCGTGAATGTTAGTTAAGTTAGTTTAGTTCAAATCCGAATTCTTGTAAATCAGGATCAATGTGAGATGATCCGAAGTGAATCTTAGAGAAAAGCAAATCAAATCTGACCCAAATGAAGCAACACATAATAATTGTCTTCCAATCCTTTATAATTCGCTGCACTTTCTCATCTAATAACGACATCTCATTCAGCGCGTTATAATGATTTCACGGTTTTCTGCTCATTTCAGTGATATTTATGTTAAAAAAATATTCGAGAAAAAGTTTAACAACTAAATTAAAAGATTACCCGAGTCCAAATTGAACTCCAACATAGATTCGTCGACTACCAAAATGGCCATCGCCAGAAAAAAGAAAAAAACACCAAATGTTAAGCAGACAGATTTTTCTCCTGAATCATCACCCGACCAATAGGAAGCCGTGAGCAGAAACAAAACACGTCTGTATGTAGAGTAAAGGAAAGCATAACAACCTTACAGGAGGGGTGGTCACTGTCCCATGTGTCGTGTTTATTTAGCTCTGAGCTAGGCTGGACTCGAATTTAAAATACATAAATACCTTCATTACGCAAGGGTCACAAAAATATCAGAGAAGCATTTTCAATACATTAAATACATTAAGTAATGAGAAGAGATCGTACTTAGCTTGTGAGGGGGGTGGGCCCAACCATTAACAATCTTCGGCTCCGCATACCCTTAGTCCTTGCCCCCGTCTATATTTTTTTAAAAAAGATAAATTCTGTCGACCGACATAGTGAAGGAACGTTTTTGTCTATTCAATAGAATAAAGAGATTTTCAACAATCACAGCAATCGCCTTCCGCTCAATAAATCGAAGAGCCGCAAAAATCCTCGTGGATCAATCTTTGATTCTAGTAAAGTGGCGAGTCAGCAAGTTTGGTCCTGTTATGAACATTTGAGATGATTCTTTATTTCTATAGAAATCTTGTGCTTTTGCAGTCAGTAAACACAGAAATATTTACACTGCACGACCATCTTTAAGAACTGACCACGGAACTTCGTGAGTGTTTAGCTTTAAGAACTGACCACGGAACTTCGTGAGTGTTTAGCTTTAAGAACTGACCACGGAACTTCGTGGGTGTTTAACTTAAGAACTGACCACGGAACTTCGTGAGTGTTTAACTTTAAGAACTGACCACGGAACTTCGTGAGTGTTTAGCTTTAAGAATTGACCACGGAACTTCGTGAGTGTTTAGCTTTAAGAACAGACCACGGAACTTCGTGAGTGTTTAGCTTTAAGAACTGACCACGGAACTTCGTGGGTGTTTAACTTTAAGAACTGACCACGGAACTTTGTGAGTGTTTACATAAATGCTTGAAGCACGAGAAAAGACGAAAGTAAGATCGGCGAAAGAAATGCCAAACTTTGCTGGCAATTTTTATGTCGGAATGTTTGGTTGCAAACTTAACCTAAAATATCGCATTTGTACAGAACCAACCATCCATAAGTCGAGTTAACACCCAAGTTACCAAGTTAGAACCCGGAAAATATGCAAAAATATTCTAATGTCAATTCTCGGTCACAAAATTTTTGATAACATTTTGATAACAATTTTGATAATTTGCAAACTTAATGAAAACGAAACGAATGTCCGAACTTCCACCATAGCAGTTTGCCTTCATAATTGACGAGCTTTTGATTAGCCTGAGTGCTTAGAACGCGCAATGTCTAACTCAATTTTCTAACAGTTAGAAAGGTTTTTTACAGTACACGATGAACAAAAATATCGCGGATTTTACTGCAATAAAATGAAAGGTCTGCATAAATTTGCCGACTTTGAAGACTGAAAGTCAGCAATCAGGCCGACTCGTTTTCAAGGCTGACATTAAGTCAAGCTTAAGATCCCTTTCGTTTCATTAAAAGGATACATGGCAAAAATATGCCCAAGAAATTCCATAATGGCGTCACACTGATGTCGTTACGTAAAGAGCGGGAAATAAACACGAAATCCCCTCGATGATGATATTGAATATCACGGCAGACACAGCAAAATCAACGAGCCACTTGTATTCTGTATAATAACATTGAAATATCAAATCTGTTTCATCAACCTAATGGGAAAGTGTTTTATGTTAGTTTTACAATATAATTTTATAGTGTATTTATTGAGGGGGGAGGGGGGGAGTTTCCAACTTTCAATACTTCGAAAGAAAGGGGGCATGGTGCAAAGTTTCAGTACATATCGACAATAATGAAAGCTTGAGGTTATAACGTTATGGCATATTTACAGGGGGGTAGTCATCTTCAAATACATGAAAAGAAAGGGGGGCGTTACAAAATTTCATTACACATCTACTTACTATGCCGAAAGATTGAAGTTATGATGTAATGGGGTATATAGTGGGGGGTAGTCATCTTCCAATAACTCGAATGAAAGAGGGATGGTGCAAGAATTTTATTACATATAGACAATGTTGAAAGTTGTGGAATGTAGCTATTTTTTGACTATTGTCATTGGAGCTTGTGGGAGAAAAGTTAGATAGTGTTTTCCACCATATAAGAAAACCACGTTTGTTTTAAATGTCTCTTTAAAAAGCAGAAAAACTACTATATAAAGATGACAACTAATACAATAAACCCTTTAACACTTATAACAATGAAAACATGGTTTTATTTTGTGAAACAATAACAACCCTATTTTAAAATACTTAAAATAGCCAATATGCAGTGGATAGTGCTTTCGAAGCTAAGTACAACCTACCCCCTCCAGTAAATGAATGAAGATATTCTTGCTTGTCTGCAAGCAACAAGACATGCAAGACGCCTATCGGGCGTTCACTCGTCCTGCTTGAGACCAGAGTTTGGTCATATTTGAGTATTATAATATAGTTGTCAAATTGCACAACAAAATTCACAGCAATGTAATCTCACATATGGCAATGTATTATGTAAGTAAATAATGTGTCATTATACGTTTTATTACTTACACGTGAAACTACCCAAGACAGATTTCTTTAGTACAAGGACTTCATGTTAGCATGTAATCTTGTGATTGACAGCACAACAAAATCCGAATTTTTTTCAAATTCGGGCAAGCAATTTCTGATTGAACAGTTTATCAATCACAGTCGCATTCATAATTTACGTCAATGAAACAAAACCTCACACCCTGCCTCAAAATCATATGCTCAATGAACAAGAAAGACTTTACCCCCCGATTCTTACAATAATACAACCCCCCTGTATATACACGCAAAGACTGAATAAACCACTGATACAAGAGACACTGCTTATGACCACATTTTGGGGCTATTGATTCTAACAGTCCTCAAAAAGTTAGTTGACAACTTCTACAATACTTTCTACATACAAAAAAAATATCAAAAATAATATAACTCAGGTACAGGATCAGAAAACGACGGCGCACCCAAAGTCCTGGATCCCAGAAATGCACTTTCAACAACAATGTAGAAATTATGTTGTAAGTTATGCGTTGTAATAGATTTTTTGCAAAGTATGTTTTGTTTATAACTTTTTAAACACTGCATAGGTACAAGAAAAGTATATTGTATTATAAGTTCAACGCATATTTATATATTCTTGTGTTCCATTCCGAAAAGGTTCACCCATTTTTTTCAAAATATGTCTTTGAACACACTAGAGCTTTGGAAATGCACATTTTCTTGAAGTTGTCAAATCATTATTTGAGATGTGTCGGAATTAATACAACCCCATGATGAGGTCATACGCACTTTAAAATGTGACAAATTTGAAATATACTTCAGGTATTGAAAAGCAATCTTACATTCACTGTTCTCAGTTGAATGTTCATGTTGCAAGGTATGGATAACGGCTCAGAAGATATAAATTGAATTGATGCTCCATTATTTTCTTCCTTTTTCCTACAGAACAAAAAGAGAAACATTAACGGTGTTTATGAATAACAACTGTTTAGTTTATGCTGATTTTAGCCTGGACAAGATGACAATAGAATAACAGATCAATTGTAAGAGCCTGTTCATATAAGAAAGGCAAACCCAGTTTGGCTGCGCTGGCCAGTTTGCCAGAGGCTAATATGTATTTGAAGTTGTATAAGACAGGCTGGTTCTTCTTAAATGCTGTCAATCCCCCTTCTAAAATGTTGTCAATACTTGTTCCATTTTGTGCTAAAGTTCAAATGTGTTTAGACTTGCACATTCCAACATTTTCAAATATTAATTTGTTGCATTTTGTGCCAATATTTGAATGTGTTTAAACTTGAACATTCCACGATTTTTTTGATTTGAAACCACAATCATGATGCTACTAGCTACAATGCAGCATAATTAGATAAAACTTTTAAACTTATTTTTCAAATGATCATTGTCGCTTTTGAATTAGCCGCCATATTAGAATAAACATGTGAAACAACAGCATGTACAGTCTCCTCACTTCCAGCCCAGTTAAGCCAGGGAAGCCCATTTTATGCTTTCAAATAAGACCTTTAATGAGGAGAAACTGCTTCATTTGGGGGTAATCTTGCCAAGCCAGACTGGACCATTCTTCACATGAAGATAATTTTTAAAACAAAGTGAAATAATATACAAGGTAAGATATATTGAAAAAGCTATATCATACTGTGCAGGCCCTTATAAAATGTCAAAAATATATCGCAAAATGTGTACCGAAAGTGTAGCAATAGTAACAATGTAAAAAAAAACAATAAATGCAACGACAAAATGTGAAAACAAATCTTTATAATTAATACCTTGCATCAGAACGCTTAGCTTTATTTGACTTTGTTCTTTGTGTTTTACCAAGGAGTTTTCTCAACTCTGTGTCAGAGGATGGTACATGACGTACCAATCTAAGGAAAGACATATGTGAAAATTACAACAGAAAATTTCAAAGACAAACACCTGAGACAACATACCCACTGCATAATAACCAAGTGGCCACACATATGGTGAAAATTTGTGAAGAAACAATGCTACCATCAAGGTTAGGACAACTTTTATACCAAACAGTGCCTAAAAGTAAAAAGCCAAATCCAGATGAATTTTCTATGATGTATAGTATTATTTCTAAAGGGAGATTGGGAAATGGTTTAGAT
Organism: Xenia sp. Carnegie-2017; assembly: GCF_021976095.1. Lineage (NCBI taxonomy): Eukaryota > Metazoa > Cnidaria > Anthozoa > Malacalcyonacea > Xeniidae > Xenia > Xenia sp. Carnegie-2017. Next base: position 10,722,154 of record NW_025813469.1, read on the forward strand.
TATAAGAGCAGTTAACTGAGTGCAAAGTTCCAAACATGACAAAGTATTCCCATATGCATGTTAGGTGGGAGCAAGCACCTAAAACCTTGGGCAGACAAAGCCAGAAGGGAGGGGGAGATTAAGAAATGGTTAAGTTTATAAGACCAGTTGACTGAGTGCAAAGCTCCAAACATGACTAAAATATTCCCATATGCATATTAGGTGGAGTAGGCACCTAAAACCTTGGGCAGACAAAGCTAGAAAGGCATTATTTGCAGGAAAGTTTGGTGAATTAAGCCATTTCAGATTAAAAATGTTTAAATTGCTCCCCTTAAAATGTTAGCCCGTACATGTAGGAGTACACCACAAAAACAAACCATCGTAAAGGCTTTGTTCAATCAGAAGCAACTTCTAGCAACAAGTTTGGCTGACAATTTCTTCAGATATTTTTTGGTTTGCTGCACCAATTTATTGTGCCATGAAAAGTTTTTCTTGCAAGTTATATAGCTTTTCTGTTAAACACATCTACTAATTTTCAACCAACAAGATAAAATTAACAATGCAACATCCTTGGCGTCAGGCGAGTCAAAGATGATCTGTAATACCCAGAAATTCATGTTATTGAATATGCTCGAGGATTCCAAATAGTTTATGAAAACTGAAATTGCCGCTTTCCCTTCTACTATGATGAACTTTATAAAAAATTTATAGCCTGTTGATCAACGTACGTTAACAAATCCAACAATTTATGAATAACAAAAAACGAATCGGTTACAAATTAAAAACTAAAGTTAGCAGAAGAACATCCTGGAAAATTTGTTTTAGACTCATGATTTCTCTGGTCTTGTCAATGTTGTGATGACAAATATCGTCTGCTAATACAAAACTTCCCACTACTGACATTGTATTGCCTTGTTTACACATATTTTCAAAGGAGGATAAATCTTTTGCTGGGCCATTTAGAGGTTCAAAATCTACCTAGCCTTTAATCCGTTTGAAAGTGTTTTGAAGTTCACATTGCTAAAATGAATGATAACAGCGGCAACAATGAATTTGCAATATTGACATGCAACATGAATCGATAAATTTAGAAAGAAAATGTTGCAAAATCGCTGATTAACCACTGAGTTACGTAAAACTTGCTGAAAAAACAAACACAAGCATTAAGACCACTTAAAGGGAGATTGTTGTTTTTGCAGCAGCATAAGGTGTCCATTCTAAGAAAAATTTCGGAAGATATTTGCCATTGTACATGATCTATAATTTATTGTTTAAAATGCTGTGTTTAATAACACATCTTGAATTTATTCTCCACAGAAACCAACGACGCTCTACCCTTTTTTGTCTTTCACGAGAACTACTTCAAAATAAAAATCCCAGAAAACTTATAGAAAGACTCAGAATTAAATCACAAAGCCAGCATTTATGATTTTCTTTGATCCACAGTGCTGTATGCAAGATTTGTCTAGATAAATTTCCTTATAAGGTTGCTTCTTATATGGTAAGCTGTGTGAGCCGTGTCTAAGTATGCCGAAACATGTTTGCTATAAAAAAATTTGTCGTCTATTTTAAATGTCTTATAACCATTCTATTTATTCACTTCGCATAGAAGATGGCATGAAGTATGCCGAAACAACAAAGCTTTTGAGATAAAAACAGTCAAAAATTCTAATGTTATAGTGCTGCAACAACAGGCAGAAAGGCGAAGCCAGAGAATAGATAAAATAGCAAATAAATTTGCCGGACTTTCAAACGGATGCTTTCCTCAACCCTCTAAACTTTACTGAGAAGATGGTCATAAATTTAGCGACCATAATACAGCTGTTATTTGTTTCTTTGAAACGTATTCCGAATGCAGCCTTAATTATCATATCCTTTATACTAATCTCGAAGGAACCTTAATAGATCAAGTAGAGTTCCTATAGAAAGGAATGCAATGTTTTGGTCCTACAGGCTCACAGATTCATAAGACACGGTTGAATAACAAATGCAGAAATTCACTGCATTGATCATAGATTTACTTATCTATATCGATATATGGCAGCTGGTTTAACTATTTAATTTTCCACGTACGGTAATTTTCCTTTTAAGGTGGGCCACCTGTCATTGCACGTTTAATATTTAATGAAGATTTGTGTGTTGTCGTGTTTTAGAAATTGTTGTGTTTAATTTATAGTTCTCTTACAGCTACATTTACAAACTTCGTAATGAAAAACTTTAGGCATATGCAACAGAATGTCGGCACTATTGCTTTTCAAACAATCCAAATGTTAAAGCGATCATAAGAAAGCATAATTCCATTTTGACACATTTCATTGTTTTTAGCGCATGCGTGAAAAATCACCACAGCAATTATTTTATTGGTTCATATATTGGCGTTGCCTATGCACGTGATTTCTAGCAGGCAAAAAAAGAAAGGCGAGTCTGTTTGTTATCTTTCAATCCTTTTGGTTGGAGAGAGAAGATTACACGAAGCTTGTGTTTGGTGAAGAAATATAAACGGCAGTGATCTTTATATAAAAACTATAAGACATAGTTAAGTAGAAGGTGGGTGAAGTTATTTCTTATTCTTTATATAATGAAAGTGTCGTGATGAGTATTTAGCATTTACCAGATGAAAAGGATTCATTGCCTCAAAGAAACTAAATAAAAGCAAAATGCAATAAACGATAAAACAGGCAAAAGATATTTCAGTGAAAAATTCTCACTGGAGCTTGTCTTGTTTTGAACACAGTCTAAATATTTCATTTGATTTTGTAAGCTCGCTCTCGTCGCGACGCACTTTTATTGAGAGTACTTTATCATGCCATTGTTTTATTGACATTTTACTTGAGACATAACAAAATAAATATTATAGAAACCTTCGTCTTCTGAATTCTATCTTAAATAGTTGCATTGCAAACAGAAACCTTCATTCCCATCGTTCATTCAAAATAAATTTTAAGTTTTGTAGTACGACAAAATTATTTTGAAACTGGAACAGCTGCTACAAAAAATTTCGTGATCATTTTAATAGTTTATGATCACAAACAAAAATATGGAGAACAAAAAATTGTAGTTGATATGAACGAGCATCGATAAATTCGTTAAATGTACTTATTTTATTGGAAGAAAATGCATACGGAAGAAAATAATTTTTTTCAAGTATTGTTGAACTCATGATATTAGTTCTCCTTTATGTTGGGAAGACAGCATGTATGGTCGGTTCAATACGAGACTGCCACCTGTATATGTACATTACAAATAAGACACTTGTATCAAGTGTTTTCTCGAAAAGATTAACTTCATAACACCTCGTCGCAACGCAAATACCTTGTTCACCAGCTACAAAAGAAGGTTTGTTGACGCTACGTTAAATAAACTACTAGAAAAGTCTTTGAAATCGGAACAGCTGCTAGGAAAAAATTTCCGCGATAAATTTGTTCTTCCATTCTCACACACAAAAGAAATTTACTTAAAATGTGAGCACAGGAAGTTGCCATGGATATAAATCCATAATTTTATCAGATGTACTACCTTTTATTGGAAGAAAATGCCGACAACAATATAATTTTCTTCAAGTTAGAAACTATTACTAAACTCATAAACTCTACGTTATTTTATGTTTTTAAAAGTCGGTTGAATGCAAAACTTCCGGCTTCCGTATTACCCCGCACTAAAATATTTTTAAATTTGCATGTTTTTTATGAACTTTAGCCATTGCAAGACTACATAGTTCTTAAAATCAACATAGCTAACGTGAATAAGAACATAAATCTCCAAAATTGTAAAGAAAGTTCTGCAAAAAGACTAAATTTTGTAAAAGATTATCGTGACTGAAGAAATGTTTCATTGATTCGTGGCTATGTGTCATTTCTACCATTTTTACCAACATTGGAGATTTAGCGGTCAGAAAAATAAACAAATGTGTATTGATTGGTTAGATTTTACTAAATGAATATTTATCACCAATGACATTGTAAAGGAGGTACTTTTAATTTAAAATTAACAGCTATTATTTATTTTGCTAAAACCTAGACACAATTAAAAAATATTGTTCATCGTTACTTCGATCTATATAGGTTAAAAGCTGACAATTAAGTAATTCAACAATATTCTTTTCGAAGGTGTAAGTTACCTTATCAGTGACGTATTCAAAATAACTTTTTGGAAACCTTTCAATGCCGATAACAAAAAAATGATGATTAGATCGTTAAGATGTGATCATTTCGGGTAGAATTAAAACTTCATCTTCACAAAAGTTACACTTTCTCTTCTTTTTGCACATTGAACAAAATTGAGCATTCTACGTCTGATGACTTTGACATTTCTTATAGAAGCCAAACTGTTTACTATGTCAAAATTAGTATGAAAAATGCAAATTAAGAAGTCATCTGCATATATAGAATAAATATAAACTAAAATTTACGTTTTCAAATCGGAACGGAAACTGCGAAAAAAACTTTGTACTTTTGTGCTCAGAGACAAAAGAAATTTGCAGAAAATTTTAAAACGCGGAGCTCACATGAACTTTGGCTGTAATAAAATTTGTCAGAGTTATCATTTTTACATCGAAAGAGAAATGCCGGCAAGAAAACAATTTTCGTCAAGGATTCAATTGGGTGTTCTCATCCATTTTGTGGTGAATACCAACAACATCGATTCAACAAAAAGAACTTCCTGAAACTGACTATTGTAGTGGCCGATTTACAATTATTTTGAATACGAATATAGTTTTGAACTTCAGTACAGTATAAGGCTTTGTTTACATGAGACCGGAAAGAAGTGAAACCGGAATGAAAAGTGGAATTTGTTGCATGTTTTCATGGACCGGCACAAAATCACGAAAAATCTTCATTCGTGCAATGTCTCTTTTGCAGCTAATTTACACTTGCTAGCCACTTTGCTTTTGTAACTTGCTTTTGTGCGCATGTGTTGATGCCATTTCAGAGCGGTCTATTACAGGAAAGCATAGTTCTATTTTCTTACATTTCATTGTTTTATAGCGCATGAGTGAAAAATCACCAAAGCAAGTAATTTATTGGTTAACAGATTCGCTTTGTGTATGCACGTGATCTCTACCAGGCAAATAAAGAAAGGGCGAGTCTGTTTGTTATCTTTCAATCGTTTTAGTTGCAGAGAAGATTACACGGAGCTTGTGTTTGGTGAACAAATATAAACGTCAGTGATCTTCATATAAAAACGATAAGACATAGTTAAGTAGAAGGTGTGTGAAATTATTTCTTATTCTTTATATAATGAAAGTGTCGTGATGAGAATTTAGCATTTACCAGATGAAAAGGATTCATTGCCTCAAAAAAAACAAAATAAAAGCAAAATGCAATAAACGATAAAACTGGCAAAAGATATTTCAGTGAAAAATTCTGACAGGAGCTTGTCTTGTTTTGAACACAGTCTAAATATTTCATTTGATTTTGCCGGCGCCAGCTCTCGCTTCTCGTCGCGAAGCGTTTTTGTTGAGAATATTTTATCATACCTTTGTTTTTACTTCAGACATAACAAAATATGTAGAAACCTTCGTCTTTTGAATTCTATCTTAAATAGTTGAACTGCAATCAGAAACCTTCATTCCCATCGCTCATTCAAAATAAATTTTAAATTTTTGAAATACGACAAAAATGTTCTGATATTGGAACAGCTGCTACAAAAAATAGTTCGTGATCATTTTAGTAGTTTATGATTACAGACAATAAATATGGAGAACAATAAAAAATTGTTGTTGATTTGAACGAACACCGATAAATTCGTTAAATGTACTTATTTCTATGGAAGAAAATGCATACGGAAGAAAATGATTTCGTTCAAGTATTGTTGAACTCATGATATTAGTTCTCCTTTATGTTGGGAAGACAACATGTATGGTCGGTTCAATACGAGAGTGCTACCTGTATATGTACATTACAAGTAAGACAATTGTATCATGTGAGTGTTTTCTCGAAAAGATTAACTTGATAACACCGCCTCGCAAAGAAAAAACCTGTTTCATCAGCTACAAAAGAAGGTTCGTTGACGCTACGTTGAGTAAACAACTAGAAAAGTATTTGAAATCGGAACAGCTGCTAGGAGAAAAACTTCCGCGATAAGTTTGTTCTTTCATGCTCACGCACAAAAGAAATTTACTTTAAAATGTGAGCACAGGGAGTTGCCATAGATATAAATCCATAATTTTATCAGATGTACTATCTTTTATTGGAAGAAAATGCCGACGACAAAATAATTTTCTTCAAGCTAGCAACTATTACTGAACTCATTAACTCTACGTTATTTTATGTTTTTAAAACGTCGTTTGAATGCAAAAATTCCGGCTTTCGTATTACCCCGCACTAAAAGATTTAAAATTTGAAAGAACACATATACACCTATACACCAGACACATTTGAACAACAAATACAGAAATTCACTGCATTGATCTACAACTTTTTTAGATCTACATTGATATATGGCAGCAGATTTATCTATTTAATTTTCAATATAAACAGAAATTTTCGTTTTAAGGTAGGCTACCTGCCACTGCACGTTTAATATTTAATTAAGATATATGTAAGATTTAGATTTGAATTGTTGTGTTTAATTTATATTTCTTTTATAGCTACCTTAGAAAACTTTGTAATGAAAAATTTTAGGCATATGCAACAGAATCTCGGCAATCGGCAATACTGGTTTTGAAACAATCCAAAATGTTTTAGCAATTATAATAAAGCGTAGTTCTATTTTCCTACATTTCATTGTTTTATGGCGCACGCGTGAAAAATCCTCCCAGCAAATAATTTATTGGTTCAATCTCATCGAGAACGCTTCAAGATGAGAAACAAGAATTTTCAAAGACGAAACCATAGGAAGGCTTTGTCAATAGGAGGCAACTTCCAGCAACAAGTTTGGCTGAAAATTTCTTCAGATATTTTTTGGTTTGCTGCATATATGCAGTAACATAATTTATCTCAAGTCATAATGTGAAATTCTCGTACAGAAAAGACGATACCTGTTATCACCAGAACATATAAACGATTAAAACGAGAAGATAAAGTTATTATGATGTACCATGAAAATTTTTCACGTATATAACTGTTCTGTTAAACACACAGAAAGTTCCGCAACATCTAAAAATGCATGATATTGAATATGCTTGATGATTCCAAATCGTTAATGAAAAGTGAAATTGCAGTCTTCGGTTTTACTATGCTAAACTTTATAAAAAAAATTAAACCCGTTCATCAACGTGCCTTAACAATTCCAACAATTTATGAATAACAAAAAACTAATCGATTACAAATTAAAACTAAGATTAGTAGAAGAACATATTGGAAAATTTTGTTCTAGACTCATAAACTCTTTGGTCTTGTCAATGTTGTGATGACAAATATCGTCTGCTAATACAAAACTTTCCACTACTGACATTGTATTGCCTTGTTTACACATATTTTCAAATGAGGATAAATCTTTTGCTGCGCTATTAGAGGTTCAAAATCTACCTAATCCCTAAGTCGTTTGAAAGTGTTTTGAAATTTACATGGCTAAAATGAATAATAACTGCGGCAACAATCAATATGCAATATTGACATGCAACATGAATCGATAGATTTAGAAAGAAAATATTGCAAAATTCGCTGATTAATCATTGGGTTACGTAAAATTTGCTAAAAAAACAAACACGCGCATTAAGACCGCTTAAAGGAACATTGTTATTTTTGCATCAGAATAAGGTGTTCATTCTATGAAATATGTCGAAAGATATTTGTCAGTGTACATGATATATAATTTATTGTTTAAAATGCTGTGTTTAATAACACATATTGAAATTATTCTACTCAGAAACCAACGCCGCACCCTTTTCTTCTCTACCACAAGAACTACTTCAAAATAAAAATCCAAGCAAATTTATATAAAGACTCGGAATTAAATCCCAAAGCCAACATTTATGACTTTCTTTCATTCACATTGCTGTCTGTAAGATTTGTCTAGATAATCTTCCTTATAAGGTTGCTTCCTTATAAGGTAAGCTACATGTCAGTGCACATTTTATAATTAATTGTTTAAAAATACACATTTAAGTTATGGGTTTGAACATGTTGTGTTTAAAGCCAAAGATCACGAGAAGGTAGGAGAACAGAAACGACGGAAGCCAAGGTTTATTACTTTAAATGAAACTAAAGCCATCTAAGTAATTTGCTTTATTTTAAATTTTCAATAAATGTAGGATATGGGAGATCGTGCAACAGCAACGAATGAAACAAGCCAGTTGGAAAAACGATATTCAACGATCCAATTCATGGCTTCATCGAGCTTCATCCTTTGTTGGTCAAAATTATCAACACACCACAATTCCAGCGTTTGAAAGATATCAAGCAGTTGGGAATCTGTGACTTCGTTTACCCTGGAGCAACTCACACTAGGTATAGTTATTGATACTAAAAATGTCATGCGATCTCATTCATGATCGATGTAATCGAGGATGTTCAAACCAGAATAAATATTCACCTTAAAAATTTTGATTTCACACAGGTTTGAACATTCTCTTGGAACCTCTTATTTGTGTGGCATATTGATTGATAAACTACAAGAGCTTCATCGTGGAGAGGTTGAGATCACAGATGAAGAATGCATTTGTATCAAAATAGCCGGACTTTGTCATGATCTTGGCCATGGACCTTTCTCTCATTTCTTTGATGGTGTATACATCAAAAGGCTAAGACCTGATTTGGAGTGGGAACATGAGGATGCGTCTTGCAAACTTTTTGATTTCATGCTCGAGAAAAACTCAGAACTTAGGCAGAGTTTTAAAGATTTTCGACTTGGAGAGGATGAGAAAAAATTCATCAAGGAACTTATCAAAGGTATTGCCAAACGCAGGGATCGTTACCTACATAGTCCACAAAGCTTTTTCATTTGAAATGTATAAAATAAGAAACACCTAATATTACAGACACAAATATTATTTGATTTTGATACGCTTTGATTCTGAATTCCCATTTGAATCTTAATGTCTGAAGCCTGTCACTGCTGTCTGTTCATTTTCTAAAGTAGCTATCAAAATGATGGCGCACTCTCTCTAAAAATGAAACTTTATCCTCATTGAGTTGAGATTTTGTTCCATCAAATTTCTCCTTTCTTGTCTGATATAATTCTGAAATAACAAAAATTGACATCCGTTGATAAGGCTTTCAGGTTTCTTATTACTGACTACTTTCATTATTTATTATTCCTCCCAAATTATTATTCCAGTAACACAACTCCACATTTATATTACAGTCCGAGACTTTATAAATTCTCGTTGTATGCAGGTAAAGACCCCAACAAAGAAGACGAAAGGTAGAAAGGATATGTCCATTTACAGGTCAACCAAAATGGTTTCTTTATGAAATCGTGTCAAACAAACGAAATGGTATCGACTGTGACAAGTTTGATTATTTTGCCCGTGACTGCGCTAATGTTGGAGTGAAATGTACTTTTGACCATCGACGCTACTTTCAAAATGTTCGCATCATGTCTAACCCTAATAACCAACAACTTCAGATCTGTGTACGCGACAAAGAGGTGTTTAACTTGTATGAATTATTCCACACCCGTTGGTCCCTCCATCACAGAGTTTACAAGCACAAAACTCAGGCACCAATAGAAGACCTGCTATATAAGGCGTTCAAGAAAGTTGACAAAGTCATGAAAATTTCCGAATCAGTGGAAAAAGCCAAGAAAAAGAAAAAAAATATGAAGCAATATTCTGTTTTAACAGATAGCATTCTCTACGATATACTGCGAAACAGGGACCCTGATTTCGCAGACGCAAAGAAGAAGATAAGACGCATACAAAAACGAAAGCTGTACAAATTTTGCGGCCAAAGCTCTCTAAAATCAAATGACGACAAAAAAAGTAAACTACAATCGAAGTTCGAATCTCTGCGAAATAAAATTGCCGAAGACTTGGTTAACTTATCGGAAGGAGAGTTGAAAAGAAAATATATTTGTTTCAAAAGTAACGATCAATTTTGGAATGAAGGGTAAAAATCCAGTTGAGGCTGTGATGTTTTTCGATAAATCTCAACGCAAACCATTTGAAATAAAGAGAGAACAAGTAAGTGAAATGTTGCCACGAAGTTTCCAGGACAGATATATCAGAGTTTACGCAAAAGAATCCGAAAGCGAAGAGGAATCCGAAAGCGAAGAGGAATCCGAAAGCGAAGAGGAATACGAAAGCAAAGAGGAATCCGAAAGAGAAGAGGAATCCGAAGGAGAAGAGGAATCCAAAAGCGCAGAAAAAAACAAAAACGCAGAACGAATGGAAAAGCTGATCGAACATATCAAAGATTCCTTCGAGAATTGGTGCCAAGAAAATGGCTTTGAAAAACCTTTTGGAGGATAAAGAAAGACATTTTGATGTCATTATCACAGAATAATGATTGTCACAGAATAAGGGTCACTCAGGTGTACATAGCGCGTCCTCATTTCGGCCATTATTCCAGCCAGATGATTAGGGTTTATAACTTGTTTTCAACCATCATAATTACATTACTTCATTATTGAATAATGAATTTGAGATTAAGAAAAGACTTTCGGATAATTGCAAAGGTTGAGAGCGAGTAAAAACCCTTATCAACCGGCTGGACAAAACATCAAGGTTCCAACACGAGTGACCCTTCTGTATATTTCTATTCTGTGTCGTTGTTAAGTAGCTCTGATTTAAAATTGTACTTAATATATTTTTCCATAACTTAATCACAAGAACGTATCCAGAATTCAAAACACCAATCATCATGTATTTAATGCAAACATTGCACTTAAAACAGTAAAAGTATAAAAATGTAAAAGATCGAAGCACAAGTGAAACATAGGGACGAACGACATCTCAACGTTTGTCATTTGTAGTTTATGTTAAATAAGCACAAATCGTATTAAATTCAATAAAATGATTCAACAAGTACGATAATGAAATTTCAACTTTCATTTAAAATGCATGCGAATCTCACCCGCCGCTTACTTTAAAAACAACAAAAGATTTTATAGTCAGTCCTCACCTGTCTTCTTTGAGAAGAAAAATAACATACAATCTCAAAGAATCTTCTGGACCTTATTACTTTGGGATTAAAGCTGGTAAAACTTTACAAAATTCATGATTAAAGTAAGTTTTGAGTCTTTAAGCAAACGTTTATTACAGCTACTTAATTTCTTTCAGTGAAACGTCATCAATCTCCCCTTGTTCTTTTATCAGACTATATATATAACCAGTCTCTTTATGAGATAAATTGTTGTACACTACTACTGACTAGTGTATAGTCTAGTCCTCTAAATCAGGGGTCTCCAAACTACGGCCCGTTGGGACTCTCAATCCGGCCCGCAGAGACACTTAGAAGCCAATTTCACCACTCACATTGAGAAAACTGAACAGACTAATTGTGATTTTGTTATGATATTACACTTGGTTGAAATTTAACCTTTAAATTTTGAATAAATATTTTCTTAGCTAATGAAGCTTGTGTGATGTGCTTCGTTTTGCGCATTTAATATACGTGACAAGTTTTTTTAAAATAGACATGTTTAGACATCTCATGATGCCATCTTCAGTATAAGTGAAATAATAAATGATACAAGGTTTATATAAAAGCAATATGATACATAAATTACAACAATAAAAAGGAATTAAGATAAAATTAAGGGGGAGCGTCCAAGCGTATTATAAACTAAACATTGTATTGAATTTAAAAACTTGAACATTGAGGTCAGGTTTATTTTTGTTGATGTGGAGTGCATCTTTGATTTTAAGGGAGAATGAGGTGACGGTAGTGTCGATGATTTTGAGGCAAGGGGGTGAATAGGCATTTTGAGGCAAGAAGGTGTGGGTTAGATATGAGAGTTTTGTCTGTTGTAGTATGTTCCCTGATTCTGGTGGATAAATGGCGCGAAGAGTCGCAAATGTATCTTCTGTTCCTTTTTATTGTTGTCATTTATGTATCATATTACTTTTATATAAACCTTGTATCATTTATTATTTCACTTATACTGAGGATGGCATCATGAGATGTCGAAACATGTCTATTTTAAAAAGTACTTCGTTTTATTAAAATATTCGCTCTTTGACCAGCGGTATACGGTTCGTCGGCCCTCAACATGCTTGATGAAAGTTCATGTGGCCCTCTGGCTGTAAAGTTTGGAGACCCCTGCTCTAAATGAAAATATGTTTTGAATTTGACTGTATTTTTGAACGTCGAGTACAAAAGCTTTTAAAATACGTATATTGAGAGCCTCACGTCATCAGTGATGTGAATTACAGGACAATTTTTCGTGCCAATGTCTGTTAAATGAGAACTTTGAAATCATGCGATACTCATAAAGTTAGGAAAAAGTTAACGTCTTCACAAAATTGAGAGATGAAGCTTCAAACAGAGAAATTAAACATGTAATCCTTCTGTCGGCAGAGGGGAGATTAGTAACTTAATTAAAGAACGCCTAACAAATAACGAGCGACATTTTTTCCTAACTCTAACATTATGGTCGGAATATGAATAGGCAAAGTGAGGATAATAAAACTCGCTTTCTGATTGCTCACCTCCGACTCGCATTTTGCATGTTTCATAGTTTCGCTTTTAGCGTTTTCATTATGTAAAATTTGGCAGTTTACATAATGTAATATGTTCAATTTCTTTTCAAATGACGTTTAGAAAAGTAATAGCCACCAAAAATTTTCTGAGCCAATCAAAGAGCATTATTTCACCGGCAGGTGACGCTTGCTATATATTTATTCACAATTTACGATTTGAAATTATGTACGTATAGGATACGTTGTACGACTATGATTATACATACATGTGTAAATGGCTATAGTCATAGTCATGTAACGTATCGTACAAATATTTCAACTAACTGCAGATAGAAAGTTCAAAACTTTCAATAAGTAATGCTCCAGACTTTGATTGTTTTATTTGCTTAACTATTTATCTTTGTTGTAAAATTGTACCTGACACTTTCTGAATGTAATAACTAACAACAATACATAAAAAAAACATATTTAGTCGATTCATATTAATATTCTATTGCAAATGCTTTGATTTCATTGGCTACTCTACTCACTATATTTTTACATAGATAGCAAGCAGCAAAGCAAGAGATAACGGGTAGCAAAAACATGGCTGCTGTCTCGCGTTTTACTAAGGTTTCTGACGATATATTTTATTGTTTAGATGAAAGACAATACAAAGAAGAGTAAAGTTGCCACTAAATTCGACTTAAAGATATTTAAATATAAAATAAAAAAGTTCCTTTAAAATAACTTTATATGTATCGAGTAACATTCGTTCGCTTTTAATAGCGATGTCAACAACATATGCACAAAACAATAAATTAATGAAAATTATACTAGCAACCTTTTTCTTCATGAATATTAAGATGATTCTACTAATAAACCATTGGATTGCTTGTAATCTAATTGGTAATTACAAGAATCCTACTCTTATTCTATAGCAAATGCTGTAATTTGATTGGCTATTATACTTCCTATTGAATTCTCATTAGATAGCAAGTAGCAGAAAATTATGGTTTCTGTCTAGCGTTTTACTTAGTGTCATACGATGAATTTGATTGTTTACTTGAAAGAGAATTCGAGAGGAGTTCGTTCACGAATTTGTTCTCGATTTCTACCGACGTAAGAAGTTGATTGAGGCTTCGCCATTATTAACTATCACCTCATAATATCTCGAGCTAGTAATCTAATTGTTAAATATCTCAAATGTACAAAATAATAAAAGGAAGTTGCAAAGCAAAGACAGCAAACTCTGCATGAGTGAAACAAATAGACAACAATTGACATTCAAATTTTGTGTTACGTAGATGAACACAATCAAAAGTAATATTGATTGTGATGATCATCCAATATTCATTGATAAAATATAACTATAGCATGGCGATTCGTCCAGATAGTATTCAATATCTATAAAATCTAATTTGCCAAAATCGTCAAAATTGGCCAGTCGGACATTACAGAGCATTACTGTATTACCCAGACTATGATTGATAAAATTTGAGTAAGCTATGATAAAATTTGCCAACAAGTCGGTTACCTACTAATTCTGCCGAGAGCTTCCGACTTCAACATAATCCATCCCAATCCAATACAAATAACCATATTTCTTACCGTCACTGTACACATCTATACATAAAACACCTGATGATAGACAACACCAAAAGCAGACGTCATAAACATCGCCAGGCATATCCACCACGTGAAATATGACGTCACAGCTCTGACAAGTTCCGACACGAACACGTGACGTAGATTTTGAACAGCGTTCACCGTGACATTTGAAACGAGCATTGATTTCTGAAGACGTTTCATTAAAGCATTGGTCGACTCCCAGTCGGTAGTACCTGTGAAGAAAATGCATTTATAACACTAGTTCTAACTGTCTTCGACAATATAACGGAGAAACTTTTATTTGCAACAAAGTACGTACAACCAAGGGACATAGGAAGATCTTTATTGAAGGGAAAGGAGGCCAATCCTTTACAATCTCAAAACAAACGCATTCGCAATGTTTACAAGTGAAGGTAGAAATTATTGTGGGGAAAGGGGCGGCTGTAGCTCTTGTCCTAACTGGTCAGCGGTCCCTTTAATCTACAGTTGGAAATTGACTACATGAGACCAGGTAGCTGGAATTCGACGAATTGTTAATGATTTGGGTACTATAAACTAACAAGCTTCTCCAATAAATTCAATATTGCTAGTTATTTTTAAAAACCAATAAAAATTACTCACAACATCCAATAAACCTCAATATGTACCTGCTGTTCTTAACGAACAACTAAAGACTACCCAGTATACTCAATAATCCCAATATGTACCTGCACCTCTTAAAGAATGACTAAAGACTACCCAGTATACCCAATAATCCCAATATGTACCTGCAGCTCTTAAAGAATGACTAAAGACTACCCAGTATACCCAATAATCTCAATATGTACCTGCAGCTCTTAAAGAATGAATAAAGACTACCCAGTATACCCAATAATCTCAATATGTACCTGCAGTTCTTAAAGATATCGTCAGAAAGACCAAAAGGATAACTGGAGTCAAATATTGAAGAGAAGCCACAGATAAATAATAAAAAACACTAAAAATCTAAAAAATACATAAAATACACGATATTTGAAAGTGAACATTATAAAATGAAGGATATTGCGAAAATGTACATTAGCTCAAATTAATAATATTAACACAGAAATTTACCTAACAGTTTTCTGACTGTATGGCAACGATCATTTAAAATACTTAACAACTAGTTCAGTTTCATTATGTTAATTTACTTCTCTTTAGAGATATTTACATTTCTTCATTGTGCAAATACTCTTACCAAGACGCCATTTTGCATAGTTCTATATAGTTTAAGAAATAATTGTTTTCTTTGATAGTTGAAAATAAAATTTAACAGAGCAACTAAGAACGCATTCATCACACATGCATGAGGAACATTGATGTTCTATTTACGAAATAGAAAACGTTTAACCTGTTTCTATAGAATTTTAGAAACACGCGGGAATGTGAGAAAAAAAACTCACTTTCCAAATGTTTTTCTTCCGACCAGTATTCTTAAATGTTTTTGTTCTGCTTCTTGCATTGTACAAAATTTTTCTGTTCACTTTTGGAAATTCGTTTTAATTGTAAAGAAAAATTACGTACTGGCCTTAAATAATTCAATAAAATCAAAACCAGCGTAGTAAAATGTCGAATCGTTAATTTCGTAACAAACTGTGAATTTCCATACAAATCTCAACATTTAATTTAAATTGAAGCGAACAAAAATTAAATATGTTTCATCGCAGTCCATTCGTCGAAGAACAAATATTTCACAAAATGTGGCTTCCACAAAATCGTAAATTAAGTAGAAACAGTGTCAGGAAGAAAACAAAAAAAATTTTCTACCTTTTTTTGCAAAGCAGAACTATTCGTTCTGCCCGCTTCCCTTTTCATTCTATTCACTTTAACTTTGGCGATGTCTAAGAAAGCCTGTAGATGCATTTTGGTAAGGAAAAACCGCATAAGACAACAAAGTAAGATGACTCCAATGCGAATGTTATCAAAGTTTGAGTCCGATACTCTATAAAATACACAAACGTTAGTTTAAGAAAGTAGCTACAAAAACATGAGAAGAACGAGGGAAGTAATTTCTTCACTTACGAAAATGAATTATTTCTGCTCGTGAAGTATTCGCGAGCCAAAGGTTTGATCCACAATAAAACAAGACAAAGAGGAGCGAAGAAATTTACATAAAAGGACACTAAAAATTTAAAAATGGTCAGCGGTCGTACATTAAACCCATTATCTCAATACATGACAACAAAGTGAAGCGGATTCATAAACACAATTTAATTATGATGAATATTTAATGTCATTAACGCTACACAATATTTATAGAAGAAACTTGTTACACAAGTATTCTTACTTACAGAAGCAACCTGTTAGATTTGTATTGCTCTATCAAATCCAAGAACATTATTGATATTCTAATGCCAGGAAAGCCGAGAAAGGCTCCGATAATTCCCGAGATAACAGCGAGCGCGAGTTTGAAAATCCATATTGGAGCGGATCCACCTCTGTTGAAGACAATTAAGACAAAGTGTAAGAACACTAATGCTTCGTTATGGTTTTAATTTAAACGCCGCGTTCTTGAGACTCATGTCGTCAGGAATTGACTTACTCTCGTGTGAATCCTTGTTTCTTCAAAAATAATTCAGCTTCTTCAGAGAATATTTCATAACCTAAAGAGAAAGTCGACTCAAACATGAGACGAAAAAGATTCGGAGTAGATTGAAAGCTCATAAAACGGAGTAAATGAAAATGTTTCTTCATTAGAAAGAGAAGATTTCGTCGGTATTTGGCAAAATACAGAATCTTGCTTCTAGGAGACACCTTTAAAGTACAGTTATTTTAACTTTTTAGAAGAACTCCATTGTCCACGAAAGTCGTAAAACAACAAAGAGCTGTGTTATTGCCATGTAAAAGAAACAAACGAAGTGAAAGTGATGAAGCCTGATTTGAAGGTAAGAAAGACCCGTGAGCAGGCTAACAGAGATTTACCAAGACCACAGTATAGAGAACATACAGTAGAGCCACTCCATTGAATCATTTTGTGCCACACATATCTTATTAGGCATGTGACTACCATAGTGGCAGTCAGTAAATTACATTGTGTGACAAATAGGATTGACGATATGGCAAACGGCAGCTAGTAAACTATTTTCTTATATGCAGCCAATTGCAAAGCGAAGTGAAGCTACCGTATATTCCTATACTGTGCCAAGACTTAAGGATTTGTTTCCAAGCAAACAAACAAGGTCGAATTAACGGTACTGTGAATGTTAGTTAAGTTAGTTTAGTTTAAATCCGAAGTATTGTAAATCAGGATCAATGTGAGATGATCCGAAGTGAATCTCAGAGAAAAGCAAATCAAATCTGACCCAAATGAACCTACACAAAATAATTTTCTTCCAATCCTTTATAATTCGCTGCACTTTCTCATCTAATAACGACATCTCATTTAAAGCAGTATAATGATTTCACAGTTTTCTGCTCATTTCAGTGATATTTATGTTAAAAAAATATTTGAGAAAAAGTTTACGAACTAAATTAAATGATTACCGAGTCCAAATTGAACTCCAACATAGATTCATCGACTACCAAAATGGCCATCGCCAGAACAAAGAAAAAAACACCAAATGTCAAGCAGACAGATTTTTCTCCTGAATCATCACCCGACCAATAGGAAGCTGTGAGCAGAAACAAAACACGTCTGTATGTAGAGTAAAGGAAAGCATAACAACCTTACAGGAGGTGTGGTCACTGTCCCATGTGTAGTGTTTATTTACCTCTGGGAAAGGCTGGACTCGAATTTAAAATACATAAATACCTTCATTACGCAAGGGTCACAAAAATACCAGAGAAGCATTTTCAATACACTAAATACATTTAGTAATGAGAAGAGATCGTACTTTGCAGAGAGGGTGGGCCCAACCATTAACAATCTTCGGCTCCGCATACCCTTAGTCCTTGCCCCGTCTATATTTTTCAAAATATAAATTCAGTCGTGAGTGTTTACATAAATGCTTGAAGCACGAGAAAAGACGAAAGTAAGATCGGCGAAAGAAATGCCAAACTTTGCTGGCAATTTTTATGTCGGAAGGTTTGGTTGCAAACTTAACCTAAAATATCGCATTTGTACAGAACCAACCATCCATAAGTCGAGTTAACACCCAAGTTACCAAGTTAGAGCCCGGAAAAATATGCAAAAAAATTCTAATGTCAATTCTCGGTCACAAAAAAATTTGATAACATTTTGATAACAATTTTGATAATTTGCAAACTTAATGAAAACGAAACGAATGTCCGAACTTCCACAATAGCAGTTTGCCTTCATAATTGACGAGCTTTTGATTAGCCTGAGTGCTTAGAACGCGCAATGTCTAACTCAATTTTCAAACAGTTAGAAAGGTTTTTTACAGTACACGATTAACAAAAATATCGCGGATTTTACTGCAATAAAATGCAACGTCAGCATAAATTTGCCGACTTTGAAGACTGAAAGTCAACAATCAGGCCGACCTCGTTTTCAAGGCTGACATTAAGTCAAGCTTAAGATCTCTTTCGTTTCATTAAAAAGGATACATGGCAAAAAATATGCCCAAGAAATTCCATAATGGCGTCACACTGATGTCGTTACGTAAAAGAGCGGGAAATAAACACGAAATCCCCTCGATGATGATATTGAATATCACGGCAGACACAGCAAAATCAACGAGCCACTTGTATTCTGTATAATAACATTGAAATATCAAATCTGTTTCATCAACCTAATGGGAAAGTGTTTTATGTTAGTTTTACAATATAATTTTATAGTGTATTTATTGAGGGGAGTTTCAAACTTTCAATACTTATGGCATATTTACTGGGGGTAGTCATCTTCAAATACATGAAAAGAAAGGGGCGTTACAAAGATTCATTACACATCGACTTACTATGCCAAAAGATTGAAGTTATAATGTAATGGGGTATTTACTGGGGTAGTCATCTTTCAATAACTCGAATGAAAGAGGGATGGTGCAAGAGTTTTATTACATATAGACAATGTTGAAAGTTGTGGAATGTAGCTATTTTTTGACTATTGTCATTGGAGCTTGTGGGAGAAAGGTTAGATAGTGTTTTCCACCATATAAGAAAACCACGTTTGTTTTAAATGTCTCTTTAAAAAGCAGAAAAACTACTATTTAAAGACGACAATCAATACAATAAACCCTTTAACACTTATAACAATGAAAACATAGTTTTATTTTGTGACACAATAACAACCCTATTTTAAAACACTTAAAATAACCATTATGCAGTGAATAGTGCTTTCGAAGCTAAGTACAACCCTCCAGTAAATGAATGAAGATATTCTTGGTTGTCTGCAAGCAACAAGACATGCAAGACGTCTATCGGGCGTTCACTCGTCCTGCTTGAGACCAGAGTTTGGTCATATTTGAGTATTATAATATAGTTGTCAAATTGCACAACAAAATTCACAGCAATGTAATCTCACATATGGCAATGTATTAAGTAGGTAAATCATGTTTCATTATACGTTTTATTACTTACACGTGAAACTACCCAAGACAGATTTCATTAGTACAAGGACTTCATGTTAGCATGTAATCTCATGCTTGACAGCACAACAAAATCCGAATTTTTTTCAAACTCCGGCAAGCAATTTCTGATTGAACAGTATATCAATCACAATTGCATTCATAATTTACGTCAATGAAACAAAACCTCATCCCCTGCCTCAAAATCATATGCTCAATGAACAAGAAAGACTTTACCCCTTGATTCTTACAATAATACAACCCCTCTGTATATACACGCAGTGACTGAATAAACCACTGATACAAGAGACACTGCTTATGACCACATTTTGGGGCTATTGATTCTAACAGTCCTCAAAAAGTTAGTTGACAACTTCTACAATACTTTCTACATACAAAAAAAATATCAAAAATAATATAACTCAGGTACAGGATCAGAAAACGACGGCGCACCCAAAGTCCTGGATCCCAGAAATGCACTTTCAACAACAATGTAGAAATTATGTTGTAAGTTATGCGTTGTAATAGATTTTTTGCAAAGTATGTTTTGTTTATAACTTTTTAAACAGTGCATAGGTACAAGAAAAGTATATTGTATTATAAGTTCAACGCATATTTATATATTCTTGTGTTCCATTCCAAAAAGGTTCACCCATTTTTTTCAAAATATGTCTTTGAACCACTAGAGCTTTGGAAATGCACATTTTCTTGAAGTTGTCAAATCACTATTTGAGATGTGTCGGAATTAATACAACCCCATGATGAGGTCATATGCACTATAAAATGTGACAAATCTGAAATATACTTCAGGTATTGAAAAGCAATCTTACATTCACTGTTCTCAGTTGAATGTTCATGTTGCAAGGTATGGATAACGGCTCAGAAGATATAAATTGAATTGATGCTCCATTATTTTCTTCCTTTTTCCTACAGAACAAAAAGAGAAACATTAACGGTGTTTATGAATAACAAGTGTTTAGTTTATGTTGATTTTAGCCTGGACAAGATGACAAGAGAATAACAGATCAATTGTAAGAGCCTGTTCATATAAGAAAGAAAATTCCAGTTTCCATGAGCTGGCCAGTTTGCCAGAGGCTAATATGCATTTGAAGTTGTATGAGACAGGCTGGTTCTTCTAAAATGTTGTCAATCCCCCTTCTAAAATGTTGTCAATACTTGTCCCATTTTGTGCTAAAGTTGAAATGTGTTTAGACTTTCACATTCCAACATTTTCAAATATTAATTTGTTGCATTTTGTGCTAATATTTGATTGTGTTTAAACTTGAGCATTCCACGATTTTTTTGATTTGAAACCACAATCATGATGCTACTAGCTACAATGCAGCATAATTAGATAAAACTTTTAAACTTATTTTTCAAATGATCATTGTTGCTTTTGAATTAGCCGCCACATTAGAATAAACATGTGAAACAACAGCATGCACAGTCTCCTCACTTCCAGCCCAGTTAAGCCAGGCAAGCCCATTTTATGCTTTCAAATAAGACCTTTAATGAGGAGAAACTGTTTCATTTGGGGGAAATCTTGCCAAGCCAGACTGGACCATTCTTCACATGAAGATAGTTTTTAAAACAAAGTGAAATAATATACAAGGTAAGATATATTGAAAAAGCTATATCATACTGTACATGTCCTTATAAAATGTCAAAAATATATCGCAAAATGTGTACCAAAAGTGTAGCAATTATAACAATGTAAAAAAAAACAATGAAATGCAACGACAAAATGTGAAAACAAATCTTTATAATTAATACCTTGCATCAGAACGCTTAGCTTTATTTGACTTTGTTCTTTGTGTTTTACCAAGGAGTTTTCTTAACTCTGTGTCGGAGGGTGGTACATGACGTACCAATCTAAGGAAAGACATATGTGAAAATTACAACAAAAAATGTCAAAGACAAACACCTAAGACAACATACCCACTGCATAATAACCAAGTGGCCAGCGACATATATGGTGAAAATTTGTGAAGAAACAATGCCACCATCAAGGTTAGGACAACTTGTATACCAAACAGTGCCTAAAAAGAAAAAGGCCAATTCACAGATGAATTTTCTATGATAGATAGTATTCTTTTTTAAGGGAGGGGGGAGATTGAGAAATGGTTAAGTTTATAAAAGCAGTTGACTGAGTGTAAAGTTCCAAACATGACTAAAGTATTCCCATATGCATATTAGGTGGGAGCAGGCACCTAAAACCTTGGGCAGACAAAGCCAGTAGGGCACTGTTGGCAGGAAAGTTTGGTAAATTAAGCCATTTCAAATTGAAAATGTTTAGATTGCTCCCCTTAAAATGTTAGCCCGTACATCCAGGAGTACACCACAAAAACAAACCATCGTAAAGTAAACTTGGTAGTTCAACCAAGTTTGGTCAACACTTTGGTAGTGATTAGAAATATTTGAGGAGATGTGAGAAATTTCTTAGAAGAATAAAAAATGATATTGGGGGTTGCATGAGCCACTTGCCCCACACAAAAAACAATATAAGTATAACATCACAAATACAACCAATCCACACTTATCCATTAAAGTACAATATAATAAAAATTACACATCTCGACCGCCATAGACTGAAATTATCGGTTCGCAAAGTCCGTTTGTAATAATCCATTTTTACGTCGTTCGTACCATGCACAAGGAGTGTCATTCACTGATCTCAAACAATAATGAATTATGGGTGTAAATTACGTATAAACCGGCCTTTAATGAAATAAAGAGCTAAATATTGTTTCAAATAAGTAGGTTTTAACGTCCTTTACCACGTTCTATGCAAACGAAAGGCGTAGAAATTCCTCCAAGTTTGAGTTATTTTGATCTATCGCGAGTGCAAGGGCCAGACTAGAGCGAAGTCAAGGCCGTAATTAAAAATTTTGAAAAAATATTTGCTTACAAATACCTCAACATTAAAATTTTTCAAACACGGACACCGAGTCAATGGTGAATTTAGCTTTTGGTAGGTTGGGTAATATCAAAGTTAATTCGATATTAAATCTGTCCATATTTAGGATAATACACATGCACGAAAATTAAAAATACTCTATAGGTCTTCTTTATTTAAATCCCGAGGATGATTCAATATATGTAATAACGTATACAAAAACTCACCATTGTACAAGTTTATTTAAAGAAAGATTACAGTGATTTCTTCCCCAAAACAAATATTCACAACATTGCCATGCGTTTCTTACATTATTATTTTCCATCGTCCATAATGATACATAAAAAAATGCAATACAACGCGTCTGCTGATTGGTCTACAGCTGAGTTTTTTGGAGATTAATCATTAAACAATTGTAAAGAGAACTTGCAAATTAATCTTCTATACAAGTTATGGAAGAAATTAAAGCATTTGTGTTCAGTTTATGTGTTGTTATTTTAAAAAAGAAACAAAAGATATTGTGGTCACTTCGTAGATGGTCGAATATCAAATCATTTTGGTGATTTAAATACCAATCCACTCCAATACCAACACCAGTGATATCTATGAAACCTTAATGTTTCTCTTCCACATCCTTTGTTTATTAAAATCCAGTCCTTTACACAATTCAAAGTCAAACGATTAAAAAACATCGTATGTATTCGACTGCTGAATGCATGCTTTGAAAATATTTTTGAATGTCCTGAAACCCGGAGAATGCCATTGACTTGTGTATATTTTATTCAAAAGGCTGCATCAATTGGATGGTGTTCATGAAATGTTCTCTGTTTTTATTGGTGGTGGCTTGAGAGCAATATTCAAAAAATCTCAAAGAATAGAAAAGATGCAGTCTCTCATTCTTTTCAACCATTATTTATATCAGTTTATTGTGAAGATCAAGAACAATCACGATCATTTAGAGACTTGGTCAAGTATTGAACTTGGAGAAGGAAAGGTGTTCAATCCAATATTAAAATTGGTCAAAAATTCACTGCCAAATATTGGGATAACGTTTTGATTGAATCTTCCCATGAAATGGACAAATTGAAAGCAATGATATTTCAAATTTTGGAAAATATTAATGTAAATGAGCAATTTGCTCCAACGTTGACATCGCAAGTCAAATTAATTATGGACTTAATAAAAGATGACATTTTGGTTGCTGGAGGTTTTTTCGCCTACTCAAAGTGTGTTGAACTATTTTCATGGAAGAAAGAAATTTGGTTTAAGAATGCAACAATGGAGAATGAGGACACCTTTGCTTGGACATTTTTTTATAATGATAATTTATATGTTGTTGGAGGACTTGATTGCAAGTTAATAGAGACATTGAATCTTAATCAGTTACCTATAACATGGAAGACATTTCCTGAAGGGCTTCCTTATGCATATTATGGTCACCAAACTGTTGTTCATCAAAAAAGTTCTTCATATTGGAGGACGTAATAAAGACAAAAAGACGTCATCTGATCTTATCTGTGAAATGATGATTACTGGTGACAAAGGTTATGTTTTTAAAGAGTTGTGTCGAGTGCCTGAACCACGAGACAACCATGGAGCTGAGGTTGTTAATGATAAACTTCTCATTTTAGGCGGAATCTGGTATGGAGAAGATGGCAAAGTTCTGTCAAGTGTTTTAAAGTTTGATCCAAGGACTCTTATAATAACGGAAATATCTCCATTACCTTATCCATTATATGCAATGGCACCAGTTCAATGGAGAAATCAAGTTATTCTTCTAGGAGGTCGTAATGATAAAGAAGAAATATTGAACAGTGTTATAATGTATGAGAGCAAGACAGTTAAGATAACAGTCTTATCATGTATGAAAATAAGAAGGGTGAGATTACAGTCTTACCATTCATGTTGGAAAAGAGACTAAGATTTTCTGCAGTTATAATAGAAGATACAATTGTTGTCATGGGAGGAAAGATTGATGATGAAGATGAAGATTATCTTCAATCAGTTCAGTGTTTTAAAATGGGAAGCAGTTCTTCATGGACACATCTTCCTTTAATGACTAAACCACGATATGGAGCCATTGCTGAAGTTTTACCCTTCTGAGCAAAATATGTTTAAGCTGAAATAAAAAATAAAACATAAAAAGTGTAACTTTTGTTCATCTAAGCAAGATATCATTAGAGCAATGACAACAATTGAAGAGTTATAAATAAAAGTTAAAATTAAATTCGTTTTACATCAAGACAGAGGCATAAGTTTGTGCCGTGATATCTGTGGTCCTTCGAGCATCGGGTTGCTCTCTCAAAACAAAAATCTGCCAACATAAAAATTTTCTTAAAAATCTTCAATAGAACACAATATCAACTCTGGTTTTCAATTAAACTTTCAATTTACTACTAGACTTTCGGGCTTGCACTGATCTGCTCTCGTGTTCTCCCAAAGGTCTCTTCGTTGTGCATAAGCCTGTGCAAACACAGTAAACATTTTTTATTTCTTAAATGAAAACGTCATGTTAGTTGCAGTGTCGCCTACTGTAATTTTGTCTCAATCAAAAGCATTTAGTAAGCTCCCAAAAATAAACCGGGATTTTTCAAAAAATCACAATTTTCCCACTTTTGTTTCTAGGCTCCAGTAGAATATGACAGCGCTCTCCTTTCTAAGAGAAGGAACTTCTTATAATTTTCACGAATTCATCTATTCTTGTTTTAAATGATGCATGTTTTACGTATTTGGAGAAGAAAATTGTGCGAAACAAGACGTTGCATTTGTAGAGGTTAATATTTCTCATATTCAAAGGGAAACAAGTGATTTTTTATGAAGGAACTTTCACAAGCGAAAATTCAATCATTTTTCAAACATAACACATTTTAGCTCAATTTTTCCTGATTTTTTGTCGCATTTTTATTTATTAACTTCTCGTCTGTTTTTTTAAAGAGACGAATTACTAAAGCAATAAAAAACAATGTAATTTTGTTTTTTTGGGATTATGGTATAATATAAACGTTTAAATATAAAACAATTATCGAATCAAGTCAGTTATCATATTAAAATTATTTCTCACTAACAATGTATTTTTTGCAAGTTTTCAGATCAAGTCAGTTATCATCTATAAAATTATTTCTTTCCAATCTTACCATTGCCTTTCGAGTTCGTCAACATAACTAGTTATAATTTTACCCATCTTTCTCCAATGATCTCAAAAAAAAATATCCAAAAATTAGTTTCAAATTAAGTATCTTAAAAGGATCCCGTCTACTTAAATAAATTCCGAGATATCGGCATAAAATCTAAAGTTGGCAACACAGTTGCTAACAAAGGTTAAAAGTCACATGTACGGAGATCCGTATCTATTTTTGTTTGGGTGACATGACGTATTGAATAATTTAAGCGGTAAACAAATAATTTTGCCAACTTTTGGATTAGGTGTCCCAAACACAGAATTCTATGGGAAAGCCTTTAAAATGGCTTGCCATCCTAATGATAACAAAAGTGGATATGAGGAATCGAGATTTAAGACTGCTATTGATGAAAATTTTCGTTGTTCCATTTGTCTGAACGTTGTTAAAGATGCAAGAATGTGTCAGCATAACGAACACATTTTTTGTCGTTATTGCATCGAAGAACATCTACGAGTTAATGCGCAAAGATGTCCTCAATGTCAAGATAATTTGACTGTACCTACACTTCATCCAGCGCGGTTTGTTAATAACATGATTTCTAAGTTTAAGATCAATTGCAACTTCGCTAGTCGTGGTTGTCCTGAATTTATAAAAGTTGAAGACTTAGAAAGACATGTTGAAAATTGTGGCTTTGCTCCAGTGTTGTGTTCTAATGAACGTTGTGGCTTGGAGATAAACAAACGAGACAAGATCAAGCACGAAACTAAGTTATGTGAATACAGAAAGATTCCTTCTCACGACTTTGAAGAGATTAGAGAAATGTTTCAACGAAATTTTGATCATGTTGACAAAATAAAAGTGCACATGGATGGTGAAGTAGGTCGACAATATGCAGAAATACGTAAAGAAATGATGGAATCAAAGAGAGAAATAAAGGAAGAAATAAAAGATGTTCAACAAAATCTTTCAACAGTGACCAAAGAAATAATGGAATCAAGGAAAGAAATAAAAGATGTTCAACAAAATCTTTCTACAGTGACCAAAGATATAATGGAATCAAGGAAAGAAATAAAAGATGTTCAACAAAATCTTTCTACAGTGACCAAGGAAATGATGGAATCAAGGAAAGAAATAAAAAATGTTCAACAAAATCTTTCAACAGTGACCAAAGAAATGATGGAATCAAGGAAAGAAATAAAAGATGTTCAACAAAATCTTTCTACAGTGACCAAAGATATAATGGAATCAAGGAAAGAAATAAAAGATGTTCAACAAAATCTTTCTACAGTGACCAAGGAAATGATGGAATCAAGGAAAGAAGTAAGAGATGTTCAACAAAATCTTTCTTCGCTGACTAAAGAAATGAAAGACATGAAAGTAATGATGTTTCAAATGTTGGAAAAGATAAATAAAAATGAACAACATGTTCAAACATCAACATCACCAGTTGAAATGTTGATGAACTCAGTAAAAGGTGATATTTTGGTTGCTGGAAGTTATTCACATGGTTCCTTAAAAAGTGTTGAAATATTTTCATGGAAGGAGGAGAAATGGTTTGAAATTGCATCAATGAAAAGTATACACAGCTATGCTTCATCATTTATTCATAATGATGATTTATTTGTTGTTGGAGGATATGACAGCAAGTCAATGGAGACATTAAATATAAAACAGTTTCCTTTGACATGGAGAAAATTTCTTGCGGAGCTTCTTTATCAATGTTGGCAACATCAAACTGTTGTTCATAAACAACAAATCCTTTTCATTGGAGGATTTATTTATGGCAAAGGAGCATCAGATTTGATCAGTGAAGTAGAGATAACTGGTACAACATCTCATGTTTTAAAAGAGTTGTGTCATATGCCTGAACCACGTTGGTGCCATGGAGCTGTTGTTGTTGATGATAAAGTTCTTATTTTTGGAGGAGTGGGAAAAGGTAACAAATATTTGTCCAGTGTTTTGGAATTTGATCCAAGGACTCTTACATTTAAGGAAATGCCTTCATTACCTCATCCATTGGGTGGAATAGCAACAGTTCAATGGAGAGATCAAGTTGTTCTTCTTGGAGGTTGTAATGGAAAAGAAGCATTGAACAGTGTTATCATGTATGACAGCAAAACAGGTAAGATTACAGTCTTACCATTCATGTTGGAAAAGAGACGTGAGTTTTGTGCAGTTATAACAGATGATACAATTGCTGTCATGGGAGGTCTGAATGATAAAGGTGAAAATCTTAAATCAGTGGAGTGTTTCGATATGGGAAGTAGTTCTTCATGGACATATCTTCCTTCAATAAATAAACCAGGACATGGAGCTAGTGCTGAAGTTTTACCTTTTGGGCAAAATTATGTCTAAATTGGAATGAAACAATGACATATATTTTATGTTTAACTATTGTTGATATGTAGAAGTTGTAATGTAAGAATTCATGTTTAATATCATTTTTGTTTAAATGCTCAGCTCTTGAATTAATAACCTACTGGATTCAGAGGAAACTGTGTTTAAAATATGTTTTAAAAATCTTAAGTGTAATATTACTTTTGGTCAATGATTTTTTCTGGCATAAAGAAACAAATATGCTGACAAATAAGTTTCAGCTTAGATATTTTACATTTTATTCAAAATATACTTATGGCTAAATATTTTCATTGAATTTTGATTTACACATTATGCATGACCAGTATATCAAGGTACAGACTAACAATCAAAGTACTAACAACAGTGACTATCATCATTGCTAATCCATGATTTTCAAAGATATCCTTGGAAAGATTGCTTCATATAATGCTTCATATAATGCTTCATATAATTAAAATAAATGAAATTTTACATTATTGTGCACCCCCACCTCTCTTGTCCCATATCTCTGTCCTGAATCATAAAATGAAAATGGAAATATCCAATTTGAGTCATTGTGTGCCTCGTGTACCTATTTTAAAGCCATTTTGAAATAAACTTGCTTTACAATGTACATCATTCGTATCAAAGTTTTTAAGCCAATTCATGTTACTAACAAACTACAAATTTCTTTTTAACTTTTTGCCATTCCACTTATCAAAAAAAATTATTTCTTTATCACAATAACTTTTTATAATACAATATATCACAATGGCTGTACATTTATACATTTCGAAAAACTATCAGCGAAATAGGGAAAGTACAATGTTTCCCAAAATTTCTTGGCATTCCAATCTCCATTTGAATTCATAAGTTTCCAAACACCTCGGTTGTTTGTTCTAGTTGCTTGTCATATGATACAAAACTCACAGAAATCTAAATGAATAATTCAATGAAGACAGTACATCAAAAATGTTCTCCTGCCAACCCACAAATCTTCAAGCCAACCCACAAATCTTCAAGCCAACCCACAAATCTTTAGGCCAACCCACTAATCTTTAGGTCAACCCACAAATCTTCAGGTCAACCCACAAATCTTCAGGTCATCCTACAACCATGACCATTCAATCCAGGCTCCCTACAGTTTAAGCATTTAAGAACTTATTTAAGAACTCATTCATCACCTTTTCAAGTCCTTTTGACTTTTCTTTCCTTTCATTTTCTTCTCTCTGATCTTCTTTCTCCCAAACCAGTTTGGTTTGCAGATCAGTAAACTGAATATTTGCATTTTCAATATCATCTTGCAACTTTTCCTTGGTCTAAAACGACAAATTTTTATTTCAGATGCAAAAATAATGTAAAAATAAGAACAATCTCTGAACACGTGGAACCAAAGGAGGGACTAAACTGACCAATTTTTTAACAGATTTAAAATTGTAGCGAGAGACTTGCCGAGCGGAAATCGAATACGTGTGATAAAAATCAATGCCCAACATAAAGTTCTGATTAGAGCCATAGAAATAGACCAAAAAAAAAACAAATTGTGAAATTTAAATTTATTGTGACGTTTCGTCTTTACTCAAGACATCTTCAGACAAATAATAAATAGGACGTTAAGACAAGGTATTATATTTACAAAAAGGTGTTAAATTACTACTAAAGGAAGCGGTGTCGAATGGATACATGATAAGGAAGTTTGGAAGTGAAATGAAGAGAAATTAAAAGAGGTTAAGTGGAATGGAGTTTCCTTGCACATTAAGTAAAGGCTTGTGTTTATTGATTAGAAGGCTTTCATGGATGGAGAGTTCATAAGTATCGTTGGAAGAGGAGATTATTTTAAAGTCGTCTAAGTTGGGGGCGTGTCCAGTTGCGTTAATGTGAGCAAGGATGCTTGATGATGCAGGGTGGGAAACTTGGTTGCCTGTAAGGGGGGATATTCCCAAGTGCTCCAAAAATCTGGTGTGTAGATGACGTGTGGTTTGACCCACATACGAAGCGTTGCAGCTTCGACACTTGAATAAATACACTACACCAGATCTCAGAGGCTTGGGAATTTTGTCCTTAAAGGGGAAGAAAGAAGAGATACGTTGAGAAGGGCGGAAAACAAATTTAATGGATATATGTGGCAAGGCTGCAACACAAAGGTTATTGATTTGTGTGCGAATTTGAAGGGAGTGTATGCCGGTGAAAGGAAGACAGAAATAGATGGGCATTTTGTGAGCAGTCAAGACAGGTGGTTTAGGGGCAAAGGTGTTGTTAAGGAAGCGACGTGTGATTTGGTCAATTATACGTGAAGGAAAACCGTTTTTGGTGAGTGACTTTCTGGTAAATTCGAGTTGTGTATGAAAATTTTCATAAATAGAACAAAGGTTGAAGATGCTGTGAAGTAAGCAAGAACTAAGTGAAGTTTGTAAAGTAAGTGGGATGAAGCTGTGGAAGTTGGTGAAGGCCAGTGAAAGTAGGTTTGCGGTAGACGGAAGTGGTGAATTTTCCATTAGTACGAGAGATATCAATGTCAAGAAATGAGAGCTTTCTGTTTTGTTCGACTTCAGATGTGAATGTGATGTTAGGGTTTTTTCGGTTCAGGTAGTCAAGAAAGAGACCTCTCTGGTTTAATAAATGTCCTTCTTTATTCAAACCACTGCTTTACCGACACTTCATTTGACGACTGTTTTACTTTTTTCTTTCCTCCAATGCGTCCACTTCTTTTCTTGACTATCGGAAACGACAACACCTAATTCGCATTCACGGCTGAGAGTCGAACAAGGCAAATACGTGATCCCTCCATTCTAATAAGAAAATTCACTAATCTATAAAACTCTTAAGATGGACCTCTCAACTTTATCCACTACCTGGCTTTAAACCAAATCCCTGCTTACCTACATCTTCAATCTTAACTACTCAAGAAAATTTTATTTAACTCAATTCAAAATCACTCACTGTTTTTCATGTATTGTCCACTACTCTTTCTTTTACCTCAACCACAATACTGACTTCCCTTCCTGGTCACCATCCTTTTGTCTTTCACCATCCCCTTCAAATTGCTCAAATCCTTTGTTTGTGTTACAGCAGTATACGCCATCCATTGGTATTTTCTTCTCAGCAATCTTCTTTGCCATTCTGACTCTGGTCTGGTGTATTATTATCATTTCTGCTTTCGCATGGTGGCTCACTTCTGCACCAATTTTCGGGCACTTGAGAATATCTCCCGCTGAACAACAGACTTCCATCAACACTTTCACGGCTGAACACGCTAACTTGTTTAAAGCAATATATAACTCAGTACCTCAGGCTCTTCCCGTCCGCCAGCTTTCCTTCTATTCAATAAATCACCTTGTGGCTTGCCATTCCGCCTTTATGCATTTTATATTTCATTTCCGCTTCCAATTTCCTTATTTGTATCCATCCATTTAACAGATTTCTTCAAATATAATTGACCTTTGATAATAACGTTTATTTATTGACTGATGCTGAGAATAATCAGCAATCTAATTAAATTGAGTATTTTGAATCCCTATGCTAATTTTCTCCTTGGCTTTTACCACAGATCTTGAAACAGTCTTTGAGGGAAGTTCTTTCTTCGCAGAGCTATTAACTTTCTGGCCATTTTTACCCATATTTTACATGAGGAATCGTCTGGAATGCAAGAGGTATTCGCAATATTAACTGTATCTGTCCAATCTATTCTTGTCAAGTCAGCATATTTAAGCAAACATGTTTCCATTTGTTGTTTGAAATTTTGAAGTGAATACTTTGAAAACACATCCGGAAATTTTCTATTGTACCTAATTTGTTCAAAAGAGTCTGACTTCATTGGACTTAGTAGAAACGGAAGCACCTCGTGATATGAGTATGACGTGTCATGAATAAAGTTCATACGGTAAATAATGGTTACTACAAATGACCAAATACAAATAATAATGCTACAAGTCACAATATATGTTTCAACGTATTAGATTATGCTTCAATATGACCTTATTTCAATTATTTGAACCATTTGGAACACCGGTCTCATGAAATTTAGTTGTTCAAAATAATTTCACTGGTCTCATGAAATTTAGTTATTCCAAATAATTTCTCTAATGTATTCGTGATAAGCATGTATGCAAGTGAGCATGCGCAATAGCTTCCTTAATTATTCTAAATCTTCCGTCTTACTCAAGATCATCCGAATGCTTGGTTTGAATTGAAAGTTACGTGAAATATCGCGAGGAATTTTTCTTCCCGAGCCGTCTTGTACTGTGGCCGGTACGGGTCATCAGAAAAATAATTTAAGAAACATAACAAAGAATAAGAAAACATCACTCAAAATCATACTACACATTTCAAAATACTCACTACACATTTCAAAATAGTCGCTACACATTTCAAAATTCTCGCTACACATTTCAAAATACTCGCTACACATTCCAAAATACTCGCTACACATTTCAAAATAGTCGCTACACATTTCAAAATTCTCGCTACACATTTCGAAATACTCGCTACACATTTCAAAATACCCGCTACACATTTCAAAATACTCGCTACACATTTCAAAATTCTCACTACACATTTCAAAATACTCGCTACACATTTCAAAATTCTCGCTACACATTCGCCCCAGTCTTACCCGCGTTTGCGCGGTCACCTATAATTTTAACCCACACAAGACAAAGCATGTTTTGTCCGTTTTGTGGAAAGGAATTGCTCGAATCTTATGCTTTTTGCGCAAATTGTGGCAAAAAAGTCGAACTATCTGGACTGCAAGGTTTATCAGAGAAAGGGCTTCATGAAAAGGAACGTATTCCGGTTACTTTCAATTATTTTAAGAAAAGAAAAGAAGATGAAAGAGCGAGGCACTTCAGACCATCGACTAGTGGCAGTGGCTATAAAGGGAAAGCAAAAAGGGCAAAAAGCGCTGATGAAGATCTTAATGAAACTGTTCGGAAAAATGTCGGAATTATGCTTTATGATGGTGAAAAATTAAAGATTCAGCGTGGGAAATCTTTAGTTCTATCCATACAAAAATCTGCTAATGCTGAAAGGTTATTACAGGCAGCTCTAAACAAACATATGGCACATTCAAAAAATATAATTAAGCCTATGACGAAGTATGTGATGCTATACTCAGATGCATCAAAAGTAGCAAAGCTAAAAGAGAGTGAGGAAGATTTTGTTTTGCATAAATACAAGGAAGAATGTAATAATCCATATTACAGAATTAATTTCTTCCTTTGCCCTGACATTGACTATTCTCTATCAAAATTAAAAGGAATTAAAAGGATGCTTGAAGGATGATAACAGGAGCAGTGATGATACAGATGATGTTGAAGTAAGTAAAGAACAGTCTTACAAGTTAAACAACAAGCATAGTGATCATGAAAATAAGTCAGTACCCATCCTAGTGAATGATGAACAGTGTTTGAATGATAATGTGAATAGCAGTAACAATATTGAGGATGTTGAACAACCTTCAACACTAACCAAAAGCCATAGTGATGGTGAAAATGTGCCAATAACATACAGTCATGATATGCTTGCAATGAAGTCACTGCCTATACCAATAAATGATAATCAGCACAGGGGTGAAAAACTAAACAGTTTGACTTATGGTACTTTAAGTGAAATGTTTCCACAAATAAATGATCAAATTATACAAGAGGCTTTGCATAACAGTGAAAATGATTTTGAAATGGCTGTAGCTTATATTCTTGAACTACAAAATCAGGAAACAACAGCACATCAAGTGTATGCTTCATTTGGATTCTGTAATAACATTGATGATGATACAGATTTTCAAGATAATGAAGCATCTCTATCTGATAACACGCAGGTTACAAAACCTGAGGAAAGGCAAGAAAGCATAACTACCGAGGAGTCTCTTTCTAGCATTGTCAAGAAATTTTCAAAAGATAAGATAAAAATTGATTCAACTCTTAGGATCAAGGTATGTTTTTCACCATGTGCCCAATTCATTCAACTTATTAAAATATTGTATGCACATTTATTGAACCTTATTTGATAATTTTTATCACCAGATGTTGGGCTTTAATGTGTTAAAACAAGGCATAAATTTTATTTGACCAGAATGGTCTAAGATATGAATATTACCACATGTTTGGATCAGACCATTTAAACACAGAAACCTTAAATAATTGTTCGATGTTAAACTTTAAGTTGTTTTTAAGTTTTATCTTGTAATTAGAGACTGTACATGTATAATAATGCCGGTGCTGCTTAATAAAGCTCTGAATATATATTTGTCAATTGCTTGGCTTTTATGGAATTTTCAATGAAGGTCTACTGGCATTGATTTTGTGCAGTAGTAGTATGCATTGTCCAGTTGCTTGTTTTTTTAGTATTTTAATGCTATATGCTGGTTGTTTGCCTTTGTACGAAGAATTTCACTTCTATTTATATATATTTCATGAAATAAGTAAAATTTTGGTAAAATGGGCTTCATGGCCTTATCATATTTTGTCCAAAAAAATTTTTCTGCCTCGCTTTTTATTACTATGTATTTCGGCAGCACTTTATTATAGATGTGTAACTTTTTCTTTTCCAGTATCTGCTCTCAAGAAATGAGTCGTGATTTGGCAGGTGAAATCGAGCGATTATTAAAAACATCCAAAAGTTTCACTCGCAAAAAGGTATTTGTGTGAGAATTTTTTTTTGATGTAGTTTTCCCTAAGCCTTGATTAAAAATTGCGTGCATGTATGTCAAGTTCATATTTCATTTCTCTCCAGGCTGCTTTATGTGCTGTTCGAATTATTCGTAAAGTACCAGACTTGATGGAAATTTTTGTCCCAATAACAATGTCACTTTTGAATGAGAAAAACCATGGTAAGTAACTGCAGGGATAGATTTACTAGTGAATGGGGGATTGGGGTGCATTCCTCATAGCTTTGGTTGTAAAGGCTGCAG
Organism: Xenia sp. Carnegie-2017; assembly: GCF_021976095.1. Classification (NCBI taxonomy): domain Eukaryota; kingdom Metazoa; phylum Cnidaria; class Anthozoa; order Malacalcyonacea; family Xeniidae; genus Xenia; species Xenia sp. Carnegie-2017. The sequence goes on from NW_025813469.1 coordinate 10,756,988, forward strand.
GTGGTGTGCCAGCGCAATTTCCATATGATAAGGTCACTTTTGAATGTGAAAACTTATGATAAGTTTCTGCAAGTATAGAATGATTGCTGAATACAGGGTTGGGGTGAATGGCTGCAGGTGGTGTGCCAGCTGCATTTTCATTTCATTTTTCGTTGGAAAACTCTTAAACTACTAGAAGCGTATTCGTTGTCGGCGATATTTTCCCACGTTTGAGTTTGTAGATAACTTTATGTATTATTTACCGTCTGGGAGGTCTGTACTGAAAAAATTTTTTCACTGAGGTGGAGGGAAATATTTCTTATTTCCATGCCGACCTAGACGGTAAATAAGGTTTTTATTTTTCTATTTTCACGATAAAGCCATTTTCGTGGTAAAATGGTCAATGGCTTATTAAGATTGAGATTGCATTGTTTTCTACAAATTTCTTTTCTTCTGGATTATACGTTAAATTGACTCTCGCTATAATAAATATCCTGACCACGGTCGACATAGTGTAAAAAGTGGCTGCAGCCAATCAGATTGCGGTAAATCAACACATTTCACAGGGCGTGCATTAATAAAAAAAATAAAATTTTGTTATTTTAGATTCACGTCATCCGTTTGTTGCGTATTCTGGGGAGAAACGACTGATAGCCAACTGAATTAACATAGTCAAGCTCAATGTCTGAATTGAATGTTTGATCGTTCATAGTAATTTTCTGAAGCATGATAGAAACTAAACTACAATCAGATGGAATTTATGGAAATCTTTTACAAATTTATATGTTGACATGAATGCTGCTTTCCAAACTGGGAATTTTTTCAAGAGGGTGAAAAATTTATGGATGAATTGTAAATGCTTGGCAAAGACGATCTCGCGAGCGACATTTCAGTCATTGATGTTCAAAAGAAAGCCAACATTGTTTTGAGTTTGATCAGCAGAAATTTACATCGAAAATCGTAAGTAAAGGACAAGTGAAGTGTATGCATGAATGCAATATATCAAAGTCAATTTATGCGAGTGTGTGATGCGATTTATGTTAATATGGCGTATGGTAAGCAGATTGATGCTTCTAAAATTGTTGTTGACGAAGGACTTTTAGCTGTGATGTCTTTAGTGCTTGGGGAATCGTGACCGTTATATGGCCTCGAAATCTTACATTTCTGCAATTATATTTCAATGGACAAAAAATCTGTAGCCATTAGGTGCCATACTATTATTTACTTTATCATAAACAAATGTTTGGGGCTTTTCAGTTTATGATCATTGATCATTCAATCATTGGACAGTTATACTACATATTGTTTAAGATTTGAGAAAACTAACATTGATTACATGAGAAGCTGTTTACTATAACCTGTGATTTTGAGTCTTATGATCCATGAAGCTTTTTATTTTGACAATTTGACTGGAATGGTATTAAACCTGAGTATTTCACATACACGATATGTTGTCCCATGTCACATATTGTCCCCTTTTCTAAATGAACACCTCATGTAGAGATGTAAAGGTGTGTTAATCTACGGCTCATACCAGATTGTTGCCATAAATTCCAAAGGGCTATTGATGTATGAAAAGCATTTTCTATAAAGTAAAAATGTCTTCCTATGTATGCAGATAAACCTTGAAATTTGGCAAAACAGCAAAGTATTTTTCATGATCGCTAGGTAATTTTTCTGATGATCATTATAATTTCTAAACTAAATTATTTTAGATTTACATTTAAACAAGCTTTGATCATATGAAAAGATATTTATCATAACCAGTAAGCATGACACATAAACCATTTTTAACATTCATGTAATTATATAATTAAAGACATGTTGGTTACATTCTGTTTGTATTTTATAATACAATGCTACTAGTGATTGCTATATAGCACACCTTGCAGAAGATAATAGTCTAGTGAAATGCCTAATAAACATTTATGGCATTAAGCTAACCTTAACTGCAAATTTTCACTCTGATAATTTTTGCTTAATCTTTGGCAGAAAAAAATTTTGAGTTTTTTCTCAAAGGTTGAATTTGCTGGCACTGATGTGAAGATGGGTAAAGAGTTACAATAAACTTGCATGGTTTGAAGTCTGAGCTTTTCTATATCTATGAACTGTCACTTGTAGTACCAAATTTCTAACTTAACTTATTACATAGAGGTTTGAATGGGGGTCTCTAAGGGGGTCTATGCCTGACAACTTGGTAGAAATTTTAAAGAATATATCTGTTTTTGAATAGCATTATTGTAAAATAAATTTACGTTCCTAGACATGCTAATGAGCCATATATTTGGCATGATAATGAGCCTAAATATTTGGCAAAACATTCAATTATTGTTCACTTTATTTTTTTTTTTGAAAAAAAAACGTAAGAAAAATGTGTTGTTTTTACGCAAAAACGATGCCCACAAAATACATTTTGTATTGCTCTAAAACGCTGAAAATGGCATTTTCAAGACTCTGAAATTCAAAATTTCTCAGGGGAGATTGCCTCAGACCCTCCCAGGTGCGGAGCGCCTCCGACGTTTTATGACTGATGTTTGAAAAATCCTAGATCCGCCCCTGATTACTCGCTGTCAAATAAAGAACGTTTATTTACATGAATCCGGAATGACTTTCGATCCGTAATGAACTCATTCCATGTTAAAAGAAATTCTTTTGTATGTTTACATGAATCCGGAATGAGTCACAACTCGATCCGGATCGAGTTCATTCCTATTTTCATTCCGGATCGAAGTTTCACTCGGGTCAAAATTTTAGTTTTAACCTCATGTAAACGCTTATTGAGTTTCATTCTGGAATGATATTGTGATTAATGACAAAGCACGCATGCACCATGTGTATTGTCTTCTGGGAAATTGAATGTCGTAAGCAAATAGGGGTGTTTACATGAATCCGGAATGACTTTCAATCCCGATCGAAACGTGATGTCAATCCGTGTTTACATGAAACTAATTGTTGTTTTTCTTCGCACTCATTTTAACCCATTTAGCCTCTTTATTTGCTTACGAGCTTCATTTTGCCAGAAGACAATACCCATGGCACATGCGTGCTTCGTCATTAATCACAATATCATTCCAGAATGAAACTCAATTCGCGTTTACATGAGATAAAAAGTAAATTTCGATCCGGAATGAAATTTCGATCCGGAATGAAACTAGGAATGAATTCGATCTGGATCGAGTTGTGACTCATTCCGGATTCATGTAAACATGCAATAGGATTTCTTTTAAAGTGGAATGAGTTCATTCATTCGGATTCATGTAAACACCCCCTAAGGCGGCTAAATGGTCTAAAATGAGTGCGAAAAAAAGCAACAATTAGTTTCATGCAAGTATTAAGCTATATAAACTCAGAAACGAAAGAAAAGAAAAGGGTTGTAATAATGTTTAAGTTCGTTATCTTCAAAATTCAAAATTTCTGCGAAATGTCAATCCTTGTGTTGATTTCCCATTTAAACGTGGATTGACATCACGTTTTGATTGCAATTGAAAGTCATTCCAGATTCATGTAAACACCCCCTAACTGATCAGAACTTGAATAAATATCGATAAATATGGCCATTTTTGGAAATGTCCCCTTCTTCCAGCAAATATAATCACAATTTTCTTGTAATTTTCAAGTAATCGGAACCTCTATATTAATGTCGAAATTCGGTGTCAAATTTTGTCAATTATCTCATTATTTCTCAGATCATCATTCTGTGATGTATTCACAAAGTTTAAAGGCTTTCCACTCCACTAGACAATTAGTTTCGGTTAGTTATCAACGAATTCCAAAAGAAGCTATTTTGCGACAAATATATGAATGGCAAGAATGAGCTGAGTAAACACACGCAACGTCGATCATTGATTCATTAGTTTGTTTGGAAGCTTCGTATCTGGTTACAAACGTAGAACGAAGTTAAGATCTAGCTCAGTCCCTTTAATATTTCTCCCTTCTACTCTCTACAATTATTCTAATTACAAGTTAACAAAAAGCAATTAACTTTTACCGACCAAACTTTCAGATAATTTTGCTTGGAATTTTATCTTAATTTGAGATTTTATGTAGAATGCGCGTACATTATATTTATTGTTGTTATATTTGTCTCTAAACTCTTCTAGCTCATATGCACCTAACAAATTAAGAAACGACATGCAATAAAACACATATTCTTGTATTTATGCAATCATACGCCCTTTCGAGAATGCTTATCGCTGCACATCTTATCTGAATTAAATCTATTGGAGTAACATGTCTCAAGTTGTTCATTTTAGTTGTTTGAAAATAAATTAATATGAAATTCATTATTGGAAAAGATCCATTCCAGTTTACTTTCTTGACCTGAAGATGATTGCACAAGTTACATCAGCATGAGGGCTCAATGTGTTCCTAAAAGGAGTGTCGGCTAAGAACCTTTTTATGGTAATGTTCCAATCCATATAATATATAAGGAATTGGATGTCCAATTTGACATTTCAGCTTTGAGTGAAAAAGTAGACAACAGGATCGTAAATTTAACGTTTTGTATTAAGTTCGCCATTGGATTAGCACCGTTCAAATTACCTCCCCTCCCCCTTCCCTCCCCTTCGGAAAATTCTAAAATCTATTTCCGGTGATTTTTGGAGACGCCTGCCATGGTCAATTTTACGACAATTATTTACAAAAATTATCTACAAGTAATCTTTAATTTGTTAATGTCTTTTGCACTTAAAAACTGATTTGACTTACATTTTCCCAATTTCATAGATTAACAAGCATTTGAGCAAAAATTTGTACATTTTAACACTTCCTAAGTTACAAATGGTAAAATTAATTAAAATTTTTCTTTGTATTTATTATGGAACATAGCTACAAGATGTATAAAAACGGCTTATCTTTGAAATCACATTGAAATTTTAAAATCAATTTCGATCTTGAAATTTGTTCTAAGGGGATGAATTACAGTAGAAACATTCGAACTATAAAATGTAAAGCTAAAACAACTGAAATTCATATGTATAACGTATAAATTTCTCAATTGCTCAGTTTAGTTAGTAAGAACAAATTAATGCAGACAGCTACCAGTTCCTACAGATATGTTTTCTTAATTGCCCTAACATCTTCGTTTAAAGTTTCTCTGTAAAATCTTTAGCATGCAACTGCAAATAAAACGGACGTACAGTGAAATTATGATGAAAATATCTTAAATGTAAATGCTAAGTAACGATTTTTACCCAAAAACAACACCTGTTTGCATAAATAAGTTCATTAAATTTCCCACTTAGCAAGTGGAATATTTTAACATAGCCAAGCTCAAATGCGCGTCGTCTGGCGCTCAATGTGTATTTTGAAAAACATGAAAATGTTAAGAGAAGACGTTTGTTTACCATTTTTGTTCTGGTGGTTTCGATCGACATGATCAAACTACATCGCTTTCAAACTATTAATCTTAGTAACTACTTTGTATGTTGTAAACATAATTTCAAAAACAGAAACGCATTTTGTACCCAACGATGATATAACACAATTATCTTAATGCATCGTGTTTAATGATGTTAACAATTGCAGTTTTACATGGAAATATTTATTGATCCCAAATTGATCATTAAATTCTGAAATCTATTTCCGGTGATTTTGGAGACGCCTGCCATGGTCGATTTTACAAACAATTATCAACAAAAATTATCCACAAGTAATCTTTAATTTATTAATCTTTTGCACTTAAAAACTGATTTGACTTACATTTTCCCAATTTCATAGCTTAACAAGCATTTGAGCAAAAATTTGTACATTTTAACACTTCCTAAGTTACAAATGGTAAAATTAATTAAAATTTTGTTTGTATTTATTATGGAACATAGCTACAAGATGTATAAAAACGGCTCATCTTTGAAATCACATTGCGATCATAAATCAATTTCGATCTCGAAATTAGTTCTAAGGTGATGAATTACAGTAGAAACATTCAAACTATAAAATGTAAAGCTAAAACAACTGAAATTCATATGTATAACGTATAAATTTCTCAATTGCTAAGTTTAGTTAGTAAGAACAAATTAATGCAGACAGCTACCAGTTCCTACAGATATGTTTTCTTAATTGCCCTAACATCTTCGTTTAAAGTTTCTCCGTAAGATCTTCAGCATGCAACTGCAAATAAAACGGACGTACAGTTTGTTTACCATTTTTGTTCTTGTGGTTTCGATCGACATGATCAAACTACATCGCTTTCAAACTATTAATCTTAGTAACTACTTTGCTAAACATAATTTCAAAAACGGAAACGTATTTTGTACCCAACGATGATATAACACAGTTATCTTAATGCATCGTGTTTAATGATGTTAACAATTGCTGTTTTACATGGAAATATTTATTGATCCCATTTTGATCACTAAAACGCTTGCTTTGAGAAAACGTGCTTTTAATTGTTATGTGAACATTTGAGTATTTAGTTTTAAAACATAAAAAATTTAAAATGGAGTTAATGACTTCTAGTTTCGCTCTATACTTTCGATTACGTGTTTTATCTGAGCACATAATGTTAGCTGTTATTTAACTGAAAATCTTTCAAAAGTTAGTTAGTGGTTGGTGTTTCTATTGATCTTGCTGCCAATGTTGATTTTTTCATTGTAATCCTTTCTATTTGACGTGATGAGTCATAATAAATGCTCGTTGTCTGAAATCCATAGTCTTCTAAATTATGAATGACATCCATCTTTAGTAGTTGAAGAAACTTACGATCAGAATTCTGTTGATATTTGTAACTGGTTATTTTCAAAGCTGCAAAGCTGTACTGAAAATGATCGCCCCACTACTAACGCCTTGCTTGAACAAGGTCCAATAAAGCTAATCGGCACTTTTATAGACATTTTGTGCTATGAGCCAATCATAACGCTCTTTAAAATAAACACAATGTAATGCGAGCGATGATTGGTCTAGATCTGTGTTTTCATTAGCTTGTGCAAAACACATCCGAGCTCAACCAATCAAATCAATCATAACAATCAATCAGTCAAAGAGAATTTGCAAATCGATCATGAATTTATTTTAGAGGAAAAATTAAAATGTTTGTCTGTTTTTCATTAGTGTTATTTGATAAAAGAAATAAAAGATGTTCTTCGTGTTTACAATGGCTTATGCAAGCCTCGGAGACGTTTGTGAGAACTCTCGAGCATGTGTAGCCCTCGACCTTCGGTCTCGGGCTTGCACTGATCTGCAACAAAGTTTTTTGAAAAGTAACGCTTTTATATAGTGAGTATTTTCTTTCAAATTTGCCGTGGGCAGGAGTTTTCTTAATTTCTTCTAGTTTGGAAATTAGTTAAGTTTAAAATACGCTATATTTTGGTTGGCATGTCAATAATTACTCGCTGTCAAATATAGAACGCTTATTACATTGAAGAGAATACTTTGAAAACACATCAAATTTTAAGCATTAAGCCATTAAATGGTGTTGCATTCCGCTTCATGTAATCTTGCACTTTTAATTTTTTGCTCGTTACTAGTCCTTTAAAAGTCGAATTTTGCTCTTACTATTACTAACTTCCGATCTCACAGAAGTTGGCAGAAAACTGGCTTATTTTTAATGAAAATTTAGCATAATTGAATTTATTCCATCTGGCAACGCTGATTTAATTAGAAAATTTAACGAGACTTACCGGAAGTTGAAGTTCGATTGAAACTATATAAGTTACTGTTTATGAAGTAGGAAGTCATGTTAGACAGAGCGCACGATATCACGATCAGTTTTTTAAAAATATGTGAATGTCCACATATATATTGGCAGGCAAGTAATATTTAACATCATTTGAAAGAAGAAAGTTATTAGTTGGGTGAGTGACTTCGTAGTTCCTGAGCAGTCTCTTATAGAAGTTCAATCAGACTTCGACTTCAGGTAAGTCTCTTTTAACTTTCTAACTTATTTCGTCACTCTTCTACGTCACTAGAAAGTCATGTGAGATTTTAAAGCAATGTGGACAATAAGAAATGGTATTTTGGTTGTAAGAGGTGACTTGGACACCACTGCTGAAATATTTTCATGGAAGGAAAAGAAATGGTTTAAGATTTCTTCTAAACTGGAAAGTAATCCTAAGTTAATTGCTTTTTCGTTTATTTATGATGATAATTTATTTGTTGTTGGAAGAAAACGGAGCAAGAAGTCAATAGCGATGTTGAATCTTAAACAGTTACCTTTAACATGGAAGAGTGCTTCCTCATAATATTAAGGGTCATCAAACTGCTGTTTTTAAACAACAAATTCTTCTCATTGGAGGATATATTAAAGATAAAGGAATATCTGATCTGATTAGAGAAATACAGATTACTGGTAAAACATCTTATGTTTTGAAAGAGTTGTGTCGCATGCCTGAACCACAGTATTACCTTGGAGCTGAAGTTGTTGATGATAAAGTACTTATTATTGTAGGAATAGGAACAAAAGAAGTTCTTTCAAGTATCTTGGAGTTTGGTCCAGCACTCTTACATTTAAGAAAATACCTCCATTACCTCATCCATTGATTAGAATAGTAACAGTTCGATGGAGAGATCAAGCTGTTTTTCTTGGAGGTATTGATGGAAAAAGAACATTGAGCGATTTTATCAGGTATGAAAATAAGAAGGGTGAGATTACAGTCTTACCATCCATGTTGGAAAAGAGACTAGGATGTTCTGCAGTTATAATAGAAGATACAATTGTTGTCATGGGAGGAAAGATTGATGATGAAGATGAAGATTATCTTCAATCAGTTCAGTGTTTTAAAATGGGAAGCAGTTCTTCATGGACACATCTTCCGTCAATGACTAAACCACGATATGGAGCCATTGCTGAAGTTTTACCATTCTAATTAAAATATTTTCAAGCTGAAATAAAAAATCAAACATGCAAAGTGTGACTTTTGTTCCTCTAAGCAAGAAATCATTAGAGCAATGACAACAATTGAAGAGTTATAAAGAAAAGTTAAAATTAAAGTTGCTTTACATCAAGACAGAGGTGTAAGTTTTGTGCCATGCTTTTTGTGGTCCTTCGAGCATCGGGTGGCTCTCTCAAAACGAAAATTCTGCCAACATAAAAAATTTTCTTAAAAATCTTCAATAGAACACAATATCAACTCTGGTTTTCAATTAAACTTTCAATTTACTACTAGACTTTCGGTCTTGGGCTTGCCCTGATCTGATTTCGTGTTCTCCCAAAGGTCTGCTCGTTGTACATAAGCCTGTGCAAACACAGTAAACATTTTTTGTTTCTTAAATGAAAACGTCATGTTAGTTTCAGTGTTGCCAACTGCAATGTTGTGTCAATCAAAAGCATTTAGTAAGCTCCCAAAAATAAACCGGGATTTTTCAAAAAATCACAATTTTCCCACAGGAGAATATTACAGCGCTATCCTTTTTAGAAGAAACTTTCATAAAGAGAAGAAACTTTTTATAACTTTCACGAATTCATCTACTCTTGTTTTAAATAATGCATGTTTTAGGTATTTGGAGAATAAAACTGTGCGAAACAAGACGTTCAATTTGTAATGGTTAAATTTTATCATATGCAAAGGGAAACAAAGGATTTTTTTATGAAGGAACTTTAACAAGCAAAAATTCAATCATTTTTCAAACATAACACATTTTAGCTAAATTTTTCCGGATTTTTTGTCGCATTTTTATTTATTAACTTCTCTTCTGTTTTTAGAGACGAGTTACTAAAGCAATAAAAAACAATGTAATTTTGTTTTTGGACTGTTTTGGCGTTAATTGATAATGGTATAATATGAACGTTTAAACATAAAAACAATTTTTGCACATTTGTCGAATCAAGTCAGTTATCATATTAAAATTATTTCTCATTTACGATGTATTTGTTTACTAAACATCAGTTACAAGTGTTTTAAGAAAATGCACGCAAAAGTCCTTGAGAAAAATGAGTCACTGTACTCTATAAAGAGGTTGTTTTTCAGTGCAATCCATTTTCCACACCGCTCTATACCAGTTGATCTACTGCTCTAGCTGCTTTTAGAGGCGAGTGTCGTCAACATAACTAGTTATCAGACAAGCCATTTTACCCAAAAATTTATATCTGGAGCCTTAACTCATGGAATGACTTCTCAAAATGAAAAATTCCAAAATTAATTTTAAATTAAATATCTTAAAAGAATCCCATCTACTTTAAAAAATTCCGAGATTTCGGAATAAAATCCAAAGTTGGCAACACAGTTGCTAACAAAGGTTAAAAGCCCAATGTACGAGATGCGTATCTATTTTTGTTTGGGTGACATGACGTGTTGAATAATTTAAGCGGTAAACAAATATGGGGCGCGAAGTGTTTCTTTTTTTTTTACGGACTTTTTAATGTTTAATTTCATTATTTATTAAATAACCAAACGTAATAGGTTGGTTATTTCAAATAACCATTTTTTGGACTAGAATAAGTTTGGTTATATCAAATAATCAATTGACAAAATTTGGTTATTTAATAAATAACCATTTTATTTCGGCGCCGATTTGGTTATATCGAATAACCAATTGTACGCTAATTGGTTATTTAATTAATAACCATTTTTAATTCGGTAATCAAATTGGTTATATCAAATGACCAATTGTACGCTACTTGGTTATTTATTAAATAACCATTTTTAATTCGGTACCGATTTGGTACCAATTAGCGTACAATTGGTTATTTGATATAACCAAATCGGCGCCGAAATAATAATGGTTATTTATTAAATAACCAAATTTTGTCAATTGATTATTTGATATAACCAAACTTATGCTAGTCCAAAAATTGGTTATTTGAAATAACCAACCTATTACGTTTGGTTATTTAATAATTAATTTATTAAAAATCCCGTAAATAATAAAGAAACACTTCGCGCCCCATAAACAAATATTTTTGCCAACTTTTGGATTAGGTTTGGGTCAGCGTTAAAGGTGTCCCAAACACAGAATTGCATTGGAAAGCGTCTAAAATGGCTGGCCATCCTAATGATAACAAAAGTGGATATGAGGAATCGAGATTTAAGACTGCTGTTGATGAAAATTTTCTTTGTTCCATTTGTCTTAACATCGTTAAAGATGCAAGAATGTGTCGACATAACGAACACATTTTTTGTCGTTATTGCATTGAAGAACATCTACGAGTTAATGCACAAAGGTGTCCACAATGTCAAGATAATTTGACTGCACCTACACTTCTTCCAGCGCGGTTTGTTAATAATATGATTTCAAAGTTTAAGATCAATTGCGACTACGCTAGTCGTGGCTGTCCTGAATTTATAAAAGTTGAAGATTTAGAAAGACATGTTGAAAATTGTGGTTTTGCTCCAGTGTTGTGTTCTAATGAACGTTGTGGCAAGGAGATAAACAAACGAGACAAGATCAAGCACGAAACTAAGTTATGTGAATACAGAAAGATTCCTTCTCACGACTTTGAAGAGATTAGAGAAATGTTTCAACGAAATTTTGATCATGTTGACAAAGTAAAAGTGAAAATGGATGCTGAAGTAGGTCGACAATATGCGGAAATACGTAAAGAAATGATGGAATCAAAGAGAGAAATAAAAGATGTTCAACAAAATCTTTCTTTGCTGACTAAAGAAATAAAAGACATGAAAGTAATGATGTTTCAAATCTTGGAAAAGATGAATAAAAATGAACAACATGTTCAAACATTAACATCACCAATTGAAATAGTTATAAACACATTAAAAAGTGATATTTTGGTTGCTGGAGGTTATTCACCTGGTTCCTCAAAGAGTGTTGAAATATTTTCATGGAAGAAGGTGAAATGGTTTGAGATAGCATCAATGGAAAATGCGCACGTCTATGGGTCATCATTTATTTATAATGATATTTTATTTGTTGTTGGAGGTGTTGGCTGCAAGTCAATGGAGACATTGAATATAAAACAGTTTTCTTTACGTGGAAGACATTTCCCACAGAGTTTCCTCATGGGTGTTGGCATCATCGAACTGTTGTTTGTAAACAACAAATCTTTCACATTGGAGGATATGATTATGATAAACATACAACATTGGATGAAATTAGTGAATTACAGATTACAAGTACAACATCTTATGTTTTGAAAGAGTTGTGTCGTATGCCTGAACCACGTTCGTGCCATGGAGCTGTTGTTGTTGATGATAAAGTTCTTGTTTTTGGAGGACAGGGAAAGGATAGCAATGTTTTGTCCAGTGTTTTGGAATTTAATCCAAGGACTCTTACATTTAAGGAAATGCCTCCATTACCTCATCCATTGACTGAAATGGCAACAGTTCAATGGAGAGATCAAGTTGTTCTTCTTGGAGGTTGTGATGGAAAAAAAGTAATGAACAGTGTTCTCATGTATGACTGTAAAACAGGAAAAATTACAGTCTTACCATCCATGTTAGAAAAGAGAAGATTCTGTTGTGCATTTATAACTGGTGGTACAATTGGTGTCATGGGAGGTCTGAATGATAAAGGTGAAAAACTTAAATCAGTGGAGTGTTTCGATATGGTAAGTAGTTCTTCATGGACATGTCTTCCTTCAATGAATAAACCGCGAAGGGGAGCCATTGCTGAAGTTTTACCATTTGGGCAAAATTATGTCTAAACTGAAATGAAACAATGACATATATTTTATGTGTAACTATTGTTGATATGTAGAAGTTGTAATGTAAGAATTCATGTTTAATATCATTTTTGTTTAAATGCTCAGCTCTCGAATTAATAACCTCAGAGGAAACTGTGTGTAAAATATGTTTTAATAAAATTTAATTGTGATATTACTTTTGGTCAATGATTTTTTCTGGCATAAAGAAACAAACATACTAACAAATAGGTTTCAGCTTAGATATTTTACAATTTATTTAAAACATGCTTATGGCTAAATGTATTTGTTGAATTTTGATTTACACATTATGCATGACCAGTTTATCAAGGTACAGACTAACAATCAAAGTACTAAAACAGTGATTATCATCATTGCTAATCCATGATTTTCAAAGATATCCTTGGAAAGATTACTTCATACAATGCTTCAGATAATAAAAATAAATAATTTTACATTATTGTGCCCCCCAGCTCTCCTGTCTCATATCTCTGTCCTGAATCATAAAATGAAAATGGAAATATCCTATTTGAGTCATTGTGTGCCTGGTGTACCTATTTTAAAGCCATTTTTGAAATAAACTTGCTTTACAATGTACATCATTCGTATCAAAGTTTTTAAGGCAATTCATGTTACTAACAAACCATAAATTTCTTTTTAACTTTCTGCCACTCCACTCATCAAAAAAATTTATTTCTTTATCACAATAACTTTTTATAATACAATATATCACAATTGCTGTACATTTATACATTTCGAAAAACTATCATCGAAATAGGGAAAGTACAATGTTTCCCAAAATTTCTTGGCATCCCAATCTCCAATTGAATTCATAAGTTTCCAAACACCTCGGTTGTTTGTTCTAGTTGCTTGTCATATGATACAAAACTCATAGAAATCTAAATGAATAATTCAATGAAGACAGTACATCAAAAATGTTCTCCTGCCAACCCACAAATCTTCAAGCCAATCCACAAATCTTCAGGCCAACCCACAAATCTTCAGGTCAACCCACAAATCTTCAGGTCAACCCACAACCATGACCATTCAATCCAGGCTCACTACAGTTTAAACATTTAAGAACTCATTCATCACCTTTTCAAGCCCTTTTGACTTTTCTTTCCTTTCATTTTCTCTCTGATCTTCTTTCTCCCAAACCAGTTTGGTTTGCAGATCAGTAAACTGAATATTTGCATTTTCAATATCATCTTGCAACTTTTCCTTGGTCTAAAAACGACAAATTTTTATTTCGGATGCAAAAATAATGTAAAAATAAGAACAATCTCTGAACACGTGGAACCAAATGAGGGACTAAACTGACCAATTTTTTAACAGATTTTTTCTTTTTATCCTTGGCTTTTACCACAGATCTTGAAATTGTCTTTGAGGGAAGTTCTTTCTTCGCAGAGCTATTAACTTTCTTGCCACTTTTACCCATATTTTGCAGGAAAATTCGTCCGGAATGCAAGAGGTCTTCGCAATATCAACTGTATCTGTCCTATCTATTCTTGCCAAGTCAGCACATTTAAACAAACATGTTTCCATTTGTTGTTTGAAATTTTGAAGTGAATACTTTGAAAACGCATCCGGAAATTTTCTATTGTACCTATTTTGTTCAAAAGTGTCAATAGCATGACTTCATTGGACTCAGTAGAAACGGAAGCACCTCGTGATATGAGTATGACGTGTCATGAATAAAGTTCATACGGTAAATAATGGTTACTACAAATGACCAATGCAAATGATAATGCTACAAGTCATAATATATATTTCAACGTATTAGATTATGCTTCAATATGACTTTATTTCAATTATTTGAACCATTTTGAACACTGGTCTCATGAAATTTAGTTATTCAAAATAATTTCTGCTAATGTATTCGTGATAAGCATGTATGCAAGTGAGCATGCGCAATAGCTTCCTTAATTATTCTAAATCTTCCGTCTTACTCAAGATCATCCGAATGCTTGGGTTGAATTGAAAGTTACGTGAAATATCGCGAGGAATTTTTCTTCCCGAGCCGTCTTGAGCTCGAAGGTACGTTCATTGACATCTACTTGGTCTGTTGTCGTGTTCACAGTTTAATTTTGTGCTGTACTTTTGTCGTTATAAACCGTGAAATTTTGAGTACAAGTCATACTCTGACCATGTCGAACTGGATGTGATTTTATTTGGTCTTATAAATGAGCGGATAATGTTTGTGTCACAAATAAAGATGCACTGCCAAGGTGCTTTAAACCTTTTTGCATCTAGCTCCATTGATACTTAGTGGCTTAGTTGACGTGGAGAGTGTAAACTTTAGATTAGTTAGAATTTTCTCGTGTTAAAACTTCGAAGTTTTTTAATGTATTGACTTCGTTGGGCATTAAAACTGTAACCCTCGATTAGTTTTACCAATATCGTGTTTTTAATTTACCTTGAAGCGTTTTTCATCAATGAATGTGTTAATTTGTATATTTTGTACATGTGTACTCTTTGTTTTTACACAACAGCCTATTTTTCTTTGCCTCTTGCTGTTTTCGTAAAGCCAGTTCCGTTTCCGTTTGTGCAAACCTGGAATTGTCTTGATAAATTATTAATAATGCTATTAATTATTCGATATTTTTGAATTGTTTCATTTTCATTTTTCTCGGTTTCTAGAAGATTTTGGTTTCATTTTAACTCATGACCTCAAAATGCCTGCAATATTGAAGCTAAGAGATCTTATTCGAGCCATCAGAGCAGCTCGTACTGCAGCAGACGAACGTGCTGTTATTTCAAAAGAATGTGCCCAAATACGGGATATATTTCGTGAAGAGGACAATGACTTTAGGTCCAGAGCAGTGGCCAAGCTTCTATACATTCATATGCTCGGTTACCCGGCACATTTTGGACAGGTAACAAAGTTATGTCAAGTGAAATTTTGTTTCAAGTGAACAAAAACTTGTTTGAACAGGGATAGATTTTATGGATATTGCTATTGGTCTCTATCTCTCCTGACCTATTAGTAGCAAAGGCAGTAAATTGTTTTACTCTTACAATGCAAATATTTTTGTGTTCATTCACTGCTTCAAAAAAATGAATGAAAGAAATTGATTATGATTTTCTGGCAGATTTGCCTTGTAAGAATAAAAGCATGTGCTAATATAACGTAATTACATTTGCCAATCTACTTCAGGAGAAATGTAATTATTGTAAGTAGATGAAGAAAGGGGGGGTGGGGTGAAAATGTTGTTATGTAGGAGGTAGGGCTAGAAATTATGTGGATACATTTGATTGACACTTTTGGTTCTTCCCCTGTAATTGTAATAGTGGAATGTTCAAAAGTTGAAGGAGTTCTCTTGACAATCGATTTTTTTAAGTGTTGCAATTTTCAAACTCTGTAAAAGTGAAAATAAACGTTACCAATGAACAAGTTTAAAATAACTTTGGGAAATATGATCTCCTAACTCCTGGCCTTGGGAAATCTGAAAAAACCTTTGTATAGGACCAATGTATTTTATAGAATAAATTTTTTGAACCATAGTTGGAATGTTTGAAACTGATCGCATCCCCAAAGTTTACGGACAAGAGAGTCGGTTATCTTGGTGCTATGATGTTGTTGGATGAAAGACAGGATGTTCACTTACTTATAACGAATTCCTTAAAAAAGTATGAATGAACATCACAATGTATGAAATTTATATTTGTCTTGAAGTGTGCTTTCTAAACAAGTTGTTTTATTTTAGTGATTTGAATCACAACAGTCAATTCATCATTGGACTGGCATTAAGCACACTGGGAAGGTAGGAGGAACTGAATCAGTTTTTATACAGTAAATCTGTCGGTCATCCTTTGAGATTTTTCTTGAAATCGCTTAATGCAAGTCAATACATTAAAAACTTTATGAAATAATGTTTTGCTAAAGTATGCTACACATGTGCTCTGATTGGTTGATACCTGTGTTTAGATCAGGCCATCCAAGTAGGAAAATTGAAATTGCTTTCAAAGAAATTTTCAACATGCTTGTAAACAATATGATTTTCTTGCCTAATTAACTTCGAGTGCATTTCTGACAGTGTAAATAAGAACTCGAATTAACATTGGTGATTTTTCTAAATTTTTAAAAGTTTCTAACCTCACTGCAATCTATGTTTTCATGCTTTTGACTGCATTGTTTTCAATGTAAATTTGACAGCTTTGTTTGCTTGGGAGAATTTAGCTAAATTTATATTTCCAGTTGTTTGTATGTATAAAGCATGCAACACTATTCTCCTGTTTTTTTTTTATAAACAATTGCTAAATGTTTTCAAGTGTATATAGATGACCTGATCCAAACACTTGGGAATCTTGCTCAAGTTAAGACAAGCAGTGCAAAACACTCACCTTTTACTCGTGTTTTGCATGCTTTTCTTAACTCTCTCATAATTCCTGCAGAAACCTTAAATAATTGTTCGATATAAAACTTTAAGTTGTTTTTAAGTTTTATCTAGTAATTAGAGACTGTACATGTATAATAATGCTGATGCTGCTTAATAAAGCTCTGAATATATATTGCTTGGCTTTTATGTAATTTTCAATGAAGGTCTATTGGCAGTACTACTATGCATTGTCCAGCTACTTGTGTTTTTTTTTTAGTATTTTAATGCTATATGCTGGTTGTTTGCCTTTGTACAAAGAATTTCACTTCTAATTATATATAGTTCATGAAATAAGTGAAATGTTGGTAAAATGGGCTCCACAGCCTTATCATATTTTGTCCAAACAAATTTTTTCTGCCTCGTTTTTTATTACTATGTATTTCTGGAGCACTTTATTATAGATGATTAACTTTTTCTTTTCCAGTATCTGCTCTCAAGAAATGAGTCGTGATTTGGCAGGTGAAATCGAGCGATTATTAAAAACATCCAACAGTTTCACTCGCAAAAAGGTATCGGTGTGAGAATTTTTTTTTGATGTAGTTTTCCCAAATCCTTGATTAAAAATTGTGTGTATGTATGTGTTATGCCAAGTTCATATTTCATTTCTCTCCAGGCTGCTTTATGTGCTGTTCGAATTATTCGTAAGGTACCAGACTTGATGGAAATTTTTGTCCCAATAACGAGGTCACTTTTGAATGAGAAAAACCACGGTAAGTAACTGCAGGGATAGATTTACTAGGGGATTGGGTGCATTCCTCATAGCCTTGGTTGTAAGGGCTGCAGGTGCTGTGCCAATTTCCATATGATAAGGTCACTTTTGAATGAGAAAACTTATGGTTAGTTTCTGCAAGTATAGAATGATTTGGGTGAATGGCTGCAGGTGGCAATTTCTATATGGAAAGGTCACTTTTTAATGATATGTAAAACTAGCTGGGTCACTTTAAGGAATGATTTGACTAGAGAATGAGCGTTTGGAGTGTACCACTCCTAGCCTTGGGTTGCAGGGGGGCATATGGCTTATTAATTTTTGGAGAAAATTATCCGAAGCAGTTGTGAATTGTGTTAAGGGGAGCACACTTCCCATAAGTATCTTACAATCAGAATATAAGTTTAATAGAGTACGATTTGATGTTTTAGGCATTCTCCTGACTGCCACTTGTCTCATTACCGAGATGTGCGAACTTAATCCAGAGATCGTGGCGCATTTTAGAAAAGTAAGTCACGCCGTATGAATGATCTCTTCACTAATTTTTGAAGATAGTTTTCATCCGATCATTTTTGTTCGCGTCCATTTATCCAGCACGTGTCGACTTTGGTGAAGATTCTCAAGAACCTAATCATGTCTGGTTATTCACCTGAGCACGATGTCTCAGGCATCAGCGATCCCTTTCTTCAGGTAAAAATTATCGAACTAAAATACATGGAACGCTACTTGTAATAGAAAAGTCTAATAAATTCCTGAAGCCAAATTTTTCACCCAGACACGCTAGATTACACTCAGACACGCCTGTGTAGTCAATCAATTTTCAGAATCTCGAAGCACTACACACGCGTGTCTGGGTGTAAGATTTGGCTTCATGTATTTGCTGCAGGTGGCGTGTATTTTACATGTTTGTAAATGTAGATTGTCCAAGTTGGTATAGTCCTGAAAAGGACTTGGTTTTTTTTGTTGACTAGTCAACAACATGTAACGATACTCCCGGGTTCAAACCATTTATTTATTACGAGCATATTTAGTTCAATAGTAAAAATAATATACCTATGACATAGATTGTGTTTCCAGTTCAAACAGCATTTTCATTTCATTTTTCGTTGGAAAACTCCAAAACTATTGGAAACATCGTTGTCCGTTGATCATTGATGGGAGATATTTTTACAGATTTCAGTTTTGTAGATAACTTTATGTGTTAACTAAATTATCGATAACGTAATTTACCGTCTGGGAGGTCTGTACTGAAAAAATATTTTCACTGAGGCGGAGGGAAATATTTTTTATGTGAAAGCGACCTAAACGGTACATAAAGTTTTTATTTTTTATTTTCATAATAACGACATTTTCGTTGTCAAATGGTCAATGTGGTTTGTTGAGACCATTGACCTAAAATACATGAAACACTATCTGAAGCAAATAATTGAAGCCAAATCTTACACCCAGACACGAGAGATTTTACCCAGACACGCGTCTGTAGTGTTTCGAGACTCTCTTGCGGAGTAATAATTGATTGACTTACACGCGTGTCTATGTGTAATCTCACGTGTCTAGGTGTAAAATTTGGCTTCAAAAAATTATCAGGCTTTTCTGTCTATGGTAGCGTTAAATGTATCGTAGTTCAGTGGTGGAGATTGAATTGTTTTCTACAAAGTTCACTTCGTCTAAGATAGTAAAATTCACTCTTGCTATTATAAATAATTCCACCACTGTCAGGATATTGTAAAAAGCCGCCCGCTACTGCAGCCAATCAGATTGCGGTAAATCAACACATTTCACTGGGCATGCGTAAATAAAAATATCAAAATCTTGTTATTTTAGATTCACGTCATCCGTTTGTTGCGTATTCTTGGGAGGAACGACGAAGAAGCAAGCGATACGATGAATGATGTACTTGCACAGGTGAGTTTATAAGCGCTAGTTGACACAACGAAAAACAACTTTTGTATAGCACATGTTATTTACATTTCGGTTTAATTTTATAACGAAACTGCGCTACTTTTTGCAACAATGGTGTTTTATATAAGTTTGGCTTTGCTTGCATTGACTTGTTGACGATTTCATTTCAATTCACCAATTTCTAGGAAAATTTTCCTCTCCTAATTGACTTTAACGTCTGCCTCGCCTACCGTGAATGCTCGCTTCAGCGCCGCTTCCACTTTAGCGCCGCCTCTGAGTAACTTTAGCGCGGCGCTCGTAAGAAATATGGAATCATTGAACTCTAACGTTTGCGACTATCTTGTTCTGCGCCTATTTGACAATATTTTCATCAAGTTGTATAATATTACATAATGATAATAGATTTTTTCTACTCGTTATTTTCTTGAGGCAATGAAATATTTAATTAGCGCTGCTCCCGCATAAATGCGGCGTTCAAACCGGGGGAATTTAAAAAGCGCCGCGGCGTTAAAACGAGCATTTACGATAGTTTGGTCAATTAGAGATGTTTACCTTCTTCGTGCTAAAGTTAAAATGATATTTGAACATGAGTTTCGTGTTGTTTTCCGTCATTTTGAATCCTATAAATTTCTCCAGGTGGCAACGAATACGGAGACAAGTAAAAACGTCGGCAATGCTATTTTATATGAAACTGTTTTGGCCATTATGGATATCAAATCAGAAAGCGGTTTACGAGTAAGAGAAGATTGAGTGATATTTATTAATAGTATTCCAGTAGAACAGCAGTCAGTGCGTCTTATTTTGTACAGGTCTTGGCTGTGAATATCTTAGGAAGATTTTTGTTGAATAATGACAAGAACATTCGCTATGTCGCCCTCAATACTTTGTTAAAAACTGTCAGCGCCGACTATCAAGCTGTCCAGCGTCATCGCAGTACCATTTTGGACTGTCTAAAGGATCCTGATATTTCTATACAAAGGTAGAATCTTTAGTTTTGATGTAATTTAGTGCAAGATTATTTTAATTTTATTATAGTTTGAATTAGAATAACAACTCAGGTAATAAAACTGTTGTGTTTAAACTCCCGTAATAAAACGACGATAGTAGAAGTCCGGTGTTGAAACTCCGGTAAAAATAATTGGATATAAAACTCCGCTGTTCTACTCGGTATTAAAACTTGGCGCTGCAACTGCAGTATTTGAAATCAAAGTTGAACTTCAATTACCTGAAGAAGTCAAGAATTTTAGTTACATACGTAGTGAATTCAAACTGTGATTACAGACGAAATATTTTTGTCTCTTTAGGCGCGCAGTGGAACTTTCGTTTGCTTTGATAAACTCCAATAATATACGTGGCATGGTGAAGGAACTTTTGGCTTTTCTCAATAACGTTGATCCTGATTTGAAATCATACATAACATCGAATATCTTCCAAGTTGCTGAGAAGTATGTTGAATTACATTACGATTTCTTCAAACCATCTTCGTGCTTATCGCCGATTGGGATTTTAGAATTCATCTTTATAATTATCGCTGATTAGGATTTCGAGGATCCATCTTTGTGCTTATCGCTGATTAGGATTTCGAGAATCCATCTTTGTGCTTATCGCTGATTAAGATTCATAGAATCCATCTTAGTGTTTATCGCTGATTAGGATTTCTAGAATCCATCTTTGTGCTTATCGCGAAGAAAGATAAATTTTCCATTTTTGATCATTTGTAGACATGCTCCCAATAAAAGGTGGCACATTGATATAATGATGAAAGTTTTAACTACAGTGAGTATATTTAGAACATTTTATTCCAGTCATTGGACGGTGTTATGAAGCACATTGATAAACCAATCCGTTGCTTAGGTAGATAGTGAAATTAAGCTATAGAGATGTTAAATTGGAATTAACTAATCACTTTAGTCATGGCTTGCTTATAAGCCAATCAGATGCATCTGTAGTTTGTGAAGCTTAGTGGTGGAGACATTAAAAAGGAATTAAGCAATCTCGTCAGTTCTGTATTTAGTTGAAATTTGTGATAATGAGATGGAGGAGGCATTAGCCAATCGCATACCTTCATGCTTGTTTATAAGCCAATCAAATGCTTCGGTAGATAAAGTTATATAACTACGTGCATAATGTTATTCACAGGCTGGAAACTATGTTCGTGATGATACAGTTCCAAGTCTTATTCATATGGTTGCGTCAAGTGATACTTTACAAGCTTATGCTGTTCAGCAACTATTCACTGCCATTCAAGATGATATTAGTCAGGTATGATGCCCTCATCCCTTGCCATTCAACAAGATACTAGTCAAGTATGCTGCCCTGACCCCCCTGCCATTCAACCTGATATTAGCCAGATATGCTGCCCCGATCCCCCCTGCCATTCTACATGATATCAATCATGTGTGCTTCCCTGATCCCCCCTGACATTGAACATGATATTAGCCTTACTCTCAAGCTACTTGCGAGGAATCAGTTTAATTTGTCACACGACTTACTCTCGGCCAATGAAACTGCAGAAAAAATATACTTTGACCATTGGTATATAACAATTTTCTTTCTTTCCGTCTTCAGCAATCATTAGTACAAGTTGCTGCATGGTGTACCGGAGAGTTTGGTGAACTTTTGTTTAAAGATATTGACGAAGATGAATCTCTGAATGTAAGTGAACAAATGCTTTATCTTATCTGAGGCAGCTTGCACAAAGCATGGATAGCGTTATCCATTCGATAGTAATTTTTAAAACTTGTGAAAAAAGTGCTTTTATTTTCTTCACGACAATGAAACTTTGTAATACTAGAACCATTATTGTAGATTTCATAGATTGTCGTAGATTTTTCCAGTTAAAGAGATTTTTGTTGCGTTTCAAAAGTATTGCTATCCTGTGAATAGTGCTGTATTCGGCCTACGGGAAACTGGTCCCTGAAGATGAAAAAAAAATATCGATATTTTATTAAAAAAAGAATATACAATGAGCATTAATAAAATCAGATTTGTTATGCGGTTATAATTGAATATGGAAAAAAAGAGGAACTTTTTACATTTTCAGTGATATGTTATTTCGTAACAATCAGAAGTCATTGACCACTCTTAAAGTATAATTGCAAGTCGAAATCGCATTTTTCCTGCAATTTAACTAGTCTCAATCCTTCCACGCACGGCTCAAAGAAAGTTCTATTACGACGATAGGCGTATCTCGCCAATGCGAGATTTGACCCGCGGACACGCGTCTTTCATGCAAGTCCATGCATGTTTATTTTAAGATACGTAGCCTTCAAGATATATATCTAGTTCAATGGATACAGCACAGTGAGAAATCCGCTGTTTCATTGGTTTTGTTTGAAATGCCAGTGAAACCGCCTTAACTACACCCAAGGGAACATGTAATTTCGACTTGCAATTTTTATAAGGAGAACACTCGATCATTTCTGATCGTTACGAACTAATAAAAACATCATTGGCAAGTTAAAAGCTCCTCTTTTTCTTGCTATTTAAAAATACAAGCCTCGAACACAATGTCAATGGCGCGATTGCCTAAAAAAGTTTAATCTGATTTCGGATTTTCGATACACACTGTACATCCGTGCATGCCCCGATGAATCAATATTCAACCATACATATCCCTGGAGATCATAAATACATCCACACATACACTCACGAGCTTTATATTCATCAACAATGTTATCGAACACCGATGCGAAAAGCTTCTGTTGTTGCTAGGTGACCGAGAACGATGTCGTGGATATTCTTGAAGGAATGTTGGCGAGCAATCAATTGAATCAAGTCTCAAAAGAATATTCCTTGAATGCGCTAATGAAACTGAGTACAAGATTTACATCAAATCTTGAGTAAGAAAATGTTATTCTCTTTTTCCCTTTTATCAAAATGCTGTTGTTGCCATTGACATTTTATTTATACTTCATGTAGTGCGATAAAAAATTGATTCACCGTTTCTCTGATAACATGGACGTCGAGCTTCAACAAAGATCTGTTGAATATGTGAAACTGTTTAAAACTACGATGAAATGAGGTTAGATTTCACTTGAAATATTTAAGAAGTAAAAGATGTTTACTGTGTTTGCACAGGCTTATGCACACCGAGGAAACGTTTGGGAGAACTTGAGAAATGATCAGTGCAAGCCTGAGACCGAAGTTCTTTGGAAATTCTTTGGAAACACAAAAAAAACATCTTTTTTTTATTTATTAAAGAACAATAACGCCAAACAGACAAATTTATAACAAATGTTTTAATTTTTCTCTCACATGTTGTCGTGATTGATTTGCCAATTCTCTTTAATTTATTTAATGGTTCATCTCAGATCGGAAAACGCAAGCTAGTGCAAACACTGCTAGTGACCAATTTTTTCAAATATTTAGTAATGTTTGATGACGGTACGTACGTCAAACTGTGTTAAGGCCAGGATTAAATGAGGTTGAAATTTTTCAATGATTATTGAAGAATTTTTGATGTCAATTTTTGATGACTGTATACTTCGCATTGTCGAATATTTGTGTTCTAAGTTTGTATTTTTCTTCAGGATCGGTCTGTTAGAGAGAATACCCGTATTGGATACGAAGAATGGAACCGTCGAGAATGGCGAAGTTAAAGAAAGTGTCCACGAGGAACAACGTAAGTTAGAAAATCATGACTCTCGCCGTGTGAAGAATTTGTATCTCTCCTTTTTTTAAAGATCTCGTTGTCTTGTTTTTTGTTCTTTATGTTATCTTCTGCGGGATGTGATATCTGGGGCACTGACGGTATCCGACAGAGCTCAAAATAACTGCCGGTCAGCGCACAACGACCGGCCATAAATTACTTTTGTCCTGCCAATTTTTTTGTACATTGCCTGTCACATTTCGTGATAATTAATTACAACTATTAATCAGTTTTCCTTTCAATGTTCTCATTGAAAAGTTAAACATCAATTTTTGCTCAGAAAAACCGTATTTGCTTTTGTATGTAATTACAGTAAGTGCTGATTTACATACTATTCACGTTACGTCGTTGTGTTCATCCATTGATCGTTCTTTGTGCGGTCGCCAATCTTGGCTTACGAAGATTTCTCCATAAGCGCTATAGTGAGACAATGTGTGATGTCATAAACACGTAGAATCTGAAACACGAGAATCAATAATCTCAATAAATGTATTTTTCACGTCATTGGTGCAAATATATGTATATATTTGCACCAATGACTTCGACCTAGCGATAATAAAGTGGAGCGATCCTATTCGCCGGGTACATTTAGGATGTTATTTTGAGCCATGGTTATCAAGAGCCTTATTGAATCCTGCCATGTCATTCGGGGTCCACCAGCGTTGCGCCACAGTATAGAAACAAACAGTTCTCTCACTCCACTGTGCAACTTGGGTGTTGTATGTTTAATTAGATGACTGGCCACGGATAGCAATTTCAGTGCTCCTATTTGTCAAAAAATGCAATTTACTGGCTGCCACTATGCTAATCACATGCGTAATAAGAATACTACAAAAAATTTCTGTAGAGTGGGACTACTGTTTGTTTCTATACTGTGGCTGCGCGTTTCGTTGATGTTTTGTCTGACGATATTTTGTAATTTTGTGATGTAGCTGTTCCTGAACAGAAGCAAAATAAACCAACAGAGGTGAGGGTCAGGTTTTAAATACAATGGTGCTCATTATGTTTTGAATATTTTTTGAAGTTTGTATTATCGAAAATTTAATTTCCTTTAATTTACTATTAAATTTCAAAACTAAGATAAAATTGCAAACACAAATATTGCTGCGAATAGCGTATTTTCATGGTGAATGACAATCGAGTTATTCTAAAAAGAACTTTTAAAAACTAAAAATGAAATGACACGATGCGTTTCTGAAGACTTTTCATCAAATGCTGTCAGACGCGTCTGCTTTTGTTAATAGCAAATTTACTTATATTTATAATGAAGACAAGGAGTCATCTCATCCTGAGTTAAGTTAACAGCGATAAGTTAACGACGCAATACCTCTGACAGTTGAACTAGGGATTAGTTAACTTAATGTAGATATACCACGACACGTAACTGAAATAATGAGGGACATTAGTTCACAGTTCTAAAATTGGCTATCAATTGTAAAATGGTAACCATTTTACTGTCGTTCGCCATGTAAAATATGCTGCTCATAGCACTGTGATATTGAAACTAACGTTAAAAACCCCGTATGTTGTCTCAAACTCCATGCTTGTATCACTTTTAAACATGACTCATTTTTATCTTTTCTTGTGTTCAGTCCACCACGCTTCTCGATCTTCTTGGCGACACGTCATCTGCGCCTGCCCCATCAACCCAACCGCAGGCATCCCAACCGCCAGCATCCCTACCTCAACCCACTCCCCCCTCCACCAATGGTAGCAATCTTCTAGACCTGCTAGGTGATCTTGACATGAATGTCACAAATTCAGGTTAGTAACAAGTCCAAGAACCAATTATTTGCTTCAATGATAGCGCTGTTTACTGAACTCTGTATAAACTGGAACGCTAACTTAAATAGAAGTGCAAAAGGTCGTTTCGAAGTCCTTTATACCCGAGTTTTCGTTTTATTACCAGAATTCCTGGACTAAAACATGTCATTTCAATTATGTAAATCGTTGTTGATTTTGTAAAATAAGATTATGGAACTTCTAAAAACTCAGGGAAACCAATGATTTAGAACCCAGTCCTCTAGATGTCTAACAACCGTGTCAAGGTGAGGCAAGGGCGCCATCTTGAAAGGTGGCAAAACGTAAAACTCAAAATGAAAAAAAAAGTTCAAAGAATGTTTAAAACAATTCTTTCCACCATTTTAAAATAAAAATAGACTATTTACTTTAATATTAATATAGACTTTGTCGATTATGGTGTTTGCTATCTTTAGAACTATTTTCACTATTTACTTTGCAATTGTATATGAACTCCGAGAAAGCAGATGTTAGTCGTAAATATCATCAGTTTTGCCATCTTTCAAGATTGTGATTTGCCTCACTTGTTACTATAAAATCTTGACGGAGTCAGGTATCTAGTAGACTGGGTTCTAGGTCATTGAGAAACACTAACTTCAATTACCGCTTCAAAGATACGTAGTTGTGTGTTTAACGTTCTAGTTAATATGAGATTTCACTGGCAAAGTCTCTTTGCCAATGTCATTATTTATTGTCCTCTCTTATCCTTTAGCACCACCACCTTCGATGAACTCAGTCCCTCCAGCTGCACCTAATACCATGGTTAATTTGTTGGATGGTCTTTCCTCAAATCCATCCCCCGTGGTACAGCAAGATTACACAAATAATCTCATACCTTCGTTCAACCAACCGTTGGCCGCGCAGCAAGGTAGGAGAATGGTCTTGAGTTCCTTACCTGCTGTCGAGTGATGTGATTGTTTGTCTTCGAAAACTGTCCATGATCACTTTAATATGACACGGTTAACTGAGATGCAATCATATGCAGATTTTCAAAGTTTCAGAGGGGTGGTTCTAAAAATTTTAGGAAGGCTGCCTGGTAAGAAAGTGACGTAAGACAAAGTGTAAAGATTTTAGGGCCGATCGGGTAGTGCAGCCACCAAATGTATTGTAGAGAGTTTTAACATTGCCCTGAAAATGTAACTTCAACTGTATTGATTTGTTAGAAGGGTTCTTAGAGGGGTGAACGTCTTGTAAGGAAGCGAAACCAGATATTTTGAAGAAACTGCCGCCCCTAGAAATTCTGTCCATGTATGCAATTTGTCGTGATATTACTTTAAGTCATTGTAAGTTGTTTTAAGCGTGAAAGTTACCATCTTTCAAAGCGGTATAAATAATTTCTGTTGTAATTTTAAAGACGTTAAGTGGTTTTCTTTTTCTATGTTTAGAAAATTGATAAACTCCAATTGTTGTGATATCGATAATATTCGAGTAAATTCTTTAAATGATAAATACACAGCTCAAAATAACGGCCCGCCATAAAGCTTGTCACCGACTACATTTTTAAGTCTTTCCCAAAATTATAATCTTGCGATTTATAGTATCATCTTGTGAGCTTATAAAATGTCAAATGCGAGAATTTGTTGTCTCAAACAATTATCTTTTCACGTTATTTGATGCAATTTATGTAGGAATTGAACGGTTTGAACACCAGAGTATCGTTACATTCATGTTTGTAGATGTGGATGGTCCTAGTTGGTACAGTCTTGAGAATGACTGTTGATGTTGGTGTCGACAAACGTTACGACTACATTTGCAATATTAATCTTCAGAGTCAAGCGAGGACTATCAGTACAAATTATTTTTCACTTGCCTGTGTAGACGAGCACCGCAAATGTTGTCGAAACGTCATTCAACATCAACACCAACAGTCCTTCTCAGTACTCCACTAACCTGGATGATTTACATCCACAAACATGGTATTTATGTTTAGTAGTGACAGGTCAAAAACCGACTTTGTTTTGCCGTTATATTGAGCTTTTTTATTGATTGTTTTAACTTACAAAAATGACTTAACGCTTCCCCGGAACCACAGAGTACGCGGGCTCATGTAGTCAACGACTATCATTCTCTCTTATTCAATTTGCCTTTTAAATTGTACAGGTATTCCGTCGTTAATAGCGTACGATAAAATGGAATCAAAATCGACTTCAGCTTTCAAAAAGTTGAAAATAATCCTGCCAATATTGTGGATATTTCATTAAACGTAACCAACGCTATGGCCGTTCCTGTCACTGATTTTGTATTTCAAGCAGCAGTACCTAAGGTATGATACAAGTATGTATAGGTTCCTTTATGGATCTGAAGGGCATTCCACCTCCGACAAAAGAATAAAATCTACCCTTAGAAATCGTCTCGTTGCTCCTAGAGCCCTTACGCCTGTTTGTGTATGTTTCATTTCAATATTTCGTTTCAAGTTACAAATAATACGACCTTTGATTGTTTTTTAGACCCTACAGCTTCAACTTCAGAGTCCATCTGGGAATACAATTCCACCAAATAATTCTGGACAAATAACGCAACTGGTTAAAGTTGCCAATCCACAGAAGGTAATGAAGTAAATTGTTTGAACCCGAGAGTATCGTTGCTTGTTTGTGGATGTAGATCGTCCAGGTTAATAAAGTCCTGAGAAGGACTGTTTTTGTTGTTGTTGACTGACGTTTCGACAACCTTAGCGGTAGTCATCTTCAGAGTCAAATGAGGAGTAAACGTCAGTCAACGCCAACAATCCTTCTCAGGACTTCGCTATCCTGCACTATCCCCACATGTACAGAAGGTAACATACATACTCCCATACTCCCAGAACTATTTAACTCGATACACTTTTCACTTCAAGATTTAGCTTTGCAATCCAAGAATTCGGCCGAAAGAATTTATTTTGTATTTTTCAACACTTAGGCGCCGTTACGTATGCGAATCAAAGTGAATTACGTCATCAACGGCTCGCCAGTCTCCGATCAAGCCGAGATTAACAATTTTCCTCAACTCTGACAAATCATGGATCATATAATCTGCTTCATTATTTCATAAAACGATTTTGGAGTATTTGACAAATATTTCTACGCGAAACATGCGTGTCAGTATTCAGTCGTGTTTAATGCAAATGCTTTTTGAAATTCGTGTGGCATTTGTATACAAAACTACGTGAATTATTATCAAGAGGTTTTTCATTCACTTACAACCGCCAATATATTGATTTTGATTTTATCGGAGAAATGTGTTTTTGATTATTTTTGCTAGAAATATTTGTACACGCGAAACTGTGGAATTCTTTAATTCGTTGTAGATTTTTACTACCATAAGAGAGAGAAACAGATAAAGTTTAATTTTGAGATTTGTGTTTTCCTCCATTTTGATGTACACTTTCTTATGATGTTATGGCCCGCTTTCTGTGAAGATGATCGAAATTAAAGTGGAAGTTTAATCATTCTTTATGCTCGTCTTTGCTTGAAAATCCGGTCTTGGATTCCACTTTTCGACAAAAGAGTACGATTTGTTGATATGTTGTTATTTTTGCTATTTATGAAATCTGCAACATTTTGTTTACGTCAATCCAATCAAATGACAATCTTTCTTTTCTCAAATCTTGTCCATTTGTCTTTCTGGCATTTATTAGTTGCTCTCGATTTTATTGCATACTATGGTCTCCCTGTTCTTAGCGTCCATCTTTAACTCGTACCTTTCCAGGATTTCATGTGATGTCAGTTCTTATTGCCATTGCTTTTAGCTATAATCGCCAAGTCATCTTTAAAAAACAAGCTCCTTCAGGCTCTTTGTTTTCTGATGTTTCGTACATCGTACATCAACAAAACTAGCAATGAATAAAATGTACATTCATTTGTTAGAAATCATTATTCTTATAAAGACTGAAAATATGGTCCTGTGGGATTCATCTTTGTTCGTTTTACGTGTACATAATAAAGTATGAAAGCACCATTAAAGTACTGTTGAAAAACCGAGATTAAATGTGAATAAAATAAACAAAAGCAAATTCGCTGGCAGAGCAACGAAGAAATAAAATTCGACTAGAGGAACAACTTGGATACAAACAGGTCAACAGAAAGACAACGTTCAGGGCGAAATCATGTCAACGTCGACAATGATGAAGAAAAAGTTGGTGACTGGAAAAGATTCCAAAAACAACAATCATGAACCAATAAATTAGAGTTACAACAATGTCCACCATAAAGACCATACGTCAGTGGATATACCGCACCATATCTAAACATTTCATACGATTGCAGTTTTTATTGAAGCTTTCACATCGAGTGCTAGCACAACGCAAAAGATCAAATATTATAACACGCCATCACGCCGAAAAAAACAATAATATCGCATATTAGCTACGTCCTCAACACAGTGTTTATAGATGTTTGCGCCTGCGCCGTCATATGACTCGTGAAATCTGCACTAAACTACTAAAGAAGACACCCCAGAAGACTGAATGAACACATAATGCATCTTCTTTTAGATGAATGACCTCAAACTCTTTCTTGCCCGTTCTTGAAGCCTTTCAAATAATCATCTCTGACGTCAAGCCCTTAAACTTATTTTTTGATATTTATCAATTAAAAGTACCAATGGATTAAATTGACTAATATTGTCAATGGACGATGAAAGACGTCTTTATTGAAACGTGCTGCATACGATCGACTAGTACAGACATACTGGTTATATCTCTATCTTTTTCGATAGAACTTATTCCTGAATTAGTAACGATAGATTTATTCATAATTTATGATCAAAGTAACAATATATTTCATATGTTAAGCAACAAAGTCCATTCAGACAAGCTTGACGCTGAAAAATATCAAGACAGAAATAAAAAGAGTTGTGATGATGGAGATGAATATAATGATTTGATGCCTCTTCCTTTCGACTACGCTGCAAGAAATTGAAGAGTTCAGAATGAATTTGAGGTGTAGCAAATGCCTGTAAAAATGTAGGTTTGCTTTATTTGTCAAGGTAACTTTTCATTACATACATCGTTTAAATAGACGGTAATTTGGTCATGTGAAGGAAATTTTGGACGTGATTTAGAAATGCTTATTTACGCTTAGATACGTAATAAATTGTACGGCTGTCTCTATGTCATCAAAAGAATTCCTTTGAATCCGAAAAGTGTTCTGTTAAATCACTAAATTACTCGAGAAGAGAAGTTCCTTTCTAGATTAAATCATGAAAATATTTCAAAGGTAAAAGAAATTTGCTGTCAAAATAAGTCAAAATTTTATAACATAAGGGTTGAAAGCTTGGTTCAATTTACACGATACAAATTGCTTGGCTTATTAAAGGTTATATTTGTAAAAGTATTATAAAAATTAGATAATCCCTTTTCAATGAAGCCCATGAATGTTTTGCTCATAATGAGGATGTTATAATGTATAAGGAGGCTCTCGTTCATCACGAAAGAGTTATGAAAAAGTTACATTTTAAAAGGTAGCATTTAGAAAACGTATAAACATATTTAGAGTTGGTTAAAATTATAAGTCAAAATGCAGAAGTTTTTGAACCTTTGCAGTATCCTTGGCTGTTCTAGTTCATTTTTCTTCAACAAAAAGATGAAATTCAAAAGCAAAAACCCCCGTTTTCGGTCCATGCTTCCCGACACCTTGTTAAGCGTAAGGCACTATAACGCCGCATGTTAACGTTTCGGTAGGAGATTTCGGCCCCTCCACGCTATCCTACTTGGGAGATGCCAATAGCAAGCTTCCGTCCATCAGACCCTGAGATCACCTGCGATAGGCTTTGCTCGGGTACGCAGGGAGAGTGCGGTCGCCACCGAAGTGTGGGCCCCTAAGCCACTACATACTATATCGCACCCAGCTTCCACTGCTAATTGACATCTACTATATGAAGTTTTAGATTTATATATATATATATACAAAAATTAAGCTAATTGCCATAAATATAATGCAAGCACGTATAGTTAGTTGTTGCCATGACTTTGAACAATTGGTCGAGTGGACTATGCGTGCTCGAGCGCATGCGCAGATGATTTCTCCATTAAATTGTTACTAAACATGCTATTTACTTCAAAATAGGTGCTAGTACATTTAATTGGTCGTTGCCATGACCATGAACTTGGGCAGCTAATCAATTCGACTGCACATGCGCAGATGATTTATCTCAAAATTTGTGATTGAGCCAGCTAATTATTCCATATTGGATACTAGATCATACAGTTGGTCGTTCTCAATTAGTTTGTGACTGAGCAAGCTCTGAAATTAGTGCTTGTATATGCTCTTAGCAAATTTTTAATAATATAATTTTGACATGCTCTTTGTCCTCTTAAGCTTGTTTTGACAAATGCCTATTAAATTCATCAACTCTTTGTTACGCCACTCGTAATATTCGTGACAATGTTAGATATGTTTTTTTTTTATGGATTATAATTCGTCGATTAAGGTAGAGCAAATACTTGAAAATGAAACTTCCAGCAATGAAACAAAATGAAGCCTGACGGAGGAGAAACAGAGACGCCAGGTTGAAGATAGCTTAATGAAACTGAACGTCGTAGAAGCACCTAGCCTACGCTCGAGAATTTTGGATGAGGACTCGTGGACCAATGAAAATGCGAATGATTCCAAGTGTGTTGGCAACGATAAAAGCTCTACCGGGGATGAGGTTCCAATACAGGTACAATCCATTAATAACACCGAAAGTTCTAAAGATGTGTTCAAAAGAAATATCGATGAATCACATATACAGTTTGGAAGCTAGTTGGCTCATGCGATATATAGTAGTGGGAACTCTTCATGATGTTGATGAAGATATGTAAAAATAGCTACCAGCGTTTTTTCGTTTAGAACGAGGCATCTGATTTTGAAAGTGAAGAAGAAGCAATCACCTCAAGAGATGATTTGCAAGAAGTATCAAAGTGTACTCTGCAAAGTTTGTATATACAGATGGAGTATTGTGAAAAGAGTAGTCGAAGGGTTTTATTGACGAAGATATTATTATAACGACCAACAGAAAATGTGGCGACTTCTCCGCGAGATTTTAAAAAGATTAGTTCACGTTCCATTCACAGGTAGGAACTTTCGATTATTTTATGTACTAACTGTATGTATTTTAACTAAACATGAAAATTGTGAACAATTTTCGTTTAGCTCAATAAATGCATATGAAGAGTTATTATTTGCTATTTTTCTCATATTTTTCTCTAATAAATGGTTCAAATAAACGCGTTTCGACACATTTTGGGTTTCTATTGTTACATTTTTAGGTGTTTACTTTGAGAAGTCCATTAACGTCAAGGAAAAGAGTTTGGTCTTTGGATGAATTGAAAAGCTTGTTTTTGACTGCATTTTGAAAGATGACCTCTCTCTCAGTTTCTTCCTTGTCTACATTCGTGTACTTTGTCAAATGCAAATATAAATGAGGATATGATATAACTTTGTTTTTATAACTTTTCCAAGTTATAACTAGTTGCAAAATATCCGCGATAAACTCTAAAATACAATATGAAATAATATAAAGCAACTAAAAACAATACAATTATAAATATCATTATTTCTTGTCAATGTTAATAAAAACGTGTGCTATCGGTTGGTTTGTTCCGATGACATTGGATTGCTGTTTAGACCTCTGATCTGAAGTATTCACAATCATCCAATTCAACAGCAGTTAAAGCTTTATCTAATTTCAAACATATGAAGGTCTTCATAAGTGGACCTTTGAATATCACATCATCATTACCACCACCATCATCATCACCACCATCATCATCACCATTACCATCACCACCATCATCCACCACCATCACCACCACCACCATCATTACCCACCACCACCATCATCACCACCACCATCATCCACCACCATCATCATCATCAATCCATCATTCCCACCACCATCACCACCAACTCCACCATCATTGTCATCAATATTACCACCACCACTACAACCACCCTCACCATCATTGACATCATCATCATCATCTATTTCACATACACCATATGCAAATGGCTGCCAATTTTCTTGTTCATCCAAAAATAAACAAGTGCACCAGGTAACCATTTTCTAGAAATTACTTTTGACCTTCACCGCATTTTGAAAAATGATTTCTCTCTCGATTTCATATGAAGACTTTGTCAAGTGAGAACAACATCTTCACTAATAAATCCAATGTTATGATAATCTGTTCGAACTTTCACAGATTCATCCACATTTTCAATTCTTTCGTAAAGTTCTTCATTTGCTAGATCTAAATTCAGGGCAAAACATTCCAAGTCATCTCCTCCAAGATACTGAAAACATGGTTTATCACCGATGAAAATTCTCACAATATCAACTTCTCCGTCAAAATGACCAAACACGCCATTAGGAAAAGAGGAGTTCAACTTCTTTCTTAGTTTTGGTAGTTTATAAAAATAAGCTGTACCTTCATTAAGATGTTTGACGGCATCATGAATTGCCAAAAGTCTTTTTCTGGTTAAAAGCCAATGCACTGTCCACCATGTCACTTGCGCCACAAGCAACATGTGCGCATGTCAAGGCGTAATACCTATTGTTTTTGCTACAGAACATTGTAATTGTACCATGAGAGCCACTGGTTGATTGGTTTGCCATAACAACACCATTCAGTCTTTGCATTGGATTTGGTATCATTCTTTCGAACAGCGCGAAAGTTTGATAAATATCGAATCTGTGGGTTTTTGTAAGGTTTACGCCTGATTTCAATGAATTTTGATGCTTCCCAATCAAATATCTTGTCAATTTCTTTCTTTAAATCTTCATCGGACCTTCCTTCATCACCATCAACTGTGATATACAAATGAGGATATGGTATAACTTTGTTTTTTTAACTGTTCCATAGTTGCCACATATCCACGATATGCTTAATAATAGAATCAGAAATAGGATAACGAATCTAAATTAAAAACAATGTGCCTATAACTATCTATACAGCTTTATTATCCATTCATATACCCATTTTTCCTATCTTACAGCTAACAAATACGATGAAAAAAAGAATTTTGTTTTGCCTATTCCTAACATACCTTTTAAATTTTTTATGTACGTCTTTTTTAATGTTGTAATGTTCATCAAGAAATTGGCTTTTCAAATTAAATTCTATAAAGAAATGTTGAATAATTGTTAAGCAGTAAGGATTGTTTTATAATTAGGGAAGGCATTTATACTTTGACAGGTATCATGTCGTTTGATGTCAGGTGATGGAATTATCAAAGGTCTCCAATTGTTCATGACAGCTTTTTTTGACTTCATAGCATGAAACGATGGCATTTTAAAATCATTTATCAACACGTCCTCGTTCAAATCTTCCAACAATCCACCATCGATTTGCTTTTGCTCAAACATATCTTCGTATTGCTCGAGGTTTATCTCCCTGAGCAGTGAACAGACGTCCTGAATTGAGAAGTCTTTCATACTTTGACAGGTATGATGTTGTTTGATGTCAGGTGATTTTCCTTCGTGGTTAAAGCATCGGTACATCGATTGTCCCTATCCTGAGTGGTCCACATAGCCTCGTGAGGCCTCGAGGAACTATCGGAGCCCTGTCGATAATTTTCTAACTTTTCAAGGACATCCTTCGGGCATAGGTAGCCACGTTCATCAGACGGAAATTCTTCCAAAAAATTTCCATACGCAGATTGTCCATCACGTGATTGAAACGAATTGCTGTTTTCTTCCACAAATCGATCCTTTTGCTGTCATTTTCGCTTTTATTTCCCTTGCCTGTTGGTCTATTCAACAGAAAAGCTCCAAAGGTATTGCCTTAACAGCACAAGGTTGGCTGACATCGAATATCTGTTAAAATAATGAAATAAAAACACATTCCTTTAAAATTTGCTTTTACATTCGGCACTGTGCAGCGCAATATTGCCATTTCAATGAGAAAAAATTCATTTAGTTTTTATAGAAGGAACAATATGCAAAGGTGATGTATATTTTTACAATAATGACTATTGTCAACTATCGTTCCCAGGCTCTTTGCTGTTTCTCGTAATGGTAAAGAACGAAAAGGCATAAAAGTGAAACGTGATGTAAGACAGAACTAAAATAGCCTTACAAAAGTTCGCGACAAGAAAATGATCGACCATTTTACATCAACAAAACATTTAAGTGTAAAACAAAACAAAATATACA